>NC_044012.1:10719285-11020892 GCF_900496995.4 Aquila chrysaetos chrysaetos
TGACTTGGAGGGAGAATCAACAATGTTTAAATGAAGGAACTAAATGCATTTATCTGCTCCTGCAAGCACAATGACATGAAGATTTGATAGCACATTTAGACACAAGTCCTGCAATATTGAAAATATGTTGGAACAAACATCTCTGCAGGCAGTCTGTTTGGTTTAGGTTAGATGATAGTTCTGCTTGGCATTTGTTTTATTTATTTCCATAGCAGTCCAGAGAAGCAATAGTCAAAACCACAGTCACTCAAATTCTGTGTCTCAAAATGTGGTATTATGGTCATTATGACTCTTAAGTAAAACATCTGAGGCTAAGCACTGATGTAAATACTAGAAAAAATATGATTTTCTTCCCTAAAACTTAAACCTTTGGTTGAAATACAACTTGGGTTGAAATGATGATGCTTATTTATATTTAAGTATTCAGGCCTCCGTAATGTATTTGGAGTTTTGGGGGGGGGGGGGGGGGGGGTGGGCGTTTGGGTTTTTTTTTTTTGGTAACTTATTTGTAAATAGTGAGGGGGATTACTGTTTTTGTAAGTAAAAATATTCATTTCGCACTTAAAACTAATTTCTGTTAAATGGATGAAAGACAATGTTTTGGTTGCTGTACTGGAATCTGGCATTCTTTCTGCTGAATGCTCCTATGAAAAGATGCCAGATTCCAGGTCAGAGAGCGTAAATGTTCAAGCTGGGGTAAAAGTAAATAGTTTGAGTAGGCATTGTGAGTTTGCTGGAGTGTTTGTAGCTCTGTGGTTTTCCCTCAATGGAAATAATTGTTAATACATAAAAGTAAGGACATCTTGATACTAGAGGTTCCACTAAATTAACCAGTCAGCAGAGGGAGCACGAGTTCACTGGCCAAAATATCCAAATTGTGCTTTAGTTAATTTGACAATCTACATAAAAATATTGTAACTTTGATAGGCTTACATGCACATATGTGTTCATCAGCAGTTAAAACATCATTGTAACATTCACATCAAGTATGTGTTGTAATTGTCTTAAAAGTAATGCAAAAATCCCTACAAATACAATATCTATAGAAACATTGATTAAATTCTTGAATTACAACAGACCAGTAGCAAGGCAAATGTTAATGTACTTAGTATTTGAGGCTTAATTTTATTTCCATTAATTCCAAGTGTTTGTCTTTTTTTTTGGGGGGGGGGGGGGGGGGGGATAAAGAGAAAAGAAAATTATTTGGGACAATTTTCTTTTTTTCTTCCAAAAGAAGATTTTTGTCTAAACTTTGAGGAAGAGGTTTTTGGTATTGTTTTAGTCGAACAGAGGTTCTCTGTTCAGAGCTATAATTGTACTGAGAACTAAAAGGAGAACTGTGCACACCTTGTGCTTTTGTCAGGTATCAATTGGTTGTGCTGGTGGTGTGTGCTCTGTACTACCACAGGCTTAATACTTCAGTAGAAAGTAGAAGAGTAAAAATCCAAGGCATGTGTTTCTCTTGGTGTGACATGGAAACAAAAAAGTTTTTCCTTCTTTATATCTGTTGCAGAGAGGTTAACCTTCAAAGAAGTAGTATTGTCAAATAAAACACTTGAAATTTTACTAAATCTTTGTCTTTATCCTGAAGAACCAGGTCAAACTGCTACTGTTGGATCTCTGCAGTTGTCAGTCAGGTAAGAGTTAGTCTTATTTCTTATTGCACTAGTTAATTGCTGCTCAGAGACTTTGTGGCCCATTGGCCTGCACTACAGCACCATGCTAACAGGCGGTGGGGTGTCTACTCGAGTCTGGCTTCTTTGAGCCTGTGCTATCAGAGGCTCTCAGAATGCTTTCACTGAAGCTCTTTAACAACTTGAGGGAAAAAAGATGACTGGGAGCCAAGCAGTTGTGGAAAGGAAGCATAATTATGGTTTCTGTTTGGGTTAAGCAAACTCAACTGGACATTTTTCTTAAAGAGAAAAAAAGTACTTTTTTTGCCTTCTGGTGAGCTTTTTCGGATTAGAAATAACGGAGAGGGGAACAATGTGGTCAACGAGCAATGCTTAAAAGGGTACTGGCACCCTAGGCAGCAGATAAGTTGATCATAAAGCATGCTTCTCGTGCCTCCCTGCTGAAATTTTGGAGCCAATCCTATAAGGACTTGTTCTAGAGTGGGTTGGTTCAGACTCTGACGTCGTACTTCTCTCAAATCAGCCAAAAGATGCTAGCAGTGGAAACAGTTCTTCCTGGCTGCAGCCTACTACTGAAGTGCATCAGAAACCAGCAGCTTACTGTCAGCTCAGGGGGGTTCGGAGCTCCGATGGTGGAGCATTTGACATGCTCTTTTCTATTTTTGTTCAGTGTGCTTTGCTTCATGCTCTCTGAAATGGTCTTTGTTGCTTTGAGGTGGCTCTTACATCATTAATTCATGCTCCACAGTTCTGTGGTGTTTTTCTTAACAAAAAGGATTTTAATTTCAGTGCTTTACGGAATAGATCTTTGATTTCGTACCTGCAGAACCGAGGTTGGCCAGAAGATGTCATCTGAGCTTTGCAAAAGGAGAGCTGTGTTACGAATTAAGTCTCTCTCGCTGTTACATATGTGTTCGTAACATAAATTTCAGGTGCTGTTGGAAAAAGGAGAAAAACTCCCCACCAATTACCTACACACATCTTAAAAATTCTATGTGATTTATTAGCACTCCCAGCTTATGAACTGGGTAATCTGAGCAAGAGTTTGATTAATTCTTTGCCAAAACCAGGTTTTAATGGCCCGAGTACCCTAAAGCGGTTAAGCTGTGTGGAAAACAGTCTCCTTGTCCTGGCACTGCTAGGTACAAGAACACGAAAGTGAAGCCAAGGGGCACCTGTCTGAGTTTCCTGAAGAGTCTTCAATTGCACAAGAAGAAAAGATGCTTCCTAAGCTGAGGAAGTCTTTGCTCAACCATTACCTGGCTGTCTAGCTCCTGCTGTTGTGCAGCTCAGAAGCTGCAGGTGGCCACAGCTGCTCCATGGCTACACTATGGCTTAGGTTAAATTGTTTTTGTTTGGACAAACTTCTAGTCTGGAAATGACATTGAAATGCTCCCGGAGGAGCTTGCTGCTGTGAGGAGATGGGGATCTACTTTCAGTCTAGGTGTTCACAGAGGTGGTTCAACCTCTGTCAGCTGTGATCCTTGAGTAAGATGAGGGACTGAGAAATAAATCAGTGTTTGGTTTTGTCGTGGTTTAACCTCAGCCAGCAACTAAGCACCATGCAGCTGCTCACTCACTTCCCCCCCACCCAGTGGGATGGGGAGAGAATCAGGAGGAAAAAGGTAAAACTTGTGGGCTGAGATAAGAACAGTTTAATAGAACAGAAAGGAAGAAAGTAATAATGATAATTATAATAATAAAATGACAATAATAATAAAAGGATTAGAATATACAAAACAAGTGATGCACAATGCAATTGCTCACCACCTGTTGACTCACGCCCAGTTCGTTCCCAAGCAGTGATCTCCCCCCAGGCCAACTCCCCCAGTTTATATACTGGGCATGACGTCACATGGTCTGGAATACCCCTTTGGCCACTTTGGGTCAGCTGTCCTGGCTGTGTCCCCTCCCAAATTCTTGTGCCCCTCCAGCCTTCTTGCTGGCTGGGCATGAGAAGCTGAAAAGCCCTTGACTTTAGACTAAACACTACTTAGCAACAACTGAAAACATCAGTGTGTTATCAACATTTTTCTGGTACTGAATCCAAGACATAACACTATACCAGCTACTAGAAAGAAAATTAACTCTATCCCAGCTGAAACCAGGACAGGTTTGTTTAGTTGTGCAGGTTTTGGGGTGTTTGTTGTGGGGGTTTTTTGGGGTTTGGTTTTTTTTTTTTTTTTTTTTTTTTTTGCTTTTATCTGCAGTTCTTTCTTCTGGACATAGTTGCCTGTACTGGATGCAGCTTCTCAAAACTTGCATCTCTTCTGTATTCTTGCTGCTGTTCTTTCCACCCCTCACCTCTCTCTTTCTTCTCTTCCCATTACTCCATGGTGTTTCATTTTCTATTTATTGTTCTGGGCAACTACTTCAAGAAAAAGGGGCAACATTGCATTTTTTAGAGCAATATGAGAAGGGCAATGTGACTTTCTTCTACACACAGCAGGTGAGGGAATTCTAGTGTGACAGGACATGCTTTCAGCCAGGTGTGTACGTGAGTGATCCTACAGTCCTATAGCAAAGCTTTTTCAACTGTTTGCTGCTGTTACAGCAATGCAGTACAGCACAGCAAATAACAAAGATCTGAAGTGCTGGGTGATGCAGAGTAATTGGTTTTTCTCCTTTTTGTTATCACAGATAAAAGTAATACATCCTCCTCATAAACCAACTTTACCTTCCATTTAATCCCAAACTTCAGCCTGAGATATGTTTGAGTCTCTGTTTCTAACCGCTTACCATGAAAGTAAAATAACCAGACAGTACTGGCAACTCAACTGAGAAATTAAAATGATGGGCAGTAGTGGGGCAGAAAAAAGCTGCGGTGTTTGGGTTACAGAGTTGATCCTCCACGGACTTGCTCCACACATGGACTTGGGTCAGGTTCTGATTTCAAACCCACTTGATATATTTGCTAATCAGATCTTTGCTATGCTTGCTCTCTATTAAAAGTGAAATCTAGTCATTTGGCTAGATTTTCAGAGAAGAATCAGGTCATGATTAAAATCTTCCAGGCTTGGGCCTCATTTTGTATCATATTATTTTAAAAAAACCAAAATAGTTCTCTCTTACTGTTTGGAAGCATATGTAAAGCAAATAAAATCTATGCATCCATCCCTAATTCTGATATTGCTATGCATTAAGAAACTTACTGTTCGCCAGTGGTTTTCTTTGCTGTGATACCCCCTGTGAATTCCTAAGGCATGTACATAGGACCTTTCTCTCATTTGCAGAGCTGTGTTTATGAATAAGAGATAATTGCTGTATTTTTAAAACTATGATACTAGTAGAGAGTAAATTCCCTAATGACCCTGATCCTTTTTCAAAAAATGTGCCTAACACTGCTGAAAAGGTTATTTATTTATTTTTATTATGACTTTGTTTATAGTAAGCCCTGTATCTTTCATATCTTTGGCTACAGTAGAACAGATTGCACTAGTCAATAGTCTGAAAGTTTCTCTGGTGACATTACGCAGGTGAGAGTGTAGAATCCTCTGTAAAAACGCCCAAACCAATGCGACATTGCTGCCCTTTTACAGCTATGTTACAAAAAGAAAAAGGGATTTCAATTTCATTTTTACTTCAATTTCTGTGTGGTTTTCCAACCACCTGACACAAAAGTAGGCGTACTCAGTTATCTTCACTTCCTTTTCTGGAGTGCGAGTTAATTTTTTAAATTTTTTTTTTTTTTTTTTCTGCCAGGCTTTTGGAGGCATTCTCGTGTCGTTTTCAGTTAATGCTAGTAATAAATATTTCTACCTTATTCACCTGCCAACTCATCTTTTATTCATCCCGCTGATGAAAACAATCTCCTGTGAAACTTCTGTTGCTGAAAGAGTTCAAAAACTTTCCAGTTATGGATGTAATGGATATCTTTTCAGCTTAGTGTAAGAATTTTCTATTACTTTGTTACACATTTTTGAAGAAGTTAGGAATTGTAAAGTTCTGATGTTTAATTAGAACAACAGAAAGAATGCAACCCAGTAAATGTAGCAACAGGTGAACCTGCACTTACATTACATTCTTATTGCAAAATGCCAATGTGGTATTTAATAAATAAATTTAACAAAGGCAAAATAAAAACTGGCTGTCCTTATATTTCCTCAAAACTTCAGAGGTGTGGATTCGTGCAGCTGTACCTAAAGTCCTTATTCTGCAGACACTGGTGCACTTGCATTATGGCAGTGGTACCAAACATGCAAGAGAATGGTTACTTGTAAAATTTTGTGTCTTGGGAACTGGAGCTGAGAATAAATTAATTGGCAATGTGTATTGATGGAAAAAAGGAAGCACCCACAATACTCACTCTCTTCTTTCCATGTAGGGTAAGAGCGTGCTTATGTAGGAATTTGGGGAGATACCACTGAATGAAATCCAGCTAAGTGATAATTCTTTTTTCTTACTTGAGTGGAAATTGCTGATTTATGTAAGCTATTGATAGCATGATCTCAGCTTAATTGTTGGTACCTCTTTATTAAAAACTAGCAAATAACTTAGCTGTAATCAAACAGCTTTCCTCAAGTTGTATTTTGCAAATATGTTTTGTAAAAACTGTAAAATGTTGTAGGAGCCTACATATCTAGTTAAAAATGTAACAAAATTACTAAATACATTTGAAACAGGTTGTAGTATTCACCAGACCAACTGATTTGTGCAGCTTTATGTATTTTATATATGTGTATCTAAAAACCGTCATTTGGTCTACAGATGAAAAGCAAGAACTGTAGGCAAGCTAGTATCCTAGACAGTCATGAGTACAAGCATCTTGCTACTTTAAATATATTTTTGTGATACAAAAATGTGATTTTTATGCTCTGTGGAGAGAAAAGAGAGGTATGAATGTGCGTCCATTTAAACTTTTTTTATCTAAAGAGGTTTTCTATACTTAACTAGATGAAATTCTGGCTGCTTCAAGAGCTTTCCCATGAACTTAATTAGAGGCATGATTGCATGTTTCTGACACGTTCCTTAGGAACATGTCAAAATCTGGCTCTGATTTTCAAGATGGTGTTGAATTAAAACAAAACATGCCAATGATGTAGGCATTGCCTCTGAAGTCAGATCACTTGAGGCACTGGTCAATAGGATCATTATCCTCTGAGCCGTAGCAGTGGATGAAACCGGTAGAGTAGAAAGTAAGCAAATGTCCACCTCTAAAAAACCATGGGATTTTTGATTCCCTGGCCTGGAGTAGAAAATGCAGTGTTGTGCTCTCCCCTGAGATCACATAAGATTTCACTGCCGTAACATCCTGTGACTCGGTCCTGAGCCCAGTGACCTCTCCTTGAAAAGCTTAGAAGGAATAAGAGTGTGAAACCCCTGGATGTGTACATTCTAACTGCAAACGAGGCGCAGTTTTAGACATGCAATACCCATGACTCTGATGATTACAGATCTATATTCTTATGGCCGTGCAGGATTGGCTATTGGCTGACAGAGTGTATTTTTGTTTATTGCTGACCCGTTTTTGAACTTTGCTCTTTTTTTTTGTAGCAGAAATAGGTTAGATCAATAACCTATTAATAACCTATTCAAGCCCAAAGTTCTATTCATCCTCACTCTCCAAACAAGAGGTATTTCCATTGCTCATTATTATGTGCCACTTCCATTTCAACCCTGAACTCATAAATCATAAATGAGCTTGAAGTATTAATTTCCCTCTTTCAGCACTACCTTTATCTAGTATTTGCTGACATGGCTCATTATAACTTATTTTTGAGTACAGTCAGACCTTGTTTTCTGAACAGATGAATTCATTGTTGGAAAGGACTCTATAAATAGAATTTAGGGGCCACCAAAATGAGAAATTCTAGCTCATTAGGATCTTAGCTGGAACAATGTGATCAGATATACAGAAATTTTGAGCTGATGAAATGAAAGCAAAAACTTAGCTAATTGGTTCTAAACCTTTAACTTAAAAATGGGCTATTTTTGTATTACTCTTAAGGGTGATAGAAACCATCTGGAAAAGAGATTCAAGGCAGCATATATTGGAAGGAGAGAAAGGAGAAAAAAAACTAATGTAGTTTAATATTAAGGAAAATAAATGAAGTGTATACAGTGGGATAAACAAATGACTTCTGGTATCTTCTGGTATTCTGAGCTATCTTCTTCAGGTGAGGCTGGCATAAAATTAAAATCTGGTTAACCTCTGCCTATCTTCCTCATATGTAAGAGGGAGATAGATATGTCTCCTCTATCAACACTTGGTGCTGAAGTGATGAAGTAAATTTATGGATATGTGACTTTATTTCAATATCTCAAGTAGGATTGCTAATGGAAAATGCATGAATCCTCTAAACTATCTAGTCTCATGGAAGACTAAAGGCTTACTGCATCAGCCCAGAAATATGTCCTCTGGGAACACTGTGAATAACTGTGTGTATGTTCTGCTCTGAGTAAGTGTCTGGCACACAGTGCTTCCCAAAAGTTGAAACTCTGGTGTTGGGGCATGCATGAAGACTTTGCCCTTATTCTTCCCTTACTGGCAGGCTTCAAACATGGTTGGATGCCGAACTAAGTTGGTTAGTTTTATTATTGTGAAATAGTATCCTAGCTAATGTCTTTACTTCCTCTTCCCTTACTGAGAAACAAAGCATGCTGTGCAGGGTGAAGACCCTCTAATCTTGAGACACAGTAAGTAACTGAGGAGGAGCTGTAGACCATTTTTCTAGGATATATATATTTGCTATTTAAGAATTACATTACCTCACCATTTTCTACTGTCCTCCTAGGACATCTTAACTTCAGCTTTTTCACTGCGTACTGCAACCAGGTGAGTCCATGTGTTGCCTCCAGAACCAACAGTTTACAGAAGAAACTGATGACATTATTTTCTTTATAACTTATATATTTAAAATTATTGTGCTTTAAGTAAGGGGCCTGTGAAATATGAGTGAGATAAAACACATGCAGGTATGGGATGGGATCTCTGAGTGGCAGCAGACTGTATAGCTTTGGTAAATAAAAAGTCAGGGAAAACCAGCTGTTAACCATTTGTGACTGTTACGGAAGTGTGCAGCTTGGAGACCCTTGTCACGGTTGTCCTGCTGTCCCCTATATGCAACGTCCAAGAAATTACGTATACTGTAAATACCTAAAAAGGAAAAAAGGGTAGAAAGGGAACTGGTGAAAAAGTGAGAAAATTTGCTGAGATCAGATCATCTTAGGAGCAGATAAAATCTGGGAATCCTGACAGTGTGCTCTCCCCTGCTGCTAGTTCACAGCTCTTAGCTCAGACTCCGTCACACAGCATAGACAGGCCTTATGGAAGTCCCACTTCCTCTTCCCGAGTATGGAATAATGAAATGTCTTTGACATCAGGAATCATCTTGTTCATATTCAGAACTGCAAAATTAATCTAGTTATACCAAGAACTGGATCTTTTGAGAAGACCATTTAAAGAGATACTTTTAACTTTGAAAAATGTATTGACTACAAATCTTTTTTTGAAATAAAACATCTAACATTTGTATCTGAAAGACCAAGAAGACTTTGCTGTGTTTACAGTACTGCATTAAGAAAAGAAGCAGTGATAATGGCAAGACAGGTAGTTAATTTTCCCAGCTGTTTTTTCACGTCTTTTGGGTGATCAGGGTGATTGCTGGACTTACAGAAAGAGCTGCAAATGTTTTTGTAGACTCACTCATACAAACCTAACAGGAAGGACATACGAAGTATCTGAAATTACAGTTGGGTTTTGTGTTTGCGACTTGACAAGCTGCCTTTTCTTACACAGTGCAGATTATTTTTAGAGAAACATGAAGCATTGTCAGTCTCAGTATGCACAGCCTGCATAGCTTGTAGGATTTAAAGAAATATGGGGTGCTCTCTCATCAGCAATTTAAATACATGACCAGTCTCAGTGATGCTGTAGAGCATGCAGTACAATACAGAGGTACCTGAGCTAACTGAGGACCTAGATAGTAGTAATTTGGCACTTTGCTGGATTAATTTTCCTCACTAAAAGAGGACAATTTGCTTGGATACTTTTCTTGTGCTTGTCATTTCTATTGTTAATACGTGTAACTTCAAAGTGATGCCTGTCTTTCCTCCTGTGTTTTTTGACACGTATTTTAAAAATCATTCTTTCACTTCCCTAAAACAGGACATTTCCAGTGTAGCTGTGTAGGTATGTTTCTTTGACTAAAGCATTTTGTGGCAAAATTAGAGCTATTAAAATAGGTAACTAGTGCATTCAGAAGTCAGAAGGAGGAAAACTAAGGCTCAAAGACCACTGTATCCTCCTTCAAATTGTGCTTTATTACAATTTTCTGTTCCTTCTCCAAAAACTAAAAAAAAAACCCCCAAGCTCCATGAAAGCAAATACTATCCTCTCAAAAACAAGCAAGTATGAATGGGTAGTCTATCTAAGCAGATGTTTTAGTGTTTGTGAAGCTCAGATGACTTGGAGACTGCAGCAAAACCCTGCATACACAGTTCAAAACTACCATGCTCACATTCAGCTAACTTGCTGTGTATGTAGTATCCAAGCTGAAAGCACAAACTGACTTGTTAAAATCTATTTCAATTTTAGATTAAATTAGTGATCTTAATTACACTAGGGGTAGTGTAAGCCAGGAATGATTAAGGAAAACAAAGTTAGAGAAAATCATCCGGTGACCTAAAAAATAAATTTGCTGTGCTCATTTAAAAATTACTGAAGTATTTCTTGCATGCTTGCCTTTTTCCTTTGGTCTCTGTGGATTTGTAAACCTTATGTTCCTTCTTGTAAAGTATGTGTTGATTTACATTGTATACAATGCTTATGAAAGCATGAGGTTAAAAATAATGTATTGCCTACATTTTTTAAGGCATACGCACTAGATACTAATTTTGCTGTGACTTGTGTTTATGTGAGGAAAGAATGTATTTGATACAGTGGGGAAAAAAACTATCATAAAGCACATAACATTAGCAAGCAATACTAAATTGGGATTATTCAATATGAAAGTCTTAATGGTGTATCTTGCCTTCTTATGTTAATGGATTAAATATAATAATACACATCCTTAAAACATATATATTGTGCTCATGGTCACTGTCTCTAATCAAAGTTGCCAATCACCATTACTTCACTAAATAGTTTGATGTATAGATGTTGACCTGCCTTATTAGTCATCAGCAGCCAATATAGTATGTTATCATCTGACTCATACCGCATTTAATTGGATACTGATGGATGAGTTAATTGTTCCAGGTAAAATAAGAAACTGCTTACAAATGTTGTTGTGTTAAACTAGGTCCTTTTGCTTTGTGAAAATGCCTTGTTAATAGGTAGGGTATTGTATAGTCTAGGTGCGAGCACAGTACTTTCCCAATGTACTACAGGAAGGACTGTGTCCTTGCAAGTTGGCTCACTTCAAAGCCAAGCAACTGTGGTGTACATCAGACAAATATCAAGGTTAGCTCACTGAACCAAAACTCCAGTTATTTCTTAACCATCTCTGGTCATGCAATTGTTAACACAGACAAGCTAAGGAGCCAATTTTAAGAAGCTGTTACATTTCATAGTCTTAAATCTTTTAAAGATGAAGATTCACAACCTTTATTTATTAGTGGGCATCTGATTCATTGCTGCTTACAGTGGAAATAGACTTTTATATTGCAGTATAAATGTTCATATTGCTTTATAAAAAATGTGCAATTATTTCTACTATTGATGTCTATTTGGAGGATTTATAGCTTGTCTGCAAAACCTATAACCTGCCAAGCTACAGCATTAGAGCAATCTCTATCTGGAAGTGATTTAAAGTGGTCATTTTTAATTATGAAAAGGTTTTTCTTTAGAAAAAAAGTTTCAAAGCATTCACAGCTTTTTCAGTAGCATATAGAACTCTAATTTTCATTTAAAAATGAAAATATCAATAATTTTCTGTTGGTTTAGCTAAACTGAAATGTTTCATACACATTTCAGTCACACACTGATTTTCACAGGATAAAAATTGGAAAGTTTGGAGGTAATCAACAAAATATTACAGAGAAATAAACCTTGCAATTTTTTTTTTTTTTTTTCCTCACGGAAAGGATGAAAAACCTTAATTTTCAATGAAAAGGCAATTCAGAACTTCCATCAGCACATTTTAAAGTTAAATGGTTTATTCAGGAACAGCTTAGATGAAATGAAGTATTAATTTTTAAAGTTTCACTGTTTATAACTTGAGCAGACCAATTCAGATTGAATCATGACAATACTGTGCCATTAGTCTTTAAGGCCACGTTTGTTTCATCTTACCTTGTGAAAAACTTTATACTTGTGCCATAACTGGATTTGAAACATGCTGCTTCCTGCACAGTAGAAATTTGGATCATTCCTTAGTGAAAGCTTGCTCATTTCAAATCCCTTTATGAATGGTCACTAGCTAGAGGCTGACTTGTATTAGCAATGGTATGGTGAGGTGTTTTGTGGGTTTTTGTTTTGGGGTGGGGTTTTCTTGTTTTGCTTTGGTTTGTGTTTTGGGGTTTTTTTTTCAGTGTTTGTGCACATCTTACTAAATTGCCTGGGAATTCCAGGGGTCTAGCACACTGCTGGGAGAGCTGAGCTGACTAATGGCAACAAATTGTGAGTGTTCTTTGGCATCTCAAGATTAAAGAAACAGACTCATTTGGGGACACTTTTATTCATAATAAGAAAAATAATAGTAAAAGCAAATCTGACATTTAGCATGCATTATTCCCATAATCTGGTCCAAAATGCTTTGTTTAGCTTTCAGATAGTCTTTGGCAAGCAGTAACTATTAGTTCTCCCTTACTGAACATGTCTGTTTCAGAGACTGAGAATGCTGAGGTAGGATGTTAGCAACTTTGCAAAAGTTATTGTGTGTTTTGAGCCGATGGACTTTATGCCAATGATACTGTAAAGTAATTATCTGAGAACAGATTTGTCCTGGTCACTAGGCCAGAAAGCTTTCCTTGTTATGAAATGATTGTTAGAAATTACTGTTCCTTCTTAGTTGCAACATGTGTAGGGAGTGGGTGAAAACACCATGTTAAAACCTGGAGTTTTTACAGGTAAAAGTAAATACATTGTAAGCTTTCAGATACCCTGTCTTCAAGATCTATTTCCATCCAAAGGCCATACAGTCAAGCTTAAGAGGATGCTAACTGTAAACTTCAAGAAAATGGAGAAGTCTAAGCCAAATGATTCTTTGTTGTACCTATGTGATTCTGATCTCACTTTTCAAATATAAAACCTCTGTTCTTATACCACTGAGTATCTGAAGATGACTTCAACTAGCTGAGTAAAGTCCACTTGTATCAGGTAAGGATTGATGGTCTCCAACATTGTGGTTGGTGTGGAAGCTTTATCTCTGTCACCTTCCATAGGTTCTCTCTGAAGCTTCCATCTCTGGCATTCAATCCTCATATCCATAAACATTCGGGACACTTGATTTTCACAATGTATTTTTTACAATTCTGATGACAACTCTATTTCACATGTTTCTTTTTACTCTTCAGGGCTTGTTATTTCTTTCCCATGATTATCATTCAAGCTTCTTAAGGAAGAAGCTCATTCAATGTGAAAGCATTTCTTTGGTTGTAAAAGCACAAAACTGGGAGCAAAACTTTTCCATGAGTTATGTTCAGGAGATATGACTGACTAAAGTTATATTTGTGTGAACAGAAATCAGCCGAAGACCTCTGAACATTGAAAATACTACTGAGGCTCTTCACAGTATTCTCCTGCTATTGCTGGAACTCTGACTGAAATATGGCATTTTCCAACTTTGCAGAGTTCCCACTACTTTAACAATAACTATGAAAATATAGTCTATGTTAGTCTATGTGCTTCTAACTTTATTTGCTTTTCCCACAATCCTCTATGCATTTATTTTTTAATATAAATGCAGCTGATTAAGATGTTTCATCTTCCGTTATTGTCTTCTGAAATAGTAATTTCTGTCAAGATGAAAGTATTAGGAGGGTGGGAAAGAAAACAGGCTCATATCTGTTTATATGTATAAATATACTTTAAGCTATCTTTTATTGTTGTATTTCTTTGAATTGGGGAAAAATGCTCTCTTTTGGCACAGTTTTCTATGAGGAATTGTTTACAGACAAAGTCAGAGAGCAACTGCATCAGTGAATGAAACATGACTGTTTTTTACCACAGTTTAGACTGGGCAAAAAGAAGGGCTTTTATGTTTGTGTCTAGCTGGGAGATACACAATGTGAAGATCCCTAATTTTAATTTGTACTTCTTGAAATGCCTTGGCGGTATGCATAGCTTTGCTCTGATACTCTAGTATCAGACACCACTTATCAACTGCTTTATTTCTGTATTCTTTTATCTAGTGTTTTACCTCCTTAGAGGGAGCACAACAGGATTAATGAGATAATCTTATCTTTTACAAGGCATTGGAAATGGCAAAGTAATAAGATGTACTAATACTACCTTGAACCTAATGTACAAAGGATTTTAAACCTTAATTCTATGATAGGTTTTATTTTGTTCTCATTATATTTAACTCAAAACTCAGTTTCAAGCCAACAGTTGTCCAGAAAAAGACAGGGAGATGGAACAAATAGAACACAATTTGTTTACAGTTCAGAAGGCATGTTTTCAGTTAAAAACACAAGTGGATGCATATGAACTTGTATTAATACGTACTTCTCAAATAACTACACTGTACTGCTTGCTCTGCCTGAGCAATTATGCTTGGTACTTTGGGTTTGCCAGGGGAACAGGGATATAGTCTAAGCCAAGGACACATATTTAAGCATTTGACTTGCTAGTAAGGCCTTTTGTATGCTATCCAAGACTACCTCTGTTTTACTGGTGAACTGAGGAATATTTTCTGTGGCTGCTATTTTGAGTTTACTTGCACATCTTTCTGAAAAGACCAATGATGACATGCTTTTTGACACTTCAGAAATCTCTATTGCTAATGGCTATACATCCATGTCACTTGGAAATTTTCTTTCCTGTAGCTGTGCCTAAGTATTTGTATTCTGGAAGTGGAGGGACTCTTTGCATGGAAAAGTACCAGTTAAAGTTCTATCCACTTCAGACAATAGTAGAAAGATATATTTGTCAATGAACAATTTTCATACAGTTTTTCTTGCAAATGTTTTCAAAATTGTGGCTGAAAATCACTGAGCTAGTAAGATAGTATGAAACCTAGAATGACTCTGAGCGGAATGCATGTTTTCATTTCAATGTGAATTTCCTCTTACCTATATTTGCATTGACTTCACCTTTTGAAGAGAAGAGCCAAATTCTCTGCCATGCCACCATAAATGTCTGAAATTCTTCTCAAGTGTATAAACCATCTTATAGAAGGGCACCTGGCCCTCTTAAAGCAAGGATGACTTGAATAGACTCTACGGCTACTACAGACTATTTTTTGGAAATAATTTCACAGTAAAAGTTTCCCATGTTTTTGAAAAACAGGAAGATATTTTTCAACCTCCAGTCTTGAAGACTGAAGGGTTTTTTTGATCTATGGATATGCTAAAATTATCTCCTTCTGAGTATAAAAGTAGTAGTGCTTCAGTACTCTGCTGAAACTATTAACCAAGCTTCCCAAAGAGTTCTTAAAGTCTTAATCTATTTAAGTCATATCCACAGTATGAGACAGCACTTGTCATACCAAGTTTTAAGGTAGCTAATACTTGGGCTATGGGATTTGTCCAAACAGGATTCTGGTTCCAGAGTTTATCCACAGCAAGTTGTGCCATCCCTACAGCAGCAGCAAAGCTATGTCTTGCATTACAACGCCATATTGTTGTGTTGTAATATAGAGGCACATTTATGACTAATCATACCCAAAATTTGTCTGGTAGACAACAAGCATTGCAATTACTTCTACACATGGAAATGGGGTACTAGTGAGACTGATTCACCAGAGAGAGCACTGTTGGAGCTGGATGTATAAAAACACACAAGCAGTTTATTCAGGTGGTGAAAAACAAGTTACAGAAGCAGCATTCAGCTGTGTCTCCTTGGGCCATCTCTGTGGCCCACTGCAAGAACAGAGTCAAGCTATAACCCAAACACTGGGGTGGAAAAAGGGTAGAAGTAGTAGCAGTTAAAATTTAATCAGGCTTTCAAAATTTGGCTAGAATGCTCAAGCAACTGGTCTAAAGAGAAATAGAATAATTCTGATTTAGTAATGTGACTGCATATGAAAGCAAAGTAGGTAGCTCATTTCACCACAATCTAAATGAAATGCAATATCATCATTTATTTATCTATTTTGGCTAACGTTTTGTGTCTGATCTGCACTTAATAGGCTGACAGCCTATGTTTCAAGAAATGCATTTTAGAAGCAAGAATGTATTCTTTTTTACAGTTCCACTTAGGCAAAAGACAGATCCTCATCAGTCACCTTACACTTTTTTTTTCCAAATATATGTAGGAAACAGAAGAGTTGAACTAAATACAAGAAGGAACCATGTCAATTGTGGGTAGAATTTCTAGTCTCTGTGTTAATCAAAGGAAGAAGGTCTCATTGTCTGGGAATAAAGGCATCTTTCCAGATTTTTGCTTTAGGAAACAAACAGGTTGCTTTGCTGTTGCCTCACAACTCAGAGCATGTGGGCAAGACAGCTTGTTTGAAATATGATGCTGAGCATTGTCTGCTTTATAGTAAAAATATCACAGCTCTTCCAGAAAAGAGGCAGTAAATCCACTGGTGAAATCTGGAGTTAAGAGGAGCAGAGGTACAGTATTCAGAGATACTTGTCTTCAGGAAAAGGTAAAAATGTTATGGTTTTGTGCCTCTTGCTATGAGTGGATAAGCCTTCACCTGCAGGACTCCTCTTGATTTCCAGCAAGGGAAAACAAGGAAGGAGCCTTAATGAGAACTTGTAACAAAAATGTGTTTCTAGTGCATCTATTTTTTAGTACAGATTCTTTAGCCTTTTATAGTTCTGACTATGGAAATACTTTAAACTAGGTAAATTTACTGTGATTCCAATCCTTATCCTGTGCGTTCAGAGATTTGCTAATCTACACTGCATTCACATCTGCTGAAAAGTCTATTTATGTCTGTTTCTGGAAAGGGAGGGTTATTCCTCTGTGAGCTAAGAAAAGGTGAACACACATGACTCTGTCAGTCTAGAGAAACCCCCAGCTCTGTCTGACAGCTGGTACACGTATTACACAGATGACTAGAACTATTCAGTTCTCGGTAAACCGCCTACTGACTACTTATCTGCCTGTCGCTTGCCAAATGTTAATTACACAAATGTCTCTGTCTCTGTCAAGTGTATATGTTGGGATTGTGGAGCATTTGTCTCAATGCTAGATGTGTAATTTATCAGTCATCTGGCCTGCTGTCAGCAGAGTCCTCACTTCCACCTAGCACATCAAACTGGGGATGAGAAAAGCCTCCCTAAAGATTATGTGCTTGACAATTTGTATGGGATGTACTCAAACAATGATGCTCACATTTGACACCAAGTTTTTAAAGAAATCTTGGAAATAAACTGATAACACCTATGTGTAAAAACAACAGTCTAATATTGCTCTATGGTCTTTATAATTGATAGTTGTTTTGATTCTTCCCCTTTAAAGGCTAAATTACAAGGGGATTTCAGACATTAATTATGAGTTGTCTGTAGCTTGCATAATGGCATTCACCTTTTTTGGCATTATTTCAGGCTGAAATGAAGAGAATTCAGAATTACCCCCCTCTACCTGGCAACCTGCTGTTGACTGCAGGTTGTGTGCGTTGTTCCAAGTATTCTTATTGCTTGTCTGACTGAGACTGAGAAATGTAATCATAAACCTTATGTATTTAAGATATCTAAATAGTGTTCCCAGTTAAAAACATAAAACCAAGCCGGTAGAAAAAGAAAAGAATCGTGGTTTTGACCTGTTGTATGAGGATCAGTCTGGAGAAATTCTTATGCCATTGGGGTCACTGAATCCACACAAGTGTAATGTATTTGGAGACTTAGCTTGGGTATTTATAATGTATCAGAAAGTTCTCCACAGCAGGTTATAACTATCATCCTTCAAAGTGAGTATGTAAGCTGATAAGTCAATAGTAAGATGAGTAGGAGTCTGAACCAGAGTTTGTTTACAAAGTGAATTACTGCACATTAATGGTATGAATTGTCTGCTAGCTACTTTGCAGTAGCTCTATTTGTCTTCTTAAGACAGTTCTTTAATGAAAAGTGGTGCGCAGTGGAATGCAATGCCATTCACTGAACAATATATATAGCTAGCTACAGCATGGCACTGAAGAGTGACCAGCTTTGACCCCAAAGACAGCAAATAGTTACTGGGGTGCAATGTTGTTTCTTAGTTAAAAAACCTGTTGGTGCGACCTTTTGTACAGTGCTGTGTTGTTATGACTGTTTTGCTTTGGTTCTGGTCACAGCTTGCTGAAGGAGATCTGCACCATCTTTCGTTTTAAGGAGAAGGCATGCCTTCAGCTTGGAGCATCTTTGTGCATGTGGACTGGTTTTCTTTTTGAAGTGTTTGCGCATGGGAGGTAGCGCAAAATAGGTAATAAGTAGTATTTCCTTACCCTGGCTTAATGGTCGTGATGTAGACAAGCCTGTTAGTCACTCCTCAGCAAAGATTGTCTTCCCTAGAAGAGTTTAGCAAAAGAGGCTTCTTCTTCTTTAGTTTTCTAACTTTCAGATTTTATAATATTAATAAAAATGAGAGAAATCTGGTGTATGATAATGCAGCTCTTCTCTGATAATAGCTGCATCTCTCTTAAGCTTTGATACTTAGGAGTATTTTAGTATGTTTTCTGACAAGCATCAGAATTAAACATCACTGCTGAATTTCTAAGGTAAAGGAAGGGAACTTTCTCCTACCCAAAACAGTTCATTGTTTTACTGTATATTTTTCTGTTACCTGTAATCTTGTTGACAGTGTAGTTATGACTCTCTATTAATTTTAGTTGAGCCTGTTTTCTGTTGTTTTCCCAAATAAAGAAGTTCTGGCAGATACAGGACAACAAGATACATACTCTTTCATGGGCTGTTCCCTGTAGTCAGACCTGACTCTGGAAACCTGAAGAAAGCAAAGAAGAAATCTGCTAAAGCATAGGGATATACGTACATAGATATAGGCATATACATTGTATATCAGCTTTTAGAAATAAAACTCACTTTTCTCACTTAACCAAAAAGCATAGTAACTTTTTGAATCTTTTGTTTTCCTTTGTTCTCTTCATTTTAGTGATTAAAGGAAAAGCTTTCCATGGGAGGTTATAGTCTCTCTTTCAGCATTTGAAATGGTCAAATGCTAAAGGAGAGGGAAATTATGTACAGGGAGAAGAACAATTTACTAGTTGGATTAACATCAATGAATAAATTCCTTAGCATGCCTTAGGGAGGAAAGTCTAAAGGACTCAGTTTTTACTTAATGACCAGTGGATATTAACATTAGTGAACAGCTAAAATGGATAGGTATATGAAGCTCTGTATTCAGCTGTAGCAATTGCTGCCCAGGCTTTGAATCTAATCTGGTCAGATTTTCAATCCTTTCAGAGTAATTGTGAAATGAATTGCATTCAGTAGTCTTAAAAAGTATACCTTGAGTATACCCTGCTAAAATAGGACAAGTTGGAATCATCCTACTTTCAGCTGTAAGCAGCCTTAATGCACTGGTATTTAGGACCATATTTATTTACAGAAGAAATAAGGCCCTATTCACAGACTTCTTGTGAAATTAACTTTTAAAATTATTTCAAATATTGGTAAAGTGTCCATAACACTGATTTTTTTTTTCCCTTGTATTTTTATTACATAGAATGCCTGTTAAGTTATATTGATCAGAAAGGGAACATGCGCAAGAAACATCAATAAAAAAAAGCATTAAACAGACACATGGGGATCTGTTCCAGTTTTTCTGGTGATAAGCCATGGATTTGTTTTTACTGTACTTCTTTACCTTCCCACTATTTGTCTGTCCTGAATAATGTATAGGGACTGCTCTCTTTGTTCTATGTCTGTATGGTGCCAAGTACAAGGACTAGAGAGAGATTTGCTGAACTGCAGGCATTAAAGAATAGTAAACCAGTAACTAGCATTACAGCTACTAAGTCTGAAAGCAAGTTGAAAGCAAATCTTCAGTCCCATAGAACAGAAGTAGTGCTGAAATGAGACCTCATAAAACTAATAATTTCTGCCACAATTTGAAGAATTTTTTGTTGGAAAACATCAAGTGAGGCAACCAACAGCTTTCAATCATAAAGGAACTACTGTAACTCTATAGGCTGATGTGGGTCTTTGCCAGCTGAATTCATGGCCTCTAGCCTTGGAGATTTTCAAACCTTTCTGGGCAATCTGTTACTTTTCTTAACCACCCTTGTTATAAAGAATATTTTTCTTATGCCTTTCTGATGTTGCAACTTGTGACTATTGCTCTTTGCGCTTTTGTGCTGTCCCTTTGAGAATAGTCTGTTGCTGTCTTCTCTATAAGCCCCACCTTTAGGTAGCAGAAGACACCACTTAAACTCCCTTTTGGCCTTCTCTTCTCCAGGCTAAAGAAACCCCATTCCCTCACTCTCTTCTCACACGCTATATGTTCAAGGCCTGACCATCCTTGTGGCTTTCCACTGTACTCTCTCCAGTGGAGAGAGCTGGGAGACCCAAAACTGGACACAGTGTTCCAGATGTGGCCCTTCACATAGCCTCTTCTCTCTTTTAAAGCTGTCCTTCCAGAGTGTCTACTTGTTTCTGTCTTCTGGTATTATGTTTTCCTAGGTGAAAGTTGATTTGATAGTCTGGGCTAGTATTTAGTCAGCTGCAAATGACACTGTTGTCATGAAAATGGTAATCCTTTTTGAAAAAATCTTACTAGTGATATTAAGATTTATAAGGATGGGAAAATTAAATTACCTTCCAGATTCTTTATGTACTGTGGTAAACTAGGTCTAATCCGGCAACCATTTCTTAAGCTACAGAACATTTAGTAGCAATACACATTTCCTTGAGATTTGGCTCTGACTACAGCAGTAAATATCAGAAATATAATTCACCAGAATGTTGATAGCAATGACTAAATCAGGTGGTGCTGCCAAAATGTTACTATTCTGTTATCCAGTTGTCCTGAACTGATGTGAGGTAAAATAACAAGAGCTCTGCCTACACAGTAGCTTCTAGTGCTGTTTACGGCTGGTAGAGCTATATTAGAGGTAAACTATGACTTTAAAAAAAAATGTTTGAATAAGGACACCTTCAATCTGCACTATGAATAAATAGTGAACTTCTATCTGGCAGAGGGTGAATTCGGCATCTGCCATTAGTACCACATTCTCTTATTAAAATAAATAAGTAAATATATCCTCTCTAGGTCATTAAATGAGGAAATACATTGAAGTCATCCTGTGGTTACATTTCACTTCTAGTTAATTCAGTTAAAAATTATTTTTTTCCGTTACATTAAATATCAAACTATCAGACATCTTAGAACTTCTTGAAGTGACAAGTCCTTAACACCCCAGCAACAATTTGGAAAACCTCATGTGAGTGTCTCCCTTTTCTAGGTCAGCTGTTTCTCTACTGAGTACAAATATCCAGTAGAATAAACATGTTTCCCTATCTTTAAGAAAAGCCACAAGTACTCTGACAGCACCTCAGCTGTGTGCAGAAGTAGTCATGTAGGCTAAAGATCATGAAAGTTTCTCCAAGCCTCTGTGCCAAAAATAGCAAACGTTTGGTATCTGAAATCAAAGGGTTGCTATAAAAAGATGCCTCTAAGCCTGTGGAGTATCCATGTCATTCGTCAGGAGGGTTTATTTTTGGCATGAGCGTTGACACTGCCACTTACAATCAAGGCAGATAGAAAGTTACTGAACCGTGAGCTCCAGGAGCAATGTTGCACAAAGGGCACTGTGACTCTCACGTGAGGAAAGCCAGGGAACATTACTGTCTGAGAGCTTTGTATCTCGGCAGAGAAATGATAATTATATAACACAGAACTAAATCGTTCTTGGTGGAGTCTTCTAAGATTTGCATTTCCTGGAACAACTCAAAGGCCCTACATGTGGTGACCCTTTCTGTAGGCTAGAAGGGCAAGACGCTGCATTGTTTATCAGTCAGCAGTGGTTGTTTAAGTGTCAGAAGACATGTTCATTACCCAAGAGCAGAGTTTGAAGGCTCTCTGTTATCACAGCCTTTTTTGACCCCCATACTTGAACTCTGGTACAGTTGGGTTTTTTTGATAGTTGAAGTAGAAAGCTGTGTTTCCAAATAAAGTTTGTATCTGTCCACTTTTCTGGTCCTCAGTACCATTGTATTTGAGGGCTTTGCAATCTTACCCTCAAGAACCCCTGCAATTATTTTTCAGGCAGCAAACCGAGGGACAGACAAGCTAATTACTTGTTCAAGGTCACAGAAGAAATCTCTGATGGAGCAGGACGTGAAAGCAAGTTTCCTAAGTGTGGCTGTCCTCTGCAGGACTGCCAACTTCTGACAAAGGGTATCCTTTGGTAGAAGACTTTATTCGGACAGATAAGCTGAGTCAATTTATTTTGCTGGACTTCTGGAGTGCAGTTGTATCCAAATGCCGTCTTCTGGCCAGAACATGCTGCAAATGGCAAGATGCCATACCAGTGTGCTGGGGAAGAAGACATAACACTGAGAGAGCAGAATGCAGGCTGACGGCTCAGCCAGCTGTTCCTCCTGAGCACTGCTGCCTGCTGTAAAGTACATGCTGCCTGACAGGATGTACCTGGGTAGCAAAAGACTCTTGGTGACCCCTAGTCTCTAATTTGCACAGGTGTAGTACAAGGTAGGATTTAGGCCTTAGTCCTTTTCCTATTAATTGAAACTAATGAATTATTCAGCTTCAATTTCCAATTTCTCGCTGAGGCTGAGGAAGTTGGGTAGGCCTCAATGCACAGCAAACAGGCAAAAAACATCTGATGATGTCACAGCAAATATTTTGTACTGCATATTAGCTGTATATATTTTGCTTTCAGGATACATAGTTGAATATAATATTCACTGAGTTTCATAACTTAGTTTTATACATATTCTTGGGTTCTCAGATGGATCTGAATCCCTTCATTCATTTATTGAGGCTATATCTAACTTTTGCAGATGGTAATAACTAACTCTGCTCCTGCTCTTCTTTTTTTCCTCTTACTAAGTTTTTTAAAAAAGACTCTTCCCTAAAATAAGGATTTCCCTGCTCACCATTCTTTTCTGATCCTCACAAGCACAGCAGATTACATCTTTTTCCACTGGATACACTGTGATGTGTTATTTAATACAACTTTTTGGGACATATATTTTGGCTTGGCTTGGCAGCAGAATTTGAAGAGCCTCCTGCGATTACATAGACTGCCTGGGGGTTCTGCAAGGATCTTCAATGGTTGGTTGTGTTTGGTTTCCACCTCACTGTTTCTGGCAACATGCCTACCACACACAGACACTTTCTACAGGATCGAGTCTAAGGAAAATGTCAGAAAAATTACAAGAAACAAAGTGTGTGGGGGACTTCCCTCTTTCCCACAGATTATTAGAAGTAGAGACATCGCTCTCTGACCTCTGCAGGGTTCTGTTTCCATTTAGAGCCACACTCCTATCGCTTCAGTTTCTCTGGGTTACATAAAATCCTTTTTAAACATTGGAAATATTTGCATCCAGTCCTTGCATATATTACTCCATGTTTGCCTCTGGCCTTGATGTTATCATCTTTGAAATTATGTAAAAAGCTCAGTTTTCTTCCTTATTAAATGATTAAAGAGACTAAAATAAATCTTAGTCGTGTGAATACAGCCTGGTTCTCGTGCAAAAGTGAAGCAACTCTACCAAAGCCAGTGAATTAAATAAATTCAAAATCAATTTACTCAAAGCAGAATTAGACATTGAATACTGCTGATGACAAATTTTCTGTTACAGGTTGGTAATACAAACCTCTTTCTGCAAAAACATTGAGAAATTTAAGTAAGTCTAAAACCAATACCATTAATTTGCCCCTGAATTCTTGTAAAATGAAACCCCTGCCAAGTTTCCAGGGAATGTGTTTGATAAGGACTGGGCATCCTTGTGACCTTACTAAATACTCTCCTAGTGTGGGAATATATCTTACACACTGTGCCCAGTAAGAATAGTAACATTGCTAACTTTGTAACAGATAGCTAAAAACAGACTACTTCACACCTTGTGTAGACTATTCCAATATCTAGTGGATGATGTGCGAAAACTAACGTGTGAGAGTGGACGTTTGATTTAAAAATGAAAGGGTATGAGAAGAGAGAGCTCAAATGATGACTCGTGGGTAATTAAAACTGCCTAATCTGTCTCCTTTCTGACTCTAAAGTTACGCATGAAGGTTTACATTGCAACTCAGCCCATTAATGATGAATAATTGGATAGACAACTGAGGAGCTCACATCACCTTCTTTCCATAGTTTGTTGATGGAAAAATAGCACTTCAGAGATTAAAATTCAAGTGACATGAAAAGTATAGGTTATATCACCAAACCAAAATACCACAAAAATGCCCTTCCACATTACATTGGGGTCTAGAAATATCCTCCCTTTCTTCTCTCCCCTCTTCCCATTTATTTTATATTTTTAATGGACTGAAACACTGCAGAATCTCATACATAGCTACAGAGGCCTGAATGCTGTGTTAACAATGGCAACAGCATTATTAGTTTGTTAAGAAACTTTGTTAACACTCAGTTTCTAAATCAAGCACAAAAGGTGGTTTTGAAGGTAAGCTATTTAATTCTAGTTGTATAACCTCTGGTTTGTAACATATTAAACACACTTCAGTTAAACTTTACAGTTAAGGCCAGGTATGTTGCTAAATTAATCTACTATTGAAGATAACTTTGCAGACTTTCTCTATAGGTGTATTTTATTGTTAGACTGCAAAGTCCACTTCATAACAGGGCTTGACAATTTTGTAGTAAACTAAAAAATATATTGAAAGAGTACAATTTGTTCTTGGATTGGTTAGCTAGCCAGCAAATCAGTTAACAGAGTTTAGAGAGAATCTGCTGCCTAAAATAGACTGGGACATCCAGTCAATACATCCATTTAAAATTAGTCAAGATTGTGAAGTCTGACAGAATGTACTGGTATGAAAATAGTCATTGTTGTTTATATTTTTGAATAGTCTTGTCCCAAAGCTGTGTCTGTATTTGATGTTTCAGTGAAAACCTGTGATGATTCAGTGGTAATAAACTTTGTAACAGAATTATGCATCTTCTTTGTTTTCGACTAAACTCAGCCAAATTTTCAAAATGCCTTTTATTGAGTCTGACTTTAAGGAATTCCTGCTTCACGCTTTAGGAGTGATAAGTCATTTAAAAATTCAGAATAAGCTTTGCCAATTGGCCTGTTTCAAAGCATAAGAGTACTTCAAGTTTACATGACATCAGAGTTGGGGGAAAAGAATGCAGGTGTTTACAGTATATTTGCACTGAAAACAGGTATCTTCAGTGATATATATGTTTTACTTTTATATCTGCATGGCTCTCCTGCTATATTGCTTTTCTTGAGGATTCAGTAGTTCTTAAATGTCACTGAAATATTTTAAGTCCCAGCTTTATTATTTGGTACTTTCAACGTGAAAATTTAAGAAATTTGTAATGTTTGCATCACAGAACAAACTTTCACTGAAAGTTCCTATTCTATGGCTGAACGGATAGCAAGATACTGTATTTTGTCATAACTTTGAGAGGAAATTGACATTAAAGTGTTAGAGTTCAGATATTCTTGTCTTAAATCATTCACATTCTAAAACATTCCCTCATATTTTCTAAAATACATACTCTCTCAAGCATCAGAAAAATCTCACTTTTCAGTCAAGTGAACTATTTACCTTGGCTTTTCAGGCTTTTTTAATGCAATTACTATTTTGCTTTTTTTAAAAGATACAATTTATCAAAATGATTTGGCAAACAAAATAAAATGAACTGTAACTGCTCTCCATTACTATATGGTATCTTTCCAAATTTACCCCAGCTTTTTTGTAGATATAACTGCAAGATGCTCATTCTGCTAACAATGGGATTTTTAAAATATTGCTTGATACACTCCATGCTATGCAGATATAATTTTCAACTAGAGTCTGCAGTGTTCTGGGAATCCTTGCATAATCTGAAATGTGCTATAAATAGAACATGCACTCAATGGAAGGAAAGCGTGACTTATTTTGTAACTGTATGCTTGCCACAGATCCAGCTTCCACCCAAAGTCAAATTGGTCTTGTCAGGGCTGCCAAGTTGTCAGGCAGAGAAAGCTCTTGCAATGTGTAAGGTGACTTCTCAGACTAAAGGGAGCGGGGGAGGAAGGAGGCTTCCCTTCTGCCGAGTAACAGGTTTCAGTCCTTTCACAAGGCTGTTTATATCTTCAGTTTGAGATACTCTCCACACTGAGATCAGATTGACTGTTCAAGAAGGCCTGCGAGACACTGTCCTGATTTATGGTCTTTGTTGGGTCCCTGCTGGTACCAGCAGGTCTTCCACTGAAAAGAGCTGAACCTTTGCAACACATAAGAGTAATGAGGACATAATAAGTGAGCAATTGTACATTCACCCTATTTCTGTGTGCCATTCACAGCCACTGATTTGACAGGAGAGGTGGTTAGGTCTTCCACACGAAGGAGCCATGTGGAAACCACTACTGCCCTCTTCGCCACCAGTTCCTAAGAGGAGGTGCAGCTCCCAGCAAGGAGGACTCCATTCCTCACCAGGCTTCTCACCCCAGTCTTGCCAGACCTGGTGGCAGGAACAGGGAAAGGAGGCAACAGCAATGCAAGAACCAGTGTTGGATTCCAGATTTCTGTCTGGTTGATTGCTTGCTCGTTTACTTTTTAGTTTTTACATGCCAATGTTTGAAGGGTGTTTTGCAGGAAGAAGGTGGCTCTTTTTCACTTTCTCAGATCTGTGATCTCATCATGTTTTTCATCTTCCTTAGGTCTGTTCTTTTGAATCTTTCTGAACCCATACAAACTACTTGCTTTTGCTGTCACTATGGAAAGCTCTGAAATACAAATCTAGTTTGTGTCTTTCTACTCACTCTGTCTGTGAAAGTCGATTCCTTCTTCTCATTCTCTTCTGTGAATGCTCCTCAGTCAGGTCATCAAATAATTGCAAAGTCTTCGTTCCCAATAAGCTGAAATGAAAAAATCAGTCTTTTTTATCTAATTTCTCCAAAACTCCAATGTATCAAAAGACCTAATCTTAAGCATTGCTGAAGTATAAATCAAATTGGAAGATGATAGGGAGATGGACAAACAGAAACTCATTCTCATATCCTGGCTTTCTGAATATGTCACTGAAATGACTGAATTTTGAAACTAAGAGCAGAGGGTGGTCATTTTAGGTTTCTGTCATCCTCACTGAATGAGGTAAAATGCTACTTTGTAGCTAAACCATTACTACAAAGCAGCCCCTCTTGGTGACTTAAGCAGTTATGGTGAGATCACCACAGCAGAGGGAATCCTTATGAGTCTGAAATTTATGTCGCAGCTCCAGTGCACCCCTTTTCTTTCCTGCCAGGAAAACTTTGTGTGGCTGCACTGCTTGTCTTAACTATTTCTATTTTTAATAGGCCTCTTGAGTTTACTGGCAGTTGGTATTACTGAAAGCAGACTTTATCCTACTGCACCCTATGCTTGGGTGCATTTGGGCACATGTCCAACTCGAGAGGGAACATAAGACCTTTTCTGCAAAACTGCTCAGATGTGAGCTAGACAGCAATGGCATTCTGGAATGATGTTACAAGAGATCTGTAAACTCCAAAAATATGTTTGGAAACAGTTTCCAGGCACATGGTTGCAAATGGGAGGATTTTTGGTATTTTTCACAGCTCAGTGTTCTTTTGATCACATGCAGAGAGAATCAGTCACCAATTTCAAATGAGTGCTGTAAAAATTCCACCTCTAGAAAGGAGGGCTTGTATGTAAAGCACAATTCTAAGCTACTAGGAAAGAGTCATTAGAGTAAAAGAGATGTAAAAGTTTGCCTCTTAAGTGAGTATGATTTACAAGTTTTTAAAATAAATCAAAGAAATACTTCACTACTTTGAAGGTTTGGAAGCCTGAAGAAACATTCGTAGAGCCATTATTAGCACTGGGCAAATGTACTGAGCCCTTCAGTCTGAACTGTCAGCCCTGTTCTTTAGATCTAGTCTGTTCAAATCAGAAAATCTTAGTGATGTTGCGTTATCTGAATTTGTGTGGTCATAAAGTTAGCATAAAATATACCCTCAAACAAACTATATTATTGGAATCTCTTATTCTTTTCTTACTAAGTCTAGTCATTTTCTGCCATTTGCATTAAAAAAAATCAGATGGGGATTCTAGTCTCAGAAACTTTTCTTCTTTTTGCTTTTAGTAAGTGACTAGGAGGATTACTCTGTTTCTTACTCATTGCTATAATGCTTTGAATTTCATCCAAAGTAACAAGGAAGAAAAATGTAAGGTGTATTAAAACAGAATTTGGGGATCCAGCTGAACTTAGAAAGGATAAATACCTAAATCACTGAGGGGCTCTTTAAAATTTTCAGAACCCTTGGCTTTTCTGAAACCTCATTTATGGGCATAACACATCACAGAGCTGGACCTTCCCAGTGTATCTTCTTTGATGAGCTCATGCTCCTTCAGAAGTCTCACAGCCCCTTTGAGAGGCAGGAAAACATTCCCCACAGTACAAAAAGGGCAGGCTGAGCTACTGAGAAAGGAAATTCACTGGTTGTGTGCAGTAAACCTCAGCTGCCTGGACTTCCATTCTACTTACAAGATACATCTGAAACAAGATTGGAAAGGCTTGTGAGAGCCTCTGGCATACTGCATATTGCATTGAATCACATGAAAAAAAACGATTTCATGTGAGGCTGACAAGGAAGAAATGTGACATTTATGTGGAGGTTAGGTCATTCAGGGGATTAGTAAAAATATGTCATAAAACTGTTAAATTCTAAGACAAGATAATAAAAAAGTCTGTTTGAATTTATGAAAGTAAGTTACTAGGTAGGACACAAATGCTAATTGTAAGAAGCATTTTTGAAGAGTCCAGTAAAAATGGCAGACAGCAAGCACCTACTTGTTTGAGACTTGCTAGTGTCAGGCACTATTCAGTTTTTATATCTAACCACACATTTTCTGGGACTTTTAATCTGTTTTCCACCAATATCCAGGAAAGGTAAAAATGTAAAAAAAGAACATGAGCTGGATCCAGAAAATCTTCACCAGGCCTTCCCATGGCACACACTGAACTTTTCCCTTCCATCTGTCTTTTGTCAGTGTGTCTGGAAAACCTAGACAGCAGAAAAATCTTACACTCTGGAGGTCACTGTCTCTGGAATTTGTTAGACAAGATGGTAAAAATGCTTTTTTGAGGACAGAGACTTCAATCACTGGATATTCTCAGCCAAGGAAAGAAATGAGGCTATTCATCCTCTCCCAGATTTGTCTTCTGAGAGAAGGAGGAATCAGTTGAAGTCCTAGGAGAAGTCCACTGAACTGAGAGAAGTTATAATCACAGCAGGTTTTGTCCATTGAGAATATAGTGTCCATAATCAAATAAATAGACAGATAAATAAATAAATAAAATGGTGACCACTACTCCCTTTGCCTACTTCCTGTGCTCTCTGCCCATACCCCTGCTTTTTCCTTCTTTTCACAGAAACCCCGTGGTTACTTATTTTGTGTTTGTTTACTTAGAACTCCATGCTAAAGCAGATTCTTACTTTCTGATAGTACAGAAGATTTATGCTTACAGGTTATTGGTATAAACATTGCTAATTTCTGAAATGCAGTCCCAGATTTATTCTGGGAAAGGACTTTCTCTCTCCTAAAAGCACATTTCTTTAATGCTGACAGTCATTTTCTTTATAGCTTAGCTTCTTATGAAAATGAGATTTATACTATCATATTATTAGCAATAGCACAGTCCTATCTCCCTGAAGATGTTTTACATCCATGGGATAATTTTAGCCAAATTTGACAAAAAAATATGGAAGTCTAATTCATAATTAAGTTTCAATAAAACTGAAGGCTGTTCAGAAGAGAAAATCTGCACTAGTGCCATCACTGAGGGAAGCAGAGGTACAACCTGAGTGCCAAAAACTCCATTTAGCAGAGGCCAGCTAGCCAATCTACAGGCAAGCACTGTCTGAGGATGCTTTAGAACACATGGAGAGAGAAACTGTGTTAATACAATGGTGTAGGTGAGCATTTGTGGAGATAAAAAGTACAAATTGATAGAAAGCAGGTGTCTCATTATTTCCAGTGCTCACAGAATAACTTGTCTTCCAGGATCAGAGTCTTTAGAAATTTGGAGACCTGCAAAGATGCTGGAATTCTTCCCCAGTGTTATACTTTGACTCTTAGCAATAAACAAATTTGGTCAAGCAATAAAATGAAAAGCTGCTTTTGAAAATTCGACCCAGAAGTTTATCTTTAGTAATTTAAGTTTTACTTCAGCAAGGTGCATACATATATCCTGAAGTATATACTAGCAGTAAACAATTAAGTACCTTGCTAAATTATATCCAAATACCATTAAAAGGTGCATGCAATATTCTTCACTACAGAATAATTAACCTCCTGAATTACTATAATCTTGATTCAAGTAGCTTTACAGTAACAGTTTTTTAAGATCTTGGTAGAAAATCTGAAGTCCTTATAAACATATAAAGCTGTATCTTTGACAGAAGCCAATATCTTGGCTTGTCTTACAGTATTGGAAGTGTGATTCCCAAAATAGCATATGGTTGACAACAGGCTGATATCTAACTAGAACATATTCTTTTCCATTTTATCATGTATATGATTTTTCAAAGAAGGTCAGTTGGTTGCTGTAACCACAATAAAGATTTCCGGCATGAAGCAGGAATAGGCACTAAAAATGCATTAGTGCTAAAAGAGACTGGGGTTAACCAGGGTTATTGAAACTAAGTCTCTCTTTTTAATGTTATTATATCCAGCTTTGGAAGTTTTCATCACATTTGTTGTACATTGAGTCTTTTTGTATTTTGCTGAGTGTCTTTAGCAATGGTGACAGCAAAGATTGTCTGTGTTCTTTATCAGTTCTGGCTGTGCTCAGACTGTAGTTCACTCAGGTTGTATTTGTAATGGGGCCCAAGCCAGACTGAATTTCTTATTTCACTCAGTGAGCTATGATTGCTAGGAAGCTATAGCTTTCTTCAGAATTACTGCTTGGCTAGTATTTAGAAAGAAAGGCCAGATCGTTGATTAGTAGCCCAGTATTTCCTCCAGTTGCCTGTGCTTAGACCCATGATCAGATCATAAACAACCATTTTATCTGATTTTTCAGAAAAAGAATTTGGGGGTTAACAGAACTCTCTAATGCACATGAGAAGTCAAAGCCAAAATCATATGCATTTTAACAGTCTTGATTTGTACATTGGTTTTTCTCATCAACTCTTATTTGACTTTTATATAGTATGTTCTACTGTTATAATTTTGGAGGGAGTGTATGGAAAGTGGCTAGTTACATTAAACTATCAGTGATATTTGTAATGTGCCTATGTACTGTCACATAGCAGAAGGCAGCTATGAAGTAGGTAAGGCAAACTGAGTAGAAGGGTAGCAATCGCTTACTTTTGCACACATATGACTTTCAGACAAGGTGAGAGTCATAGGGCAGCTTGATGCAGACAGAAAAAGGTTTTGTGATTGAACTAACTAATTGCCTATAATTTTGAGATTGTGTATTACTTGGAAACGTTAATATTTTGGTATTATACAGAGGGCAAAACTCACTGAAAGCTCAGTTACTCTGATTGAGTAGCTTTGAAACAGACTTAAGTGAAATGCACTTTCAATAAATTCTCCCGAAATGAACAACATGCATTTCAATGAAGTAAAGTGGGACTGACTTCTTGAACTTTTCCTTATTTCTTCAGCTTCCTGAAAAATATATCTTCCATGAGCCAATATATTTGTGGAATACTTAGGGAGGGATTCTCTGTTGATGTCACTGTATGCACAGGTTCTAAGTGTAGCCTCAGACACCTCATTGCTTTCAATTTAATTGAAATTTTGCCCAGAGTGGGAAAATCGAGATTAATAGGCTATTTGTGAGGCTATCAGATATGATAGAGATAAACATACTATAAAAACATAAATAGACCATCTTATAATGAATAGGTTTCTGGCTTTCTGAGAGGTTCCTTTGAAAAATGTAACAATAGAGTTTACTTTGTTAAATCAGTGTTTCTTGATGTATAGAATAATTTTATATTGGAAATAAGATAATTATTAAGTTATTATATGGTCCATTTATACATAGACATGTCGCTGAGCAAAAGAAATAATTTCAGGTTAAATTCAAGAAGGTATCTAACACATAGGGAGTTTTTTTGAGGGGTATTAGTATAATAGTATAAACCTTTTTAACTTTTGCGGGGGGGGTTCTGGTGTTATTTAGAAGTGAAGTTTTCAAAGAATGTGTTCTGCATGATGTAAGGAGAAATTGCCAGCTTTGACTTCAGGTAAAAGCTCTGCCACTTGAGGCTTGATCCATTTATGAGATTATTAGTTCAAGGATAATCTGTTTCAAGTATACTCACTCACAACCTAAACAAACATGTTGCAGTGTTTTCCTTCTTGCCTAAATAATAAGGGTTTATTGCTTTAAAACATTTATGCAACTTGCTCTTTGTGTCTGTTTAAACTCCACAACATATTTATGTCCAAGTATCTTCACACACGGCTCTATTGAATTTATATCCACTTTGTTGCATTATGAAAGGTAATTTCTGTTTTGTAAAATCAATATATTGGATAATTCTTATCCATCGTCCTGAAATTAGATAAATAAAGATTGTTACTGAAAGATAATACATTTTAAATAAAGCCATTAGGAAGAGAATTTGTCTTTAACAGAACGTTAAGTGTTAAGGAATGGTAGGTGGGTGAAACTTAGTAGTTTATAACAGCACTGAAATCAGATGCAAAAATTGTCTGGAGGGAGGCTGTAAATGGCTTTCAATGTTGCTTGTGAAAGCACAGAGATAATGTTCATTGACCATGGCAGATCTATGCTATTCTTTCCAGAGTGGCCCAACAACACCATCGAGACCAAACTCACTGACCATGCCAACAATCAGCCCACAAGCACGACTGTCAGGCACCCTCTGAATCACACAGGGACACTATTTATTCAAGTATGCCCGGCAGCTTAACAAGGCTGGTAGGCTGCCTGGCATGCCTGGGCTGGCTGCCTGCAGCCTGCCTGCCAGCCCGGCCCTGCAGCGGTGTGCAGCAATGGGCACTGCAGGCAGCTAAGGAACTGCACCAGACTCAGCACTGCCCTGGAGAGCACCGTTTGGGCGTTGCATAGATGGAACCTACAACAGCAAGCAGTTATGGATATACACAGGAGCATCTCAGTAAAAAAAATAATATGTGGATACAAATGGGCTTACCGTTACTCCAGAATGGAGACTTATTAGCAGCTTGAGACTAATGCATTCTAGAAAGTCATAGAAAATTATTCTAGAAAGCCTCAGCTGATCAAGTTCATGCCTCAGCCACACAGCAAGAAAACTCTACTGTGCCTTTCCTCACCAGTGTCCTTAAAGACTTTCAGCACTGGAGACCGAAGTCTTCCTAGGTCAACTGTTCTGGAGTTTCACTATTATCATTAAAAAGCTTTTCTAATGTCTAATCTGAACTTTTTTTTTTTTGCTGCCGTTTAGGCTTTTGTTTCTTTTCCTGTCCATCCTGGGCAGGCGAATTTCACTGCTTTCCCGGTTTTCAATGCTTTAAGCAATACAATCCCATTTTGTTCATTCTTGCATAGAAATTAAAAGATCCCTCATGTAGCCCTCCTTTGAATTTTTTTAATCTCAGCAGCATCCTTCTTGAAGAATGGCCCCCAAAACTGGGGCCCAAAATGTATTCCAGCCAAAGCTGCACCATTGCAAAGTAGAGTAAAAGGTTATTTCACATATGTCTTCTAGACTACACTTTCATTTAAACCTCTCAGAACGTTATCTTATATTTTTTGTGACTGCATAAACAGTGTTGACTCATGTCCAGCTTATGAGTCACTGAGACTCCTAAGTTCAGCTTTAATGTTGCCTTATCATTTATTCCCCACCTTTTATTTTTGCAGCTGACTATTTCTGTTCGGAACAGTATAGCACTTATTGCTATTGACCTGCATTTCTTTTCAGATTGCTTTCCAAATTTATACTATGCACTTGTAGTCTCTCCCAGCTTGCTAGCATTTGCAAATTTAATAAGCACAGTCTCTATTCCATCTTCCAAGTCACTACTGAGAACAGTGCGCAGTACTTGGCTGGGACAGACTGCTGCAGAATCCAGCATGATAAACCCTTCAGTTTTCCCTAGGAATCATTGAAGATTGCAATCTCAATATAGTTTCCAAACAGTGCTGCACTCATCCTACAGCAGCTTCATCTAGAGGACACTTCCTTCTGTGTATGTTATATGAGACCATGGCCAAAGCTTTACTGGAGCCAAGACATTTGACTCCTACTGCTTCTTCTCCATTCACAGGGCCAGTTACTTCTGACAGAAGGGAATTAGATTGTCTTGACAGAATTTGTTCTCAGTAAATCTATGATGTCTGTGAATCTTTGGGTTTTCCCATGTGCTTGTATGTAATATGTTTGAAAATATTTCAGTATTTTTCCAGGAATTTTAATTAAGAGGTGTGACTTATAATTCCCCAGCTGCTAACTGCTTTACTTTTTCTTAGAATAGGAACTACGTTTCTTTTTCTTTTTTCACTTGGTACCCTTGTGTGCCAGTTTTTAGAGAGAACTATTATGAACTGCGGAACTGCTTCAGTTACTTCTTTAAATATCCTAGGATGACAAAGTTCAGCCAGCCCAGTTGATATGAAAACTCCCTAATCCGTATTTTTCCTCTTCTAGGTTAAGATCTTATCCCTCCTTCACTGGTACTAATTATGTTAGGCCCATGCTATTGCAACCGACATTTTTTAAAGGGGTGATGAAAAAGGCTAGTAAACACTTCAGTCTTTTCCAGAGCTGCCACTTGTTGATCTGTTCCAAGTAAAGTACTGAGACTTCCCTTAGATTTTTTTTTTACATGCAGTGTGTGGGTATACTGCCGCACACTGATATAACGAACAGATCCTATTCCAGGAAATTCTGCTCTGGAAAATGTTTTTACTGCTATTGTTCAGACTTCTTACAATGCAGATATAAAAGCATTTCCTTTTGTCCTACAGATCCTGAAGGAATAACATTTTGAAAATCTCTAACAAGAGATCCTAACAAAAATCTTTGTCTTGAATTGAGAACATCATTCATTAGGTACAATTTATATAATTTCAAAAATGTGGCTTTACTTTAAACTGCATACAGTTAATTGTATGGTCTTCAGGTTACAGACAAACATCATTTTTCAGAGAAAATAAGCAAGCAGAAATTCAGAGATTATCTTTACAGAGATCATGAATTTAATCACAGGATTGCTCACAAGAACACAGATGCTCAAGTAAGCGTCACGTGGAGGACGGAAACATACTCATCACTAGACTAATGGCATCTTTAATTGCTGTCCTTACTTACAAACAAAATTGAATCAGTGGACAGGATTACAATTTAGTTCGGTTTATAGCATGAACAAATCCTGATCATATTTTAGTTATTTTAAACAAGATAAGCTCCTAGGAGAATATATCCTATATTCTCTGATATCCCTATATCCTAGGACACATATGCTATATTCTCCTATATATTGCAGAAAATAAACTGCAGTTATATTCTGTCTGGGACAGGGAATGACTCATTTGGATCTATGTCCCTTGACTTTTACATACATGTAGCATTATGGGATTAGTACATGAGTGACCAAAGAAATGTCAGTTTTGCTTGGACAACCCCCCTTCTATCTGAAATCTGCCGACCAGTAACAGTAGAAATGGTGGGGTTATAACACAACCTGAGACACTGCTTATTTCTACCAAGTCTTATCCAACTCATTATGAAGTCTTACGCAAACATGTGAGCAAGTTATCAAATGGTACTACCTTATCAGGTATTCCACAAGAGCTTCAATCTGTGTGGAATTATGACTGGCCTTCAAGGCCAGATTCAGTAACAGATCTATTCCTAAAGTTTAGGCACTTGATCTGAGGAGTAGACTTCATAATACAGTGCTACAGGAGAATCTGGAAGAGCAAGCAGAGGGGATCTAAAGAGTTGCACGCTGAGCAGGAAACTGTGTGCTGTTTTCTCGGGAAGTAGTGGCGACAAGATGGATCTTACACTCTTCATTGCAAGCAATTTTACTCTCTACAGTCAGGGAGGATCTTCTGTCCATTCAGATTCCAAAGCTCTGATTCCTCTTCCGAATGATACCACTTCTGCTCGTTCACTCACAGAACAGAGCAGGGCCTCCTTTTTTATCTTCAGAGGTTCCTTGAGAGGAAATGTATTGGTGGTATCTCCTTTTCTGGTAAAGGCAGTTGCTCAGGAAGGAGGTATGGAAATGTGTGTTATTCATCCTTTTTGCTTAAAATATGTCAGAGTGAAAGAGCTCAAGACTGATTTCCATATTCCCTATGCTACAGAGTTCTATCTTTATGCCTCTATCAGAAAACCAGGGAAAATTATAACTAAAAATGTCAGGCATGTCCAGATGGTTAAAAAAAATTCAAAATCACTGTTTTGGTGCTGGGTTTCAAATTAAGCCCAAGTTTTATTTTAGGTACCAAAGGCCTGGATCCTCAGAGATTTATCTTCCTAAAACCCGTTTGACTTCCGTGGATGTTTAATGAGAGTGAAGTGCCAAGATACTCTCATAAATCTTGGCAAGTGAAGTTTCTGATTTGCTCTGGTCCTCAGTTTTGAGCAAAAGACACTTGGCATTTTGCAAGATCACTCCTGGAGTGGTAAGGTAGGGACAGAAATATGTGTTTTGTCTTCCCTATTTGATTGCCTATTACAATTTTTCTTCAATTATATGAGTTACATGTTCTTCAGTTATATGAGAACATCCTGCATCTGGAACCTGACTGTTTCAATGCACCCTATATTAGCCTAGGTTACTTGTTCCCTTCTGAGTTGTTTATGTGCTGTTCCCTTGTCTTTGCTGTCGGGCAAATGCTAAAAATAAGAATTTGCTTATCTAATTTGTATGGATCTTCACAGTGTATGTGATTTCACTGTCTCCTTTCCCCTCAAGCAGTAGACAGATTTTCCAGACCTTATGACTACGGACTATGCATTCATTGCTGTCATAAATCAGAGGATTTTTCCTTTCAATACGGACATGTTGAATTAAGACACCCCAAATTTTTCCATGGGGAATAGTTAGAGATTACAGTTTCTGTTTGTTCTGATTGGGCTCTGGACCTACTAAGTCTGATCTGACTATATTTATTTCCAGTCCTAGAAATCTAATTAACACCTTGTAAAATTGTTTACTGTAAGCATGCCTAAAAATGTGCTTATACCTATGAACTGATTTTTTGTTTTTCTTTAGATTAGATGGGTAAATTGTATTTGGTGTCAGATTAATAACTTGTATGACAGAAGAAGAATCAGGGTAAGCTTCCCTTTGTTGTCAGCCCCTATGCTAAAAGATTTGCTAGAGATGCCATCTCAGAGAAAGATCAGGTTATTCTGCCTTCAAGGCTGTCCTGTCACTGCCCATTCTACCAAAACAGCTCAATATAAGTTCCTGTTTGTTAACTGCAACATTGTTTTTGAAAAAAGGAACTGCAGTACAGAGGTCACCAAATGGGCTTTTTCTGGTATGGTTTGCATTTAATCGGAATAGGCACATATTTCAACTATCTCTATCATGAATCAGTAGAAAGTTCTAAAATGCAGACACAGTTCTTTATGTACCCTTGCACATACTCAAAATACGCAGCCAGTTTAATTCCTGTTTTAAAAGATCTAATGCAAAGTATTTTTCACAGCAGGAAGTATGATAGTCAATGCTGATGTTTACAATACTGAGTTCAGGTCTTAGGACTACCTTATCTGTGTTATCTTCTCTTATTAACTCGGAGCAGTAAAAAAAGTTATATACCCTTAGGAACTTACAGATGGTAGGGAGGATTAAAAATGAACTTTCTCTTCTTTCTGTATGCATCATATTTTTTTTTAGTTGAACTGAGGAAATAATATTGAAAAACAACAGAGCAGTAAGTTATGTTTTGACAGTTTGAAACTTCTTTGTATCCTGGCTCCAGCTGTAGAATTGTTTTATCACTGAGCTGCTCAGCAAGTGTGGAGTCAGGAAACACAGCAAAGCAGAGCAAAGAGAGTGATCAGGTGGCAGTGCTGGCTTGCAAAGGCCACAGGCCTGTGATGGTCAGGCATGACTGGAAGCTTTGTCAGGGCCACAGAATAGAAAGGAATTCCTCGTGAACATAATAAAATCAGCTGAGGGACTAGTCAAAAACAAAATATATGGGCTATACAAGAGAAACTAATAAACTGTGATATGGAGATGATAATCAGGGCTGAGGGAAGAAGAGGGAGGATCCTGGAGGACGGTAATCTAAGCCCAAAGAGCATGGAAAAGTCAGGTATTCTGAGCTTTTTTAGAACTGTATTGTTAAGTAACTTAACAAGCATATGTGTGGACCTATTTACTTCCATGATTATGGCATCTCATGGTTGGAATTTTGCCTCTGGAGGAGCAGAACTGACACTGTGTTTGAATAATAAGCTTTTGCTCAGCAAATGCACTAGCAATGTCATGAACACCTCCACACACACGTATCTAGAGTCTACCTGGGCCAAAGGCAATTTAAGAGCATAGGAGCTTAACATACAGGGACTCAGTTTAACACCCAGTTTATTAACCAGCTGGCAAAACTTTTGAGAGTAGATCTTTAGCCAGATTCTAACCCCAGTTGCACCAGTATGAATACAAATTAATTTCCAAGACTCTGTCTGAATTTGTCCAGTAAATTCATTATCCCTGAAAAAAGAATTTGGTCCTTCCTGTGCAGTCTCAGTTTTATTCTAGGATAGGTCAGATTCCTTGAGGGAATAATGAAACAACTAAGACATCTGGCAAATCTCCTCTCTGACAATGATACAGTGGTGAAATAGGTCAGTGTAGTTTAGGGTTGCTTTTGAATCTATGAGATAGGAGACACAGGAGTCTTTTCTAATACAGGAGGTTGAATCCTAGGGACAGTGGGATCAGTTATTACAAGGAAGACGTAGAGAGATATGAGAGAGCATTAAAAAACAAATTCAAAAGATTTTAAGGCTGTAAAACCAGACAAGATTAAATTAATTAAATACTTCTAAATAATTAATTACAGTGTTGGCTCCTATTTACAAGTGCTTGAAAGGCAGTACAATTCCTATGAAACAGTATAGTACAGTATATAGTATATATGTTAGCATAGTATACAACACACCAGCTTACACACTTCTGGACACATTAGTATACTAAAATGTAGGAATAACCAAAGAAAAGTTAAAAAAGGAAGGAAGCAAAGGAAGTAATATTTTAAGATTAAAACTAAGACTTATATCCTGACAGTAACATTTGGAGTTGTTTGCAAGCAGATACAGCTTGTAGCATTTAAAACAAGGTAGATAAAACACTATTCTTAACAACATGAGTTCTCTTTAGATAGAGGATTCTGGTTCCAGCAAAATTAGTGGCAACTTTTGAGGCCATCTGAAATTATCCATAGCTTGCAAGAATAATTTCTGAAGGTATATATGTCTAAAGGAAGTGTATAGCCTATTCACATGGCAGACCCAGATATTAAAAAAAAAAATCTGTTAATGAAAAAGTACAAGAAAAATAACAAGTAGCTGGAATTAGGTCAAGGCCTACAACAGAATATTTAATTTGGCTTCAATGAAGGGGCCTGGATTTATCATTTGTTGTTAATCTAGGCACTCTGCTTGTCCTCATTTATCTTCCCTTCAGAGCTACTGAGGAGAGCTTCAGAAATACATTTCAGCACGTTGTGGAAACAGTCTATGCTCACAGCTAGTAATGAAGAAATAATGTAATTAATTGCTGTTATGTAATGGCACTTGGCAAATTAATGTGGACTGCTACAGAGTAAATAAAAGCTAGTGCTATTTCTGGAATACCGCTTAGAAACATCTTGACCAAAGACCTGGAGCATCCAAACATTTGACTGATTTTTTTACACAGAAAACCTTGACATCAATGGCGGTTCGTTAAAGGTGTTGTAAGGAGGACTCTAGAGATTAAGAGCTCCTGTATCACTGCTGAGTAAGGACAGCACAGCCTGCGTACTGCACCCAGCTGCCTCTGTCACAGTCCTGCAGCTCCTTAGTTCCTGTCATCTCTGCTAAGCTTGCAAGGGCATTCTGTCAATTCCACCAGCTCCTGGGGATGAAGTGATGTGGTCTGAAATGAGGCCACCCAGTGCGCTGCATAGGGAAGCATAAAGTACAAAATGCTACTTTCCACTGAGATGCATTCCCAGCCAGAGCCACGAAGCTCTTGTGTGTCGATATTAGGAATGATCTTTTGAAGTTAATAACCTAGGATTTTTAAATGGTACTCCTTTCCTCCACAGTATGGGAAGTTTAACCACAGCTACAGTCCATAAGTCTACACAATCTGTAAGGACCTCGCAAGGACTGCTGAACAACTGCAAGCAGACACACGCTAGAGCATTTCCTGTGCGAGGCCTTACACCCACGAAGGCATGGTGTGTTGACAGAAAAACTGTAATATCTGTGCTTGGTAAAGGAGGCTGCTTAGGGAGTGCTCACTTTGAGAGGAGCTGTGGGTGGGATGAAATCAGGAAGGCTGCCAGGCTACTCTCTGACTCAGAGGGGGAACTCCCACCTACGTGGGGGGAATCCAGAGCCAAGAGGCAGAAAAGCTGAGGCACAAATTGTGGGCAGCTTAACTGACTTCTGTCACACGCTTTGGAGATCTGATCCTGTACTAGCAGAGCCTGATGACATTAGCCAGCTCTTGCGTGTCATCATCCCCATCTTTGTCCTAAAAATCTAAACCAAAATGAATCTTTTTATTTTTGTAAAAGGGTCAACAAAACAATATCTCTCTATCCTAATTACTAAGAGATGCGGGTAACCTCTTTGCCTTGGTTTGGAAAATTTTAGAGTAGATGAACTTATTTGTTGCTATTACTGCACACTGGCATCACAAACTAAATAAATGAAGGTATTTTGAGGGGATGTCTTTTTTGTAATTAAGGCTCATATAACATTTCCAATAGACTATCTTTAAATTTTTCATCTGCCCATTTACATTGATTTTTAAATTCCTTCTTCCTTTCCCATTTGAATAACAAATCCCAACTAACAAATTTAAACTGCTATTTATAAAATGCAATGGGTGAGTTGGGGCTTTTGCTGATTACAATTTAAAGTTTACTCAGTTTTGAACCTTCCTGTTTAACCAGTAATTGTTTCTTTCCTGTTAATCCTATTGTGAACAGAAAACCAGCTGCAACGATAAGAAAAGCAATTGGGTTAATCTGATTTTACACTGATTTACACTAACCTGTAATTTGATGTCTGATTATTTGCTTTTGACTGCTTACTTTTTTATTTCTGATATTTCCTTCCCTTCAGGACTCTTAAATTGAAGCTGCTCACCAGAAATCCCATGGAATAGCTTATAAAGCCTTAATATCTGAATATTAATTGGCATCACAACTCAGCCGCTGCAGTGCAAGAAGTCCTCCCAGGCTTGACACCGCTGATGGGACGGCCACATGCAGTTGATCCGGGCGGAGGGTTGGCCACCGCTGCCCGGCCATGGGCTGCTTTCCTTGTCTCTGTGCCCTGAAGGACGCACTGGGCCACAGACAACAGCCAAGTGGCGTCAGCGAGGAAGAAGATGGCTGTTTCCTCTCCCTGCCCAGCACCCTGCCTGCGGATGTGCAGGGCTCACTCGGGCAGGCCAGCACCAAGGCCTGCCACCACCCCCAGTGAGGCGAGGCGGCCATTTTCCCCACCGGTGCCCTGCTATGGGGCAGCTGATAGGACAGCCTGTGACCACCCCCTCCTGGCCAGACCAGGCAGCCATCTTTTCCTCAGCGCCCCGCTTTAGGATGGCTGGAGCCTGTGACCACCGACAGAGAGACAGCTGTCAGTGCCCTGCGGCCCTAATGGCCATGACTAGCCTCACCTGGGGGTCCCACCCATACCCTGCCTGCAGGCCCTGGGCCTCCATTTAAGCTCAAATGTGGGCTATCAGCTCTGCCTGAGCTGTGAGGTGCTGGTGGTAGTCTCCAGCTCAGCCGTGGCTGTGCCTGCCATGGGCCTGTAAGTCTGCACCCTCACCTTTGGGCTGGCTTTCTGCTGTGGCCTTGGGCTTATCGCTGTGGATTTGCCTGATGAGGAGGCTGCTTTTCCTGCCAGCATCTAACTCTGGGGAGGCTGTGACCACCAATAGTGAGGTGGCCATCTTTGTGCCGTAGGGCTGCTCTGGACTGGCAGACTCTGTGGACTGAGGAGGGTGCTGCCTGACATGGATGTGCCCGGCCTGAGGCAGCTGGCAGCTCTCCAGGTACAGGACCCCTCAGGAACACCAGGTATGCCAAGGCAGTAGGTTGATGCATAACTTTGATACCCAAATGTTAAAATCTCACCTTGCCAAAGGCTAATTTCTGCCATTCTTTCTAGCTTTCCCTCTCAGGGAGGCTATTTGTGTGCAGCGATGTTGCTGTGACACAGTAATACTGCCTTTGTGAAAAGGTTTCAGCAAATGGAGAGAATCAAAGGGCAGAGTTTGAACTAGCCTCACCCTTGGTAGTCATCTTGCCTCTGATTTTCTGTAGTTCTGGTGCCCTTTCTGTGAGTGACAGGGAGCCCTGGCCAGCAGGGAAGGGAATCTTACAGTTACCTTTTCAATGCCTTCCCAATTTAGCTTTCTTTTTTAAATGCATGCTCTATATGTACTTGGCCAAAGGACAGGATAAAGAGAAGGAATAAGGGCAGTTTTTTCTAATCAGGGTTTGCTAACAGTATCATCTGTGAGGTTGCTCTTTTTGTTACAAAAAGAGTCTGCTCAAGCTAGTTGATTGCCCAGTTTGAGAGACTCACCTTGGTTGCTAACTTCAAACACAGATGTAGGCTTTTCCTTAATCTTTGAAACTGAGGATTTTTTTTTAAATTTGAATGCATAAGTGAATTCAGGTTTCGGTTCTTGTAGCAGTGGTGCTATGTCTTGTATGTAAACAATTGAAAACACAAAATGTAAAGACTTCGATTATTGTTTTTTTGCATTCAACTGTCATGCAGATGATATGCAAAGATATCAATGATTTATCTTACAGATTGCTTGCATGGGCAGTTCTTGCAGCCACAAGATGACTTTGCTTCAATAACCATAGTAATTCTGTCCCTCCTCTGCTGCTTTGCACACAATATTTATATAACTATTGTTCCTCCAAGGCATTTGGAGTGTTACCCATAGTGGTGTCTTGCTTCTCATGGCATCTTCAGATAAATTCCAAACTAAAAAGCTCAATGGCTTTAACAAAGGAAAGTACTGATTTTAATAATTAGGTTTATAGTTGGTAAGTGTTGTGAAATTACTACTTTGCCTGAGGGTGTTCTTCAAAATGTTTTTGGTGTGTTCTGCCCATGTTCCACACCCCCACACCCCCCCAAAGGTGACTTTGTTCTTTTGAGGATGTGCTGTTTTTGAGAATGTATGGGGAGGGGTCAGTCTTTATTCCTATGCTATTTCTATTCGTATTGTACCAGTTAGGACCCAAGCTATGATCCAGGATTCCCGCTGTGCCAGGCACAGAATGAAAACGCATTCCCAGCCTCAAAGTGCAAGGTATTGTATTGACTTTGCTGTTTCACTTTACTGGATTCCTTTTTATTACTATTTTTGTATATTCTTACTCTTTCTACTTCTGTTTTGGTTACTAAATATGGGGGTTTTACTAATCTTTTTATCCAAGAATTCCCAAGCTCTAATTCCATGTGTGATATTCACTCAGTGCAGGCAGAGCTACTGACTTACTTGTACTTAATCTAGGGCAATGTTTCATCTTTTAAAACCTGTTAATTGTCACCATCTCACATGGACAGCAGTGAAGGACTCCTTTGGAATAAGCCATGACCATCTAAAATGCTTAAGCGTTTATTTTTAATGTTATTTTAAGATGGATTGGTTCCCTGATCTTGTTCACCACCACATTTGGCACATAAGTTGTGCTGGCACAGTGGAAGGAGCAATGTGGATGCAGCTGAAAACAGGAACTGTTTAAGTTGGCAGTGTTTGCAAGAAAATAGCATGAGGAACACAATTAGGGTGTGTGGGCCCTATCAGGATGCTTGAAACAGTTGGCTCTGCCTAGTAAGGCAAGTAGGTGGTGGGAAACAGTCAAAAGGTGGGGTGTCTGACTGTCAGAGAGACTGTCAGGCCTCAGGAAAAAGAAAGTTCAAGTCTAGGTGGAAAAGATCCTTTCACTGAAGCAGACTGACAAATACTGTTGTTGCTAGTCTTGTTCACTGCTTGTCTGTGAATGCTTGCTCTGCACAAGAAAAGGGAGATGTTTGGAAGATCTGTTCTTTGAGTGACGATGCAATTTTATTGAAATCTAAAATGCCTGTGAAACTACAGCTTCAGGATGCATATCATGAATGTAATTTTTTCATTGAAATCAACGGTGAATGCTCTTTGTCTTCAGACAAACTAGGTATGTGCAAAATATTCTCCTTCCCAGGCACAAGATATGCAGGCAACATGGTAATAAAGGTACCTTGTACTTGTAAGACAATATTAGACTGAGTAAAAAGTAATGCAGATCATCTAAAAAGATCTTCAAGAGAAACAAGTAGTGCCACTCTCACTTCAAGATATTAATGTAACTTGGTTGTCTAAGGATTTGCTTCCTGTGGTTGATGGACTTTAAGTGAATTATGGAAGGCTGAAGCTTGATATGAATCCATATTACATGTTAGGGAGAAGACACAGGAAGAGCTGAATGTACACTTAGAAAAGCTGCAGCTGGAGTGTGTACTTATTAGACATCAGAAAATCTACATGGGAGTTAAATCTAGACTAGGATTATTTGGTCCTGAAGAAAGTGAGTTCCAACTGATATGTCTCCTGTGCTTGTAGTTACTCATAAATCTCCTCCATGGGGTTCTTTTTTAGATGTAAAAGAAAGGCATTTATCTTCTGTCCTTTCTCTACTTTTCTGCTATCTATTTTCATGAAACCTGCAGGGCATGTGCTGAATTGCAGTTGGGGAGGCCAAAAAGGCATCAATTTATAAACGCAAAGCCTCCTCATCTCACCATATTATCTTCAGCCCTGCCACATCTCCCATAACCTTCACTGCAATTGCCCAGATCCTTCCCATGTTTCCTAGGGTTCTCTGCTACTGTTCACTAGCTTTTCATTATGGTACACTCAGCTGTCCCATGTTTTCTACCTGTCTGTCTTTGCCCAGCTGGCTGAGTTAGAGTATGTACTGTAGCTGATCTGAAGCCATATACATGGTGACTGAACTGTCTGCTGTCCAGGGGTTGCATGTTTTTTATTCTGTTGGATGGAGGCCTCCTAAATTTAACTTCTATTAATAGTATTACATTTCTCTAACAGCCCTGCAAATTATGTGAAATTGTCCACTAGATTAAAATTTGTTTTGAGACTGACAGATGCACAAGTGATTGATTATACATAAATATGTAAGTACATAGATGTGTAAGCTTCAGTTCTTTAAGAAACCAGTCTATATGTGACTTAAAAGAAGCTGTTTGATTTTACCTAAGAGCAAGATCTGGTGTTATGTGGTGGTTCTACAGGATAAGTTACACCTTCAATCCTTATGCTGTTTCTCAAGCCTCAACACTTCATACCTCAAGTCATTTGTACAAGGTAACCCCAGACCTGGGTCCTTAATCTCCTCCTCACTGTGGCTTCCACTGTTTGAAGCCCTTCTGGCAGTGTTACGGCTCACGTGAACAATCACATAACTGCAGTATAACAGCTACCACACTCCAGTTAAGCAGTGGCAGTGGTCTTGGTGAGTGCTGTTTTCCTGCAGTAAGTGGGAGGCAATGCAAATTACCTTATGTTTTGTTAAATGGGTGGAAAAGGAGTCCCATGTACTTTTGGTAAAGAAATCATAAAGGTTGGAAAAGACCCTGAAGATCATAGAGTCCAACACTTAAGTCTTGCAAATTCCTTGGTGTTGGAGAATATTCTTCAGGAATCTCTCTACATGCAGCCCTATTGTTATACTATTCTGGGGCTACTGGGTTCAGTGAACCTATGATTTGGCCTAATATGGCTGTTCTTTTCCCCATCTGCATCTTGGGGGGGGAAGCAAGATGGGATATTACAACTGTAAAAATTATTACTAAAAAATTCAGAGAGAAAATATGTTCTCATGAAATATATGAAATCTGTAGCTTTCAAGGAAATAATGACATTTAAATAAAAATGTTAGAGTGCATATATGTATGTAGAATAGATGCATGGATTGGATAGCAGTCTAATTACTGTATTTACTCTATTAGCACTCTGTATGGCTACGCATCTCTTCAGGGTAATTGTGCATTTTAGTGACTGAAATATGTAATTAGTGATGTTTCCAGAGGTGGAAAGAACTGTATAGCAATCTTGAAAATGAAGAGAGAGTTTCCAGGAGAACATTCTGCCTCTTGAGATGGGTATTTCAGAAGGAGATTTCTCTTGTTTTCCCTAATGGGTTACATGAATAAAAATGTTTAAATATGTAGCATTTCCATTTAAAATTGCTGCATTTTACTTGCATGTGACACTATGTATCAAAGCCTGAATGTTATCTCTGTTGTATACAAACAAGAATTAAATTGCCCAGGACTAAACCTCTGTTTTACCATTATTACACTAACCTTTCCTGTTAAGTAGTAGTATTAGAAGTAGTAGAAATATTTTTCTGTTAGTTTCATATGCAAATGCCTCAACTGAGATTGTAAGCCTTGTTGGGTTCCCAACTTTGCAAACAAAAAGAGGAGTCTTTGAACTAAAGTGACAATCCAAAAGATTGGGGTGTGCTTGAGTAACCTGACTTTTCATTAAAACTCACAGGAGTTGAGAATGCATTTTCTTATCACAGATTTCTACTTGCGTGTAGTTACTAGGCTAACTAGTCATATCTTTGTGAAATGGGAACTTGAATATGTATATTTCTGTAGGTACATATAAAATGGAAATGTGTATCCATGTGCACATGGAATATGTTATAACTCCACAAGTCAGATACTAATGGATCATTACTGGTTCATGGAGCAGATTAGACTAACAGAACTTTGTCAATATAGATGCATTTGTACATCAATTGAAGAGATCAAGATCATGCTTACAAACCTCTGTTTCAGTTCCAGAGCAAACACTTGCCTTAAGGTGTTGCACCATTCTGGGGATGGAAAAAAGTTTAAAAATATACTTCATGTTTACATTCCTTGTACACTAGTGGCTCTATTCTCATTTTTGGTTCGTTTATTTAATCATGCATTGCTCATTTTTAAGCTGCTTTTGGACTGGAAACTTGCCTCATTTGGCCACTTCTTAGCTGGTGTTATTTCTGGGTCTGAGTAAGTATTGCACATTTCCACCATGAAAGCAAAAATTATGTATGGGAGATTGAGAGGACTTGTCAAAATCATCAGCATGTCACTATAAACATCTGACATTTGAACTGTCAGGCTTTAGATTTTAATGAATGCAATTTCAGCTCCCCTAACTGCTTGCTGCTTGAACATTAAGGTAATTCTGGCAGAATATGCTTTCTGGACTGCTAAAAATAGGAAGTTCATCTTAATGATTTCAGTAGAATGCTAATGACCTGGAGACACATTGGTAAAGCAGTTTAGGCAACTCTTGTTATGTTTGAATAAACAACACCTGGCTGCCCAAAGCAAATGTCATAGGACTAATCAGTGTCCTTTACTGAAATCTGGAGCCATTAATATATCTATCATTAGATAATATCACTTCTGTTCATCAGATTCATCAGTGGAGGACCTGTGGTACAGTCATTTACATTTTGTGTAGAAGGGATCTTGTTTTGGAAATGCTAAAGGCCTAACTTGCTTCTTACCTACCACTAAACTTTTCTGTATTACTCAGTCTTTTTTGATCTTTCATGACAAATTTAAGATGGTTGCTCATTGCCTGTTTATTGAATTGCACAGCTTGGATTAAACAATAAAGGCTATTTTTTTTTTTTTTTTTTTACTGTGAGTTTCACAGCTAAATACACTAATATCCTTGCAGTGATGCTCTTGCAAGGAAAGAAGTCCTTGCAAGACTGCAAGGAACAGTGGACCTGAATAGCTCATGAGGATACTTTTGAAATGACATTAAATTCTCTTAGATTCTATCTAAACAAAATAGTATTCACCAAAGGACTCCATCTAAGATATGTGCCAAATATTGATAAAAGACTTGGTTCATTTGTAGGTATTCCATTGTAAGGAAATGAATACTTATAAGAAAAAGGGAATCCCTGAGTATTTGTTAGGGGAAGTTTTATCCAACTGCATCAAAACTGTTTATTAAGCACATTAGTGATAATTTTGCTGGGAAATACATAATTTTCCTGGAACAAATTTAAAAATAAACTTTGTAAGGAAGTTAATCAGATGGACTAATTGCCTGACATCTAGCATAGTCAGAATCCTGTGCTATGAAAAGATGCTAATATTTTCTGCATTCTCCTGAACACTTTACTTGTACTTGGCAGAAATATATGCTAGAAAACTGTCTTTAAGTTGTTAAAAAAAAAAAAAAAAGGCATAAATGATGGGTTGTTTTTCAAAGGGTAAGAATCCCTGGATAAGGAGGGGGAGTGTCCCTCTTGCTCTAAATGCTCTGTATTTAAATTAAAGTTGGTCCTTTTCTCAGTAAGCAAAATGTAAATTTCATCAAAGTTTTCTCTTCAAGCTTGTCTGTTTTGTAGAACCTTTTTTATTCAAAGTGTTAGTTCCTTCTGTCCCCAAAAAGCTTGTTAAATGGGCCTAAAGGAGTTCCTACCTATTAACTTATTTTAGCTCTTCTATTGCATTATTTGCCTGGAAACCCCTTGGGACAGAGCAGTCCTGCAAGCTTCCACAGGTTTATAAAATTGTCTCCCACAATATTTCTACCTGATTTCAATAATATCTTTTTCTAGATGGGCTTTTTCAGTTTGAAAAATTACTGAAAAATGTCCTTTTCACTTTACAGGGTTTTTTTGGTTTTCAGTTTAATTTCTGTGTAGGGTTCAGGACCAAGCTTAAACAAAACATGCTGTACTGCATGCCCCTGGGTGCACTTATACTATCTCCCTGCCCCATCAGCTGCTGTATTTCAGCTGTATTTCCAGTTAAGAGCTACTAAAAATAGGTCTAAACATACAGGTGGTAGATTTAATTTTTTTACAAGTTCAAAACTATGAAATCAGCCTCAGTTATAAGGAAGCTTCCCTCCTGTTATTATCCTCATACAAAATTCCCTTCCTTGTTACAAAAGTACAGAAACGCTCCTCTCAACCACTCAGGGTCGGTATTTATTTTCTATGAATTATAAATCAGAAGTCTAAATTGGCAAAAGCAGTCTCAGCTGACTGGCTGTATTTCAGTTTCCAAAAAGGATTGTTCAAATAGCATCCCAGTAAAAAGGGGCTGAAGTTTTATTCCGCTAGTCTTAAGTGCCACTGTAAGCATAGACTGCATTTAGATACTGCACATAGATTGCAGTTTTACAGAAAGCTGTTGATTATGTTCAACTTTAGGATTAGCTAATGAGAAGATGCTTACTGCTACTGAGGGGGGGGTGTGTGGGGCGGTGCAGAATGTGTTTCAGTTTCTGCTGCTTGACTCAAGATGAGTTCTCACTGTTCAATTCCCTCTTATATTGTGAATAGGTAGTTGCTGGTTTCTGGCACAGAAACGGCTTCACCCTAAATAGTCATGCAAAGTATTTCCTACCTTGGACTAGTAAGATAGCATGTTCTTATTTAAGAAAGTTGTAAGTACCAGGTGACAAAAGTAGTATATTTTTAGTGGATATAAGAGGAAGTGATTGACAGGTACAGAATATAAATAAACAAAGTAGTTCACTCTTGTTCAGAGTGGAAGGGAACAGGAAGACTGGAATGTAAACCAGTTTGCCTTTTCCCTTCATAATAGGAAGTATATGAGACCCTCTAGTTGCTACTCTTTAAGGAAAAGTGATAATTCTTGCTGGTTTATGAAACTGTCTGCTTCGAAAAGCCTGGTTCCTGTACGTGTAGCTGAAAAACTGACCTCCCATAAACTGAAGCCTGTTTAAGGGTAGTTGCTAGAGCTGTTTCAGAAATAGGTATGCTTACCTTTCCCGCCAAAACACAAGTTTTCCTTGGATCCAGAGATCCCTAGGGTATTTGGCATCTGCCATGTGAATAACAGCAAAGTCACATTTTGTTAAAAACACTTGTATGACTTTGGAGAAGAATTTCTCCTTTCTGCTAACTTAAGTGTATAGGATACAGTTAAACAGTTGCAAAGTGATTGATTTAGTTTGTCCTGAGAAGTTGCCATCTGTCAGCTGATGTGCACCATGACTGGCCCAAACTACCCTACTGCAAAGCAGAATGGCTAGTTTAACCTTGCTAGCTTTCCTTTGCAGTTAGGATAGACAAAGTATTTATGTTGTTCCAGATCACAGGCAGAATCTTTCAAGACAAAGTGTGAACAAACCTGGCACCAGCACAGGGTTTTCAATTACAGAAGAGATCCCTTAGGCATTTAAACATTTGGATTAGTATATGGCCCCAGTAAACTCACATGTTCATGCTTATTGGTGGTTTGCTTGTTGATGTTTTATAGCTGTAGAGAACAATATAGAACAATAGTACTTTTTTCTTGCTGAATTTCAGTATTGAAGAATGGGGATATGAAATGAGTGCTAATGCTACTGCCTCCATTTCTTACGATGCTTATTCATTGTCTGACATGTCATGGGTACAGTTTAGGAGTAACTATGGAAATACTTTAGTGAGTAGTTTAGCTTACAGATCGCTTAGTTTATCAGATAAAACCAAAGGGTCATTTAATTGCAATATTGAATAAACTTTATTGTATTTATACAGTTTATAGAACAATAAAACTCATAAGCTCTAATCACCAGTTACTGTTGAATTGCTTTGTGTCCCATAAATTCACGGTGGGTACAAAGTTGCTAAAAAGCTTCCCAGACAAATCTGTAGCTCTTTACTGTAGTTCTTTATTAAAGCATATGTCCTCATTTCCTACTTGTACTGGACTATGGAGCACAAAGAACAGAAGAGTATTTTTTAGGCTTTTGATCTTGTCAGTTGATAACTAGGAGCAAGAAGCTAGGGGATAGGGAGGAGAAATTCCTGTTTGAGGAAACAGGGATGAAAACTTTTTTTGGCAGTAATGGGTGTTTAAAAATGCGGTCAGTCATACAATGGAGAAATACAGTGAATTATCCATAGACAATGTGATCAGGATGTTCTATTGTACTACCACACACAGTAATGCTACTTTTCTCATCAGGGGCACAAGGCTATTTTCTAATAATAAGTACCTTATGTGGGAAAAGGGGGAACAAATTCTACCTAATTAGGCTGCCATGGAGACCAGACTAACTTCTACTTTGTGCTGGTTCTGTCTGGCCTGAGTATGCTTTCATCCAAGTTGAGAGGAGTCTTACCTTTGACCTAAATGGGAGCAGAGTGAAACATTCTCTTTTTTTGTACTTTCTGGGATCTGACCCCTGAAGAGAAAAGAGTGGCATTTCTTGTACTGAAAATGGTGTAAACTCCAACACCCAGACTCCGCCTTTTTCTGGCTCTTCCTTGTTACTTTTAAAACCAACTCAAACTTTCAAGCTAGGATGACCAGTAATTACAGTTCTAATCACTGTTTTCTTGGCTTAAGGAAAATTCCTGATAGATACCTAACTTTGAGTTTGGCTTTTAAATTTTGCATGTTCCAATAACACAGTTATGTACTGAAGTGAATATAGCACAGTTTTGCTGGTCCATGCATTCACAAGCGTTTTGCAAAATACATGATCTCATTTTGCCAAAGCATACTCTGGATTGTAAGAGCATTGTCTCATGAGCTTTTTTATTTACTCCCAAGAAGACCAAATAAACAAAGATAATTAGAACAAGGAAACCTGCTGGGGGAATAAAATGGAAGGAAAAAAAAATATTTAAAGACACTTAAAAATTTTAACCAGAATAATTTGTAAAAGTCCTCACTGTTTTCCATCTAAAGAATTTTTAAATTAAGGAAGTAAAGGGGAAATAAACAGAACTTGATGTAGAGATTATCAGCAATGAAATGTTATTAGCTGTAAAATAGGGGATGTAGGTTTTCCAATGGAAAAATAGATTCAGATTTTTGGTTTTATGGACAGTTATGTACCTATAGTTCCAATGGTACCAACAAGGATGCCAAAATCACTGCAGAAATGGGTGTAAGCTTGCCTTCTGTCCTCCCAGCTGCTTCTTTGCATTGTCTGTCCTTAGTACACAAGCAAATAGTCACTGAGACTAAGACGACACCAAAGCACCCCTTCTTCCAAAGGAAAGAGGAGCCTGTCATGGACAAATGCACTAAACAGGAAGAGCACAAGATCAAATTGCCTCATGTGGAAGCACCTTCTTGTCTGAAAAACTGGAGATTAAATTCCAGTTCTGCAATGAGACCCAGGCCAACAGTCTGTTATGTAGACCTGTGGCTCTTAACAGAAGCAGATCCCGCTTGAAGTCTTAATATTAAAAACTATTAATATTGACCAGAACTTTCTAGCTCTTCTTGGTCACTATTAACATGCAGTAAGGTAGTTATACCTCCTTTGCCAATTTTGGAAATAGAGTGAAAGAAAATCTGTGAAAGTATTTCTGAACATTCACAGAGTAGGAAATCCTGAGCTGGCAGCTAAATTCAGCTTTACTTTCTTTGCATTTTGGAAATCAATGAGAAGGATAACCAAGCACAAGTGAAGATTTGAGTAAAAGGACATGGTTTACTGGTGGACTTGGCAGTGCTAGGTTAATGCTTGGACTTGATCTTAAAGGTCTTTTCCAACCTAAACAATTCTGTGATTCTGTTAACAGCTGTAGATGGATCAAACTCTAAAGGACAGGTAAGGCTAGATCAAGTTGCACCCTAGTAGAGGAGGAGGAAAGTAACTGCCATATGACTGTCATGCCAGGTGATGTGGTGCATCCCCCTCTTTTGGGGGGACATACAGTATTCTCAGTCCTCTTACAGACCTTTATTAGCAAGTTAAGAGTTTGTTTTATCTTCATGGATTATTTTTGTCCATGTTTCTTCACCCAACTTTGTTCCTAGCCAAATGTGTGGATGGATGTACAGAATGTCAGCTGTGAAAGCCCCTAACCATTTCACTGCTCTCACCTACTGCTCTGGGGAGAAATTAAAAAATACTCCATGTATTTTTAGCTATGACCAGCAATGTGACAGTGAGAGATACAGCAAAGACATAGCTGGTAAAGTTGCTTTAAAATAGTAAGGAACTTCTTCAGCAATAACAACTTTCCAGCCCCACTTAGCACAGTCAGCTGTATAAACTAACATTTTTGAAGCAAGAGCTTGGATTAGGCTCAAGTTTATATTTAGCATCCAAGTTTCAGTTCTGAGAATGAAGGTTTAACCCTAATATGGGATACTACTAGACACTGTTAGAAATAGGTGAATGACTTGAAACAATTAAATGGTGAATTTTAGTTCATATATTGTCTGCAAATGTCTGCACTTATAAAAATGTCAGTCAAAAAGGTTTGGCAAATGTTTTGTAGGAGGAAAAAATAGCTGTGTTACACTCCTCAAAACCTGTAGGGAAATGATTAATATAGCTGTCAACTTCAACTCCAAGCACACAAATAATCTTTCAGAATTCAGTCAGAGATGCAAGTTGTGCCAGAAGTTGAACACTTATTACAAATTTTACAAATCCACTGATCAGTCTATCTGTGTGAGCCTGACCCAAAATACTATTAACAAAGAATCCCTTTGACCGTCTAGCACAGTGGATCCTGATCCTTGAAATTTAAGGATCGAGAACTTAGATTCAAAAAGGGACTAGATCTTTATATGGGCAAGAAGACTAGCTAAAGTTATACTGGTTGACACTAAGACAATTTTAATTGGTGTATTCAGTCTCATAGTTGAAGGCCTGAAGAAGTCTCTACCAGAGATAATGGCGTCTAACATGAAGCTGTGATTATTACTCAGGGTTGCTGTTGTAGGGTCCTTATGCCACTGTGTGGACCCTATGAACAGAAGTACCAGTCAGTTCCTGAGTTGGTACTGGATTAAGTATAGCTCTGATTTGGTAAAACATGCATATTCATATCCATAGTTTCATTGCTCATAGAATTGAGATCAATATCTTGCCTGCAGTCTTGTGAGGCTGTATTTTGACAAGGATCTGATTTCTGCAGCAAAGCCCATTCAAGGAGATTTTGTGCTGTATTTCACTGTCCCTTTATGCTAGCACAAGTATCAGTGATTAGGTTTGTACTGCAACCCCACAAGCAGTTGTGTAGGCATAATATTGAGGGAAGCAAGACTTAGGGGAAACTAGGGTCACTGCCAGAACATATGAACTACATCTTCAGGATGTACTGGAAGCAGGAGCAAGAGGTTGATGCAACCCAAAATCACTTCAGATGCAGCTATGACTGAAGCAAGGACACTGTAAAATTGTTGTCTGAGGGTAGATGAGTCTTTTCTTTGGTATTCCTGTCTTTCAGCATTTTTTCAGCAGACTTTCAGCATTGTTAGTGTGCTAGAATTTTGCTTCTGAATTGTTTTATCTTTAAATAATCACCTGTGTTAAGTCAATTATTGCTACATTTTATTACTTTTAGTGCTGTCTTTTTTTAAAACGAGCTGTAGGATAGTGATTTGATTTTACGTGACTGAGATGCAGTAAAATAGCATAGCATAAATATTAGATGTTTCCATTTATCTTTTCAGAGTGTTCACGCTTAGGAGGTTCCACTTAACAATCCTTAAAATAGTCACTCTAAACGATTCCCTTTCAAACAAAGGAGAAATACATGCAAATGAATCGCTGTAGCAATTTTTATAAAAAACATCAAAACATTACAGGGAGCATTGAACCCAGGCATATACTGAATCATGGGCTCTTAAAAATAAGTGCCTACTGGCCTTATAAGATATAATTGGGCTTTGGAAACATCTTAGGGACTCAGCCAGAACACACTGCAGTGCATTAGCTATTAAAAAACCCAACTCATTAAACTGGCAAATTGTGTATTAGACCATCATACAATTTCATCTGTTTCCAGTTCATGTAGAATGTGGGAACAGGGTCAGGACCCTAATGCAGAAGACATCTCATGAAATAATGAAATTTCATGAGAAATACTATCACTAAAGCTAATGCGCCCTTACTGTAGATCAGGCCCTGAATAATTACTGTGCTTTCTGTCAGTATTTTGCATTCACTTTAGTGTCCTTATCCATCGATATCCACGACAAATACTGCCAGATGACTCCATAGCTGTGCCAGACAAGGCCTGGTATATAACTTACTTTCTCATGTTCCAGTTTGTCAACAAACAGTTGACATCTGATGCAGTGGCCCACTTAATAAAAAGGGACATACCCCTGAAGGCACATCTCACAGGCATGTAACTGTTGTAGCTGGGAGTTACAAACCAAAGAAGGAAGCTTAAATTGTTCTGCAAGATCAATTTATGTGTGCTGCCCTGGGTTGAATAATTACTGCTTGGTCATGCTTATTTACTTCCTGTCATACCTGCTGTTCAGTATAACAGGGCTGATTTTCAAGGAGACATTGAGGGTTCAGGCATGTTAGAGAAACCACCATTCATATTATGTACAATTCAGTCTAGTGCAAGCATGGGAGTAGAAGTTTGTTTTTGGCATATTACATACACACTGAGTAAAGGTACTAGACTGCACCCAGTCCAAAGTGGGAGTTTAATGTGACCTAAAAAATACCAGTTCTGGTTTACTGCAGTTAAAAACAGTGGCCATAACACCTTATCAGAAGAGGAAAACCATGCCTCATTCCAACAGGAATTCTACATCTCATGAGCATGTAGCTGGCATCAGTCTCACAGGTGTCACAGTAGAGCTTTCTTTTGATTTGAGCCCTTCATGATGTTGAGGGCCATCAGGGAGAGTAGACTCCATGGTTGGCACATTTCTGTGAACTGTTTCAGGTATGGAAAAACCAAGCACTAATAAGCAATATTCTGGAAATAAGGAAAGGAGAACATGGAAATAACATAGGAAATAACATTTTAGATGGACAATACTCAATCTGCCCTGAACAGTTGTTGTGGCCAGGTAGTATCCTATTCTCCAGCTTCAAAGTAAAATTAACTTATCTGGTAGCCTTCTTAATTTTACACTTTACTCTTGCCTTTAATAGAAGCAGATCTGAGGTCTTAATCAAGGACAATTCAGGAAGCTCTGCACAGATGCCAGTTGACTAATATAAGAGCAAAGCAAGTCACTTCCCTCTTCTCTGGGTGGAAATTATTTTCTTCAGCTGTGCTGCAGCAGTAACAGTCCTTGGCCTTTCCACACTGGTGAGTAAGGGCCTGGAGAAACTTGTGAGCAATATTTATAAATGGATCTTGTAGGTCACTGACAACAGCAGGAAAAAACCATGTTGGCAATCTGTTCTTAATTCTATTTTAAGATGCCATGACTTCTTCAACAGCAGGTACAACTTAGACCTTCAAGGCCAGAGGCAAAGTTCAGTATAAAGTATAAATTGAAGGCTGTTTTCCTCAGACTCATAGGATACAAATGCTGAAAACTACTGTGGTGCAGGTCCAGATGATTACCCATTCCATACTCCTCTTATGACTCCTTTTTCACATTTTACTCTTATTTGCTCAGTATTGTCACTGTTGCTACCTTCACTCACTAGCCCACTAGGCTGCAAGGCAGCAGGTGTCTTTTCATCACTGTGGATTATGTTATTTCCTGCCTTGTTCAGCCTCCTGTGTCCTCTGCATTAGCCCTTAAATAAATTTCACTAAGTCTGTTAAACAAGATGTACTATTTATGTAGACTTGTTTTTAACAGCTCATATTTCTTCTTAGTTTTGTGATTTCATCTCTGATTCACGTGTCAAGGATTTAGCCAGCAACAGAAAGCAGACTCTTGATTTCTCCTTCCCTGCTTATTCAGTAACTCACTTTTCTTCTACAGTCCCTCTGTGAAAGTGAATGCCACTATTGGAAACCCTTGCCATTATGCCAGCAATTTCTTCAAAGTATAATTGAGCTGCTTTTCCACCCAGTTATCACCATAGGTACTTGAGTCTATGGCACGGAAAAAAGTTCTAGGAAACTGCTTGCTAACAGAGTGATTGAGCAGATAAATGCCATAAACAGTTTTCATTATTAAAATGTGGTTTTTAAATTAAAATACCATATCTAAACAGATAATTAGAATGATGTACTGTTGGGACATTGAGTGCACCTAATCCAGATTGGATGTGTAAGGAAAAATAGACAGTCTTGGACAAGCTTTATTCTCTTCAGTCATTTCCTGCATTAGAGGTAGTAAGACAGAAACAAGGACAAGAAAATAGTTTACTGTCTATATCCTGCTGAAGTTGCAGGTAACTTACTACATGCAGAGGCAACTGCTCAGCAGCAAAACAGAAACTTAAGAGTTTTTGTTCTTGGCACAAGGCAAAAGATAGCTTTCATGTACATGTTGTCAGATTAACAAAACTGCTTTTTCTAAAAATGTATTTTGGCATGGAGAACAGTTTAGAGTAAGGTAGCAAAAATAGCATCAGTGAGAATGCATGGAGCAACCTTAACATAAGGCTGCTAGGAAGGCAGTGCTATAACATGCAATTCTCTGAAAAATGTGGTGATTTTTTTTCCTTTTTTTGGCTAAATATATAAGCAAATACCTAGATGTTCCTCAGCTTTTTGGGAATTAAGTGGGAAACCATTTTCTTTTAATCTTGTTTTGGAACGTGAACACTGGGAAGCTTAGAATGAGTTGGCAAGTTAGACAATTAGTGAAATGCTTACTATGAATACCCTTCATTTCATAGATGCATGGATTATAAAGCCAAAAGGCACCATTCTCATCACCAATCTGATGGTGCCCTAAATCCTTATGAGCAGGTGCAGATTAATCAGGGAGGATAAAGGAATATAGTTTGCCAAATTAGCAAAGTGTCCTGTGAATATTCTGGTCCACCTCTGGGCAATATTTAACTTACCCACTTTTCTCTAAAAGGTGTACAAAGAACAAAGCTGCACAACGTATTGTTTGTGGGCAGGTGTTCCAAGAACTTCTACCTGTAATTGCAGTTATGGTGAGATCCTAATATGATCATTCACTAGGGAAGGGAACAACATGATTTTTTTTCCCCACCCTTGCTACACACTGTGGACAAGAGAGTTCCAGGAACTCTACCGGTCTAATTGGTCCACACTGTCCGATTCCATCAGTGCATTTCCTAGAGACTATTCTTGAATCCTCTTGCCTTCCTCAGGATGGGTGAATGGACCAGCTGAACTATTTGTGATTAAATATGATCTGGAAAACCTCTCTGGGTTTTCCTTTCTCTTTTTATAATCTTATCTCTTCACAGTATTTTCGATTTCCCAAAGATGTTGCCTAGTTAAGGTAACAAGAAAACAGTGTTGCCTAAAATTTTGCTAATGATATTGATCTTCAAGAAACAAAACCCTTCCCTGTGTTCTCACTGAGCTTCCAAAATGCTGGAAGGAAAATTTTACTCATAAGTGCTTGTCTTTGAAGATGTCCTCAAAAATTAAGATCTAAAGTCAGTGGGATGCTCTACAGTGATAAATAACAAAAATTACCTTAAAATATAAGCATATAGTGTGTCTTAACCATTATTGTTGTAGTGGAGACAATTGGAAAGCAAATGTTTTCTTATTGTCTACTATGTGTATGTGTTAGATCTTGAGATGGAGTTCTATTCTCTTTCAGGATAATGGGAACAATGTATGCTTTGGGTTCCAGCCAGGTGTTTCCCATGGTTAGATCTAGATGTGCATCTGTAAGAGAACACGTAGAAGGGACCAATATCCACAGAAAAAGTGAATGTGCAAGAATTTGGAATACTCAGATGACTTCAAAACACATCCTCTTTCTTCTAGCTTTAGTAGAAAATAATGTGCTTTTGAGTGGTTGGCTGCCTATAACATTCATCTCTTGTGTAATTGAAGGTGTCAAAATGAAAAGTACAGTTTCTGACTAAGTTCTCTTACCTGTAAGGAGCTGTGTATGCTAAGGCAGTAAGTCCCAAATGCAAAAGCACTTTCACTGTGTTTTACTTGCATAGTTACCTAAGGGGGAAAAAAAAAGTCTTCTGCCCCATTTTGGTCAGCAACCAATTATAAACTCTAATGTGGTAAAGTGGCATAGTTTATAGTAATGGGCAGATGTGTAGAGATGTGAAAGCAATTAAGTTCATAGGGAATACGTCTACTATAATGTTTCAGATTAGAAGCCAGTGGGTGTTATATGAAGTCTTTAGACAACCTAAACCAGCCATAATGTTGGAAGACAATTCAATCAATTCTGTCTTAGAGGACCCTAATAATGGTAGGAAGCAGTGTATCTTTATTATACAGAATATGTGGAATTTTGTGGCATCTCCATTCCTGAAGATACTCAGAAGTCAACCAGATAAGGCCCTGAGAAACTAGACTCAACTTTGAAATTAGGCCTGCTTTGAGCAGGGGATTGGACCTGACCAGAAGGTGACCTCCTGAGAACCCTTCCAACCTCAATTATTCTACAAATTTGAAGTTTTGTATTCAAAAAGTCTTTATGCCTTTGCTTATAGGGAGTAAGTGTAGACTTTCCAGAGCAAGATTTTCAACTGTTCTCTAATTATTTAAAACTGTAGATCATGTGCATACAAGGAAAATACTGCAATAGTCTTTTACAGAATACCAAGTTTGCAAGAATGCATCCCTTACTTGCATGCACAAATGTCTGCTATTTTGTAAGGATAGATTTAGAAGCAGCAGCTGAAAATGCAGTCTCTGCTGTGTCATTACAACATTGCTAAAAAGAAATCTTACAATGTCTATATGACTCATGTCTCAGGTGATATCGTGTGATGTCTGGAAAATAGAGATTTTGAAGCAGAAGCAGTATAATGCCTTTTTGTGTTGCATTGATTCAACTTCATTTAAAGAAATACACATAATTTTAGCCTCCCACAAAAAAAACCCCTTTATTAAATCAGAAATTAGAAGTAAGGACAGAGAAAGGATGATCAGAGGATTACAAGAGAAGTCTCATCCATGTAAGTTCATGAATTCCAAGTGATTCAATCAGTATGTGTAATTCATGTTAGTATTTCTCAAATTACAAATATAAATTACGTGGCTAGGAAATCTCTTCCAAAGCTAGTGGACAAAAAAATGATGCAAAACAAGCCATGAATTCTTTTTTCTTCCTTGACAACGTGAACAAATGATGGAAGGAGTGATGTACTGCTTACCTTTGAATCTCACACTGTGATTAATCTTTCAAGCAAACAGTAGTGGATTAGTAAAAGTAACAAGCCAGTATCTGTTAGGCCCATGTGCAGAATCCGGCTCCCAGCAACCCAGATTGTGTGTGCACTCTTGGAGAAAGGCTGGGAATGCAGCCCCTCTGACACCAGTGAACCTGAGGCTAAGATATTAAAGCCTAATAGTAGAAGCTATTGAGTTTCTCATATGAGAGGCTAATCTCCTTCCAGTCCTGATTTTTGAAACTGTTCAGGATTGGGCTTTTGGAGTGCTGGATACTATTTATATTTAAGAATGAATCATCCCATTTGCTTCTCACTGTAATTGTCTATAAAGAAATGTGATCACAGTCATCTTGTTGACCTTACCCTCTAATACATTCAGTGATTTACCATTCAGAAGTTGTCGCTGGCTCGAGGCGATCTGAGTGCCAACCTTTATCCGCTGCAGCCAGCTCACTACAGCTTCATGTGACACAGATGAATGTTTAAATTACAGCACTTGCTTTCACATATGGTTCTTTCATTCACAATGGCAAGAGAAGATTCCCCATCTGCTGTCACAGCTAGGTGTGATTCAGATAGATACTGAAAAAGAAACGTTCCTATCCAACTTACTTGCAGGGTTTTTTTAGGTAAATTGGTTGGTGACGTCACCGAAGCATGAATCACTGCAGAGAAGTAGCTTCTAGAGCGATAAATGGCTGATGCCTCTATGCTGCTGTGCTTGAGTTAACAGCTCTGGTCATTAGAAATAGTCTGCTATTTTTTACAATTAGATTGCTTCCCAGTGTCTGCTGATTTCGAAGCAGTTTTTGAGGAAGAAAAGTCACAATGAATTTTTGATGTTTGTGATGCTCAGTGTAAACTGGATTATCTCGTTGCCAGCTCCCTTGACACTAAAAAACTGAGACAATTTTTAAGTCTAGCTGTTTCACCAAGGCTGCCATGTATGCAGTTTGGAAGCAGGGTGTATTGCTGTTAAGGCCTTAGGCCCAGTAAGAGCCATTTAGCTTTTCTTTAGGTGCCTTCATATTGTTTTTAATGATATGATGTTGTGACATTAAGAGATACTTTCTCAATTTGGTTATGAAACAGCTAACTTTATTTTTAAAACAAAGGAAAAGACTGCAGAAAAAGACTTGTTTTGTGTGAAAGAAAAGGATTTTCGTCACACTGCTGTAATAGGTTACAGTAAATTTTCTCTGTTGTAATCAGCAATAGAATTTTGCAGGAATAAACCACCACATCAAAGGTTTCTAACAATCCTTGCAGTATCCACTCTGTGCCACAGAATCCTCTCCACAGGTCCAAGTATGCAGGTAATCTGCCTTTCCAGTAATAGATGACCCACAAAGGAAGAGTTTTATTGAAAGAGTATTTCATATTAGGCAGGAGGGAACTATCAATTTTGACAATTCAGTCTAAGGACAGGAATTTGAGGCCAGAAATCTTTATCTTCGTGTTGCCTTCAAAACTAACAGAATCATAGGAGTTTCACAGGTGCACTCTCTTCCATGGACAACTGTGGAGCCAGAGATTACCTAGTACACAGCAAGTATGTTTTCTGCCAATCATTTATCCTACATACTCATTTACCAATGTGCAACTTGTATCCATATGTGCCACCTCAGAATTTGGTGTGCTGGTCCTAAAGAGAGATGGATAGGAAGATGCTGTTTTCTGTTGCAAACCCCAAACCCATTCTTACCTTGATCCTGAGCAATGACCTGCATTGTGTCGCTGCCCTGTCTAGGCCCTCTGTGACCCAGACTGTCCATAGTGCCCATCAATGGCAAACCACTTCAGCAACTCACATCTCAGGGAGCAGCTGCATAGTGAAATGTAGTGGTGAGTTATACTGAAGTTCATTTAACGTTTTCAGAAGTGAAAAATAAAAGGACCTGGCATTCAGCTTTGCATCTGTACTGTCATTTGCAGGTTCGTGATGGGCAAAGCCAACTTTAATTCCCCTTTAAGAGAATGAGCAGGTGAACAAAAGGCCAAGTCAAATTAGGCTACTTTCAAATCATCTGTTGTTATCAAGCACTAATGGTCACTGTATATGCTTTTATTCTACAATAGTTGCAAAGTGATTCAAGACTGCTTACTCCTCAGTCAAATGTAATGATTTTATTGACAGGAATGAAGGGATATGACCCAGCTAGGGCTGACATGCCAAAGAGAAGTAGTGAAAAAGACATAAAGGGATGTGCCTATTAGGGCTTCCTGATGTTTTCCACTTGTAAGATATGATTTTCAACTGCTAATAATTTTGCCTTAATGTTAAGAAAAATTCCATCTTCATTGTCTAAATGAAAGCGGTAATTTCTTGGTTTTGTTTTAATCTTTATAGTCATGTCCAGGTATAAATCTAGGCAATGACAATGTTTGGGCTTTATTTAAGAAATTCCAGTTACCTTTTGCTTGAACTACTTTTGTGCTTTTGTATTTTGGAGCCATGGTGACTGAAATGGAACAGGAGCTTGGGAACAAGGAACATTGGGAGAGGACTTGGGTAGTTTACTATCAGGGCAGAATAACATTCTTGGCCATTGGTTTTTAGTTTGATTTTTAAAAATATCCTACCTTTTGAAATACTTTTGCACTCTGTATATTGTGATGTTGAAAGCTGGTTGGTTGTATGTAGTACGTGCTTTAAAACAGCCTTACAGTTGATTGTTTGCAGATGAAATAGCTCTTACGGTTCTTGGAATTTTTTGCACTGTGGAATGACTGTAAAGGACTGCAACAGCTCCATCACAGCAGATAGCTGTGCCATGTTGGAGGGATGTCCACCTCTTTTACCTGGAACTTAGATGTCCAGGATATCCAAAATGGTAGGGAAGAGTAAATGAGTGCCTTAAGTGGGAGGAAGCTGAATCAGGAGGATTGAAAAGGAAGGAGCTGTACTAACCAATCTAGGAAAAGAAGCATCAATGCTAACAAACTTTGAGTCCAAGATAGGATACAGACATGGTAAAACTTACATGAAAAGATGTACTGTGAGCATTGGCAGAAAATAAAAATCGAGACTTTTTTTTTTTTTTAAGTTCCTTTATATGGTATTCCCTTGTATTCAGTCCTATTAACCAGTGGTTTATCTACTTCAAAAAGAATCTATGCTCTTGTGTTAATGTTGTTTGGGTACACATTACCAAGGAAATAAAAAATAATTTGAATTGTAGACTGTGCTTTGAAAGAAATTATGCATTAGCTCATTAGTGCCTGTGTGCTTGCTGGCAGGGTGCCAAAGCATCTATAACTTATTTACTGCCTCAGTTTTAATCAGAATTCTAGACTCATGCATTTACAACATGGGCAACATTTTCACTCTTACCCTGGCTGTTCCTTAAACAATTGCAATATCCGTTTTAGGTTCTGAATAAAAAATGAAATACCAATCTGCTATGCCATGAAAAAAAAACCTGTAGGTTTTAAGGTTGACCACAAATGACTGAAGCATTTTCAAAGCATCCACATCTTTTTCATGCTCTTTCCTCAAATGGTAGCATTCAGATGCTATTATATATAGTTCATTCTCTTGTGTTAATTTGACAACCTCTCCAACATCAAGGAAACAAAGTCCACGTGTCTTTTTGAACAAAATTATCTGTCAGTTAGCATTCCTTATAGATTTTGGCTATTATATTTATTTGACAGTGAAGCATATAAGTACGGGTGTGATTAAGAAGGAGTAAATAATACATCAATGATACCAGCTACAACTTATGAATAAAATTCTCATATTACAGTTCTTGCCAGGACAACCTTTGGGAAGAATGTTTTGGATTTGGCGGTAACTTTTTTATTTTTCTACCTCTTGATACAATGCTGAAACTTTCCAAGAGTTTGTGGAATAGATATATAGTTTTGACTAGAAATATTAATGAACAAGTAAAATAAAGCTGACAAATTTCAGCCAGCACCCACTTCGGTTATAAGATGTGGTTGCTAATAAGCTTGCACAAAAACTGACAATAGCTGCCAGTTTTGTTTGATTTTTCTAAGGGAACAATTTGTGGTTTCACATCCAAAACTCTTAATTTTTTTGCTTTAGGCTTTATCTAGCATTTACAAATATTTTTCTTTGATTAAATTTTATGTTCTTTCATTAAATTTCTCAGAAATAGAGCTTATAACTAAGATCTAGTGAGCTTCCTGCTTTCTTGGCCAAAGCCTGCCTTAAATCCATCTGGATACCAGCCCATTTCTTGGTGCCTTCTTTTCTTTTGCCTCTTGATGTTTGCTCTTCTTGATATTGATAAATCTTTCCATAGCCCATACTGTTATGTATGTAACAAGAATCACTAGTATTTATTCTACTTCAGCTGTCAGATACATTGATTATTTTGTAAGGATCTCCTGTTACATTATTAGCAGTGCTATTTAAGACGTCTGTTGCAGGCCAGCGAGTGCAGGACGCACAGCTCAGATTTACATGCAAGATTTCACTGGGGGTGGAAATTTCCTTTTCTTCCTATTTGGCCAGGGCACAGTTCCCAGTGCATCCTGTCAAGTGTGTGCATTGCTTTCTCCTGCTAAGAACCTAATTTGTTCTGTAAATAGTAAATGGAGCCTGTGGATGTTTTGGCATGTGGCCTCTATAATAATGAAGATATGACAAAATTGTTAAAAGGAAGATGCATTTTCACCACAGTATCTCCAGGAAGTCAAAAGACGGACATTTAATAATATTTCACTCATTCCACAGAAAAAGAACCTGAGACTCACCAGGTGAGTTTAATAGATAGAGCGATCCTCAATTCCCAAAGGGCAAAACTGAAACAGAATACAGTTACAAAGAACCACCAAGGTATAGTCCTTTTTTTCATTTGGGCCCTTTTTCTTAATTTCTGGATGTAGTTTCCGCTTTTAATAATTCAATGTTTTTAGTATTTTTTCAGATAATGCATCACAAATAAGGATTAAAACCTTCAAATTAAGTTAAACGCCTTCATTTCCTCCATCTAGCCTGTATCATCCCCAGATAAATATTCCTCTGAAGGAGAAGAAAAAATAGTAAAGCAGTTGGATGACTATCTCCTAACTAAGCAAAACTTTGGCTACAGATAAAGGATCCAGATCAGAATTAGTAAGGACAATTTCTCTGAATACCACAATAATTTGATGGAAACTTAAATTTCCAACTGTCTTGAATGTGGTGATTTACTTCCAGACATGCCTGGCTTGCGTCAAGACAGTACACATAGGACAGTAAATTGTAGAGACAGAGTAGAATTATTAGTAACTTTGATGGCTTACCAAACACTAAAACAAAGTCAGCATTTATCTCAAAGATTTAAAATGAGATTATAATAATGTAATCATCATCACTCTTTAAGGGCTACTCTATAAACACAAATCAAATAGACACATCTGTGTTCTGAAGCACTACCCTGTGCTGCACTTAGTATCTGTGGTCTCTCCTGAGTGATTATATTTGTGATTACCTGTAATCATCTCTGGTTTTGTCTCCCTCTGGAAAATAGATTCATGAAAAAGTAGAAAACAATTATGTGTTTACTTCCGTAGTTAGTTTAGCTGTAGTTTTAATAGCAGTTAAGTGAGCACTTGTGTTTTCTGTGTGCCTTTCTTTTAAACTAATCTCCACAATCTTGCAAGGTAACAGTGATGGATACAGAGACTTCAGAAGAACAGGCAGTGTGGTGCTGGGGATTCCTGTTACAGTGCGAGGACTTAGGTCATCCTTGTTTGCCTGCTTGCAACTCTCCACCTCCCGTCCAGAGACACAGGAATTCATTTTTGTAGCTTTCAGTGGCAGGATGAGTTGAATGCATTTCCCCTATGGAACTTTTTTCAAGAAATGTGACTGATGTGTTGATCAGAGGGAGGAAACTGACTGTATCTTTCTTAGTAAGTTAAGAATTTACATGTCAAATTCTACACTCTAGAAATCTGAGCCAAGCTTATTGAAATCAGAGGAATTAAGGACTCTGGAGAGTAAGACCAAATTAGTTTAGTTTGGGAGAGGGCTATGGATTTGTTCCTCAGACTTTGGGATCTAACTATCTAAATTCCATTCCATTCAAACCCAGCATTTTCTGGATCACTGTTACATTATTTATAAGTGTTTTTGTGGTTTTTTTAAAACAGCTTAGTCTTTTCCTTTTGTTTCCAACTTTTCAGACTCTGGCCACACATCTCCCACTGACAGTATGTTAAGCCCCTTCAGACTCAATGCGCGTAGACTTGCAATGCATGAAAACACAATCTGCTGGTGTGTTCTCCACCATTGTTTTCTCTATATGTTTTTGTGTGGAGTGGAGTGGGACTGAGTGGTGCTACTTACTGCTCCCCAGACATGCTCATCGTGTGAAAGGGAGAGAGCCCCCAAGGGAAGATGGCAGCCAGGACTGACATCTGTACTCAAGCTGAACAGATTGATTAAAGCCTGGAGAGCCCCATGAAGTACAGGTAACCCCCATCTGCATTTTTTCCCCACAAGATTTTCGGAGTTCAATATGTGTCCCTCAAATATGATGTTGCCGTATTCCTTCTGTTTCACTTCAGAGTATTTTCTGGAGTCTCTGCTGGGATCCAATAGGTTGTATTATGTGTTAAAGGACAAAATATCTCTTTAGGTGGCAATACCAAACTCCTTACTTTAGTAATCTGAAAACTGAATAAAACACTATTTGAACTTTTCACATTTAAACAGTTAATTTTAAAGCCCAGTTCTGAATTAACATCTTCCACTTCTGTTTTGGACAGAGTTTGTACTAAAATTGATGTTTGCTGATAATGGCCAGCCTTGTCCAAATCTGTATGTATTAGTTTATTGACTGAGAACTCACTGGGTACCTAGTTTTGAATAGTCTGGTTTACCTTATGCCACTTTTGTCAGAAGCTAAAACTACCCTGTAAGTGACATGCAGTGACTAAAAACCTACTGTTCTAGCTGACCTCACTGAAAGGATGATATCACTTACATGGCTGTCTGCTTAAGAGTATTAGCACTTTCATTGATGACACTAAAAAGCCCAGGTTTTACCCTTTCATTGACGTCAGTGGAAAGGTAAGGCTGGTTTACACAGAAGTAAACCAATAAGGATGTTCTGCATTATACAATTACTAAAAGATAATCTTTTTTTCATTGCCTTTATTTATTAGTGACTCATATGGTCCCAGGACAAAAATCCACACCGTGTTTTAATGACTTTTATTGTTGCCTCTTAAACATGAAGAAAAATGGATCCCTATAGCTCATTTCATAGCCCTTACCAAGCAGGATTCCCACTACAGTGGGGTAGAGGTTAGTATAAGGAGTGAAAGACCAGGTCTTGACAGCCCTGTATTCTACTAATGGAGGTGACTGTAGAAAAAATTCATGTTATTTTTACAAGTGCAATGACTTAATTGTTTACTTATTCTGTAGTGTCACTTGCCACTTCAATTACAGGCAAATTGCTTGGTTAAAGTCGAGGAAAAACCAAACGCTAATTTCCAGGAGCTTAAGGCTATATTTTAGGAAGGAAATAATTTAATTCTAATTTAAAAAAAAATGTTTGTATCTCCTTTTTTCTTCTGTAGCTTTATATCACATTGTGCTGAGCTTTTCCAGACAGGAAAAGAGGGAAATGTCTGTTTCTCATAGAAAAGTGGAGTTAGCTGGAAACTAGATTACAACAAACTGAGGTTTTTTTTCTTTCATTTTAATACTGTTTCAGCTCCATGGAAAGTGACAATGGTTGCCTGTGATAAGTAAGCATGTTGTAAGTACTGTTAGTAAATGCAGAGTTCCAGTCTGGAGCTTCATTCAGTTCTTACCTCTGTATTGTAAGAATCTATTCAAGGATGGTATCTGATTTACTGTACTAAAGCAGAATTACTGGTACAGTGAGTTGTGTGGAACAGGGAGCTTTTGTCCCATTCTGTCTTTGCAGAGATTAGTATAATAATGTCCGGTCTGAAGAGTAGATTCCTAGGTGCTACTATGTTACAAATAATTAGTGAAACTAGTACTTGCACTGTGATAGTAAGAGGAGGGAAATACTTCAGTAAATAATTAATCGCATAAAAATTGATAGGGAAAGTTTGAGTAGAGTTATAACTGCTTTTCTGGCAATAGTCTACTGTCCATTTGCTTTGGCTTTTTGTAGATCCTCATCTTAGGTAGAAAACTATAGGAAAAGGAATGCCAAGTGATAAAACTTTTTTTTAGACTTTGTTTCTCAGATATTCCTTGTGAGACACTAGATATGGCAAATATCCTTTTTAAAACACAGGACAGGTAAAAAAGTCTCTACGATTGGTTTCACACCTATAAATTTGTGGTCTTTTGTAAGTTAATTATATGTGAGCTAAATAGGAGGTAGAAAATATTAAAGATTAGCTCTACAGAGAGGTAAACTTAATACAATACACCCTGGGTGAAGACATAGTGGTAACCCTGATTAATATACTTTGCAGTAAGACTAAAGTGCCTTTTCTCCATTGTTTTTGTTTGTTTTGTTTTCTTTTTTTTTACCTCAGAAGGGCTTGTGTACTTTGCCCTACAGTCAGGGAAAAAAACATTTATAACACTGAAAGCAAGGCTCAGAATAGTCATTAAGGTATTCTCACATACCCTGGTTACCTTAAATGTTCAGAAGACCTTCAGATTTATGGGTCAGACTGGACTGCTTCTAAATAATCCTTATTAGATCTTATATTACAAAAGGAAAAAAGAGCTACACAAGATTAGTCCATAGACTGGTAAATATCTGAGAATATACTTTAATTTGTCAGATTCCATCATACTCAGGCAATTCAGTACTAATTACACTTACCTTGTCATATGGTACCACAGCAAGAGCAAACTATGGACAGAGCTGACTGAAAAAAAAAAAGTAATTAAAAAAAAAATCATGCAGGTGTTCTTATTAGTTTTCCATGCATCTGCTGTTAGAATTTATAGCTCTACAGTTTGTATTAGGAGCTACCAGTATCCTAGTATTTATTAGCTGAATTAGTCTAATGTCTGAGGTGAAAACACAAATAGTGAGATCCTGTTTTCAGTTCCAAGAGAAATCCAGAATTACTCAACAAAACTCATAGTTACTCTGGATTTGTTTTGTATGGAACTTTCTATTATTTTTTTATGAAACTTTCTATCTAGCCCAGAGGTTTAAATGTAGAAATTAGCTTAAACTGGTAATTCTCTTCTGTGAGATGTTTTGACCTGTGAATTATCCTAGATAAAAATATCAACTTTGCAATGCTACGAACCTTTTACATATCACAAAACATGTTTTTTAAGGGACTCTACCTGAATACGTAAACAGCTACTGGCTGAATTAAAGTTGTGATTTTAGTGTGTCATAACCTCTTAATTTGAGCCAATTTTAACCCATTGGTTCACAAGCTTGAAATTATTTCTTCCCCAGCTAAAATCCTGTGGTACCTTTGCAGACCAGATGTTCACAGTGCCAGTCTGTGGGTTATTTAGACTTTTGAAGGTTCCATCTTCAGAAAAGCGAATGAACTTGAATATCATAGCTTTATCTGTTTTGGTCATATTTGTTATCAGTATATCTACTTCTGTATCTTCCTGAAAAATGAGTTGTCTGTTTCACATTGAAAAAGATTATAAAAATAGTAGCTTTTATTGTGCTTCTGGCTTATATCTTGAAATACGTTACTTTTAGCTATAGTAACAGGAGAGAGATTGGTACAATCTACGATAATTGCTATAGTGTTTATATACAGTGCCCAATAGACATTTTTTCCCCCCACTTTTTAATTTAAAATTAATTAATTTAATATTATATTCTTTTGGGAGCATTATTGTAACATCTAGGAGTTCAAGTAGTCAAAGTCCAGCTGTTCTGTGAGCTTTGTCACTGTATAGTTATTATCCATCTCTTAGTAATCCTAAAATCACAATTTAGGGTAAATTGACCATGTGAATTAAGGAGAAAAAAAAAAAAAAAGCAGAGTAGAGAGAAGAAGAGGTGACAAAAGTATTTTTGCGTAGAAAAACTGATGTTCTATATGAGATTAATAAATATACCATGCAATACATCCATTTCTCCCTTCCAGCACTGTTTATGTAAGTGTAATTAGATTTCAAAACAATGAACTAATCTTTGTGACAGAGTATCAGACTACAATTAGCCTGATTCTTCTCCTAGTTAAATTAATGAAAATTTTATCACTGACTTTAGTGGGAGCAAAGTTAGGTCTACCCTTAACCTTTGTCATAGCTCTCCACATATGGAAGTGATTAAGCTGCTGAGTAACTGAACATTATTCAATACTCCAGAGTGCAATTCTCTAAGATGTCAGCACTCCTTCAACAGCTAGCTATTAGAGTAAAGTTTCCAAGTCTGGCGTGTTAATCTCTCCCCTCTGAGATCAAACATTGCACCTTCTATAATAAGAATGACAACTTTTTAATGGGCCAGATAGTTATCAAGGATGCTTGGAATCACTTCTATGTTTGTTGTTGTGTTTATCTAAGCCTTAAGCCCTCACATGCTATTCTAAAAACAACAGAGAAATATTGAGATTGCAAGAAAAAGCTGTCAATCTTATTGAAGTTGGTCTCAGTTCATCAGAGTATTTTTCTAACCTAAGCAAGATATGTCTTCAAAAAACAATGTTGCACCAAGGAAAGAAGACCTTGTCAAACCTGGAAGAGTAGGTCAAAACTCTGACCTACTGTAAAAGCCTCAAGAGGCACTTGGTATTTTGAAGAGTTCTTACAGGTGTGTAGACATCCAAGTTAGTATGCCCAATGCTCATGCTGTTAATGCAAATCTTCTGAAAACTGGTGCTTTGATTGTAACTTTAGCTCCTCGAGACAGGATAGAAATGTGACTTGATTGAAATGCAGAGGTTTAAAAAATAAAAGGCAACTCTTCTCCCCTTCTCCCCTGCACAATTTGTGTGTCAATGTGTCTGGGTGTACGCACGTGGTATTTAGAATAACTTCATGATCTGGGAGCTTTCATTCTGATTTTTTTAACATCTCGAGATGGTTAGCCATTCTGTAACTCAGTGACTGGATGAACAACCTACACAAATAGATTCTCAACTGTTCATCAAATATAGGCCCATGCAAGAGTAGGTAAATCTTCATGCATACCTATATAGATGGTTCACACCCCCCCCCCCCCCAAAGTAGCAAATACAGGTACTGCAGCCAAAAAAAAAGGTATTTATTCCAATACATGCTTAAAGGTGCAAAAGTAGACATACGTGTTCAGTCACGCACAAATCACACCTCTGTACGATCGTGTACAGCTAAGAGAACTACCCATGTATTGGCCACAAGGGGTATGTACGAATCAACTCATTAAAATATTGGCTTGTTATTCATTGCTGATAAATACATTGTTAATTTGTGTCCCTTTTTTCCCCTGTTTATTTGAGTGTCAACTATGTGTTTGGACTTCATGTATAGAACAGAGAGGAGAGAAGAATATGGCTGCAATGATAATCACTTAGTGGGTGATGCTTCTGAGAAAGTCTTTGCAACTAGAGAATGCTTCCCAGTCACTAATATACTACTATAGTAAGCAATATGCTGTTGTCAGGCGCAGGAATTTAATAAAAATCGGGTATACCTTTGTGAGAAGGTGGGAGAGTTGTTTACATCCACCATATTAATGAAAATGTTACAAGAGCTGCTGAAATCTGGCAAGGAAACACAAGCGAACTTTCAAAGCTTCTTGACCCAAAGTAAATATTTGATACAGAAGCAGACATTCTTTAACAGGATGCTGTCCTGACTGTCTGCCACAGGGTCTGTGATGTTGTAGGTTTGACAAGAGATAATCTCCTCTTAGGATTCAAGATCTGTTCTAAATCTGATTACAAGAGAAGTCAGGATAACAAAGTTGGAGTGATCTGTCCAGTAAGTGATCTTCTATAGCAGTCTTAATTGTAAAATTATTTGTATTGTGAGTGTATGTATGTGGATACTCTATGTAAAATGGATCTATAGGCCAGACTGGTCACTTCAGACTGAGTGCCATTGGTATTTATAAAGTTCCTATAGAAATACCCATGTCATTGGAGCTGCAATAGTGCTGTGTCACTGGGGAATCACTGCATCATCCTCATTAAATCATGGTAATGGCCAGTGTAATGAACATGAAGGTAGCAGTTGCTCTTTCCTATGGACTACAGAAAACCTGCTATACTCAGAGCCACTCAAAAGGGCTGCTGCTTGAGCAAGGAGGCTGATAGTGCTTCACAGCACTGGCATTCAAATTGTAATCCTGCAAGGTTATCACTCCAATTTCATTGCTCATCATTCGAATTTCTTTGCCAATATGAAATTAAAAGCCATTTGATACCTGAGGCTCCTGGCTCAGTATCTCATAAGCAATTTTAGAATTATTAGTCTTTGGGTCATTAATATTCTCTGCTTCTACTGTGATGATCTCACTTCTTGCAAACAGTAAAAATACTGAGTTGAGAGTGAATGAAAAAAACCCTATAAATACAGCAGTTAAAGGTTGTTTTAAGGATATATATTCTTTGATAACTTCTCAGGAAAAAAAGTTATTTAGAATTAAATTCAATTGTTTTTAATTTCACTGGTTTGAGACAATTTTTATGTAATATAACATTATATAAAGAATGTGGTAATGAGTTTATCTTTGCAGAAATACAAATAAAACAAGATGTTAAAGCATATGTTGAAGGACATGAGAAATAAATAGTGAAAGTTCAGATATTATAGTTTCACCTCCAATTAGATTAATGAGGGCTTTCATACCTTTCAGTATTTTTTTTCCCACTGCTGATTCCTAAGCTTTTCCTTAAAGGTTTTTTGTTACTTCATGAATGATCATGCTTCTTCTAGATCAAAATCTATGAATCTTTCAAGTGCTCTTGCAAGTCCTGTGCAAAAAAAAGCATGAATTGGTTTCTCTCATTTAGCAGCTACTAAGGTAAGATTCTCACTGAAGTAAAGATTGTCCTAAAGATAAGTCCTAAATAAATTATTATTCTTTCTCAGAGCTGTGGTGGACTCATCATAATTTTACAGCCTGTGTTACTGCATAAGAACCATTCTCACATTTGGCTGTATTCTCTTGGAGTGCTATCTGATAAAACTCCTGGGTCAATACTGGCGGGTTGTCATTCTCATCCATCACTGTTATCAGCAGTGTAAGTGGATCACTGTACAGTAGCCTGTTCCCAGCAAGAACCTGAATCTCATGCTGATACAGTTCAAATTGATGAAAAAAACATTTAAGTAATATGATTAAAGTGATTGTTATTAATCTTAGTGGAATTTGGCATGAATATTTCCATTCATATAAAAACTCTGGCATGATCTGCAGTGTAGATGTAACATTCAACTCCCTTTTAATACTAAAAAAAAAATCTGGAAAAATTATAAGGATGTGTAGGACTGAAAGGGGCTAAGATTGTTAAAGTTCTGTGTTGAGCTGCAAAAGCTACTTGTAACTTGTGTTACATAAAACTTTTCAGTAAGGTTTTTTATAGATTGCACAAAGCCTAGTGTTTTAGCAGAACTAATGGAAACAAGAAGGGGACAGGAGAATATAATAGTGGACAGCTAGTGTGTAAAAAAGAAAAAAAAATTTACTCCTTTTCCCCCTCTGCCAACTGTGTCTCCAGCTAGAGTGAGGCATAAAAATGAACTCTTACACTACTCCATGCAGCATGTGGACTGTGCTGGTGGATACTCAACTTTTCAACTGCTAGCCTATACAGTTTGGAAGTGATGCATCACCAAAACAAGCTAAGTAGTCAGTCTTGTCCATAAGCTGAGAATTTCTGCTATGAGCTGGACTACAAAGATACAGCTAAAATTACTTTCTATTTATAAATTTCTCTGACAAGTATTGATCACATTTCAAATGACAGTATTTCAAATGAGACTTTGTCTATAGAGATCTTCAAACAGGACTTCATTGCATGCACTATACTCAGCTTTATATATTCCAGAGAAAAATCTAAAGCCTAAAGGTAAAATGTGTTGTCACTGACAGAAAATAGACTTCAGGATCCCAGATGGCAGCTTGCAGGCTTTCCTAATATATGGAAGTCCCAGGGCTCTTTCTATAAATATCTAGGACCATATGTTCCTACATCACTGAAACATCAGTAAACTCTTTTCTGTTACATCCCTTTGGAAAAGTGGGACAGTAGCATCATAGTAAGGACATCCAAAAAAATCCAAGACAAGATAGTGTAGACAATAAGATCTGTACTGTATGTCTATCCAACTCAACATTTGGCTCAGTATTCTTTCTTAATAGTGCTTGTGGATTCTGGGATCAAGTTTAAGAGGACATGAAATAGTATTTAAAGCACAGATTTGCTTAATAATAGTGCTGTTGCCAGAGCTGCCTTGCTGCAGGAGCACCCGGACTGCTTTCTGTGCTCACTGTTCCATCAGAGGGCCCTGTGCAGCACCTTTAAGCCTGTGATCTGTTTCTGTCCTCACTGGGCCAGAGGCTGGGATTTTCATTCTGACTGTTTTCAGGTAAATTACAGTTGGTTTGCCTGGTATTTGGGGGGGAATTATGACTAATTACATAGTGAAAGATCATGAGTTTTAGTCCCATGAAAATAACTATGGAGGAAGTATAAAGGAATGCAATACTGATGTAAAAATTCAAACAGATTTAATGCTTAAATCAGAATTAAAGTCCGAGTTAGTTATATTTAAGAAATCACTGTTTTTATAGTTGAGGGTCAAATCCTTCTCCTAATCCAGTACAGTCTTTCTGTACTGGAAAATAGAACTGCATTCTGCAATTGATATCAGGAGCTTATTCTTGAAGGGAGGAGTTTAATGGATAAGGTACTGAACAGAATATAATTCCTAGGTTAGTCACAGGCTGCCTGTATGAACTTGGGTAAGTGACTCTACCTCGTGTCTTTTCTTCTGTAGGAGGAGATAATAGCATTTTCCCACTGCCCGGAAATGCGAAGAGCTATCCATTGAGTGGCAGGGCAGCATGGGGACATAAACCCTAGTGCTGTGAGACAAGGAGTTATTAGCAGGCAAAAGACTGTTTCCCTGGCCTTATCTTTAAGAATCCTATTGTTTCACATATGTGAATTTTCCTTAATCCATATTAACAAAATACTCTGTGTACTCGAATCTTCTGAGCACTAGTTGAAGAAGTCATGCTACAACTTCAGACTGATTGTTCCTTACATTTATACTTACCTCTGCCTGACTTCCTCTGTCAAACTCTAGTATTGCATAAATGTTTCTGGCTGGATCAACTGAAAAAAAAGCCCTGAGGGGAGCTCCCCTTCAAAGAGTAATAGACCTCTCTACTTTGCCACTGAACCTGGAATCATGGGTAAAACATTATTATAAATGGAAATATTCCAAGTTTCAAAAAAAATATTAATTACATTGGAATGGTTCAGTCTCAAGGACAAAGGGTCCCTCAAAAACACCATTAAATTTTTGCTGGCAGCTACAGAAGATTGTTATTAAGAATAAGTAGGCACAGAAATGAAACTGCCCTGTAGAAATCTTCTAGTTGGAGAGCTGTCCAGGCACTTTGGGTGGACATTAGGAAGTTCTTGTGCTATCGTTCCATCTCCTTACCTATCCTGAGTATGAACCAAGAAGCTTCTGTCTGGTGTTAGCAGCCCAGAATTTGTTCTTATCAAAAGAACTTAATCCCTTTTATCAGTTAGTCTTTTTAGACAGGCAACAGGCCTTGGGATGAAGCTGGAGACAACATTGCTCTTGCATCTAGCTGCAGTACAGTGTCTGCTCTTAAAGCAGCTGTGGTTGAAGACTGCGACAATGTTTTTTGCCATAATAGGCTTCTTAATTTATATTATCAAAAAATGTTGAGATATGGTCTATTAGCTATAGAAGGCATCTGGGAATCAAGAAATGCTGGACTTGGAGCTTCATTTCTGCCAGACTCATTCTATGTATCAGTAAGCAGGCTTTTTACGACACTGAAGTTAACCAGTTTCTATTGACTTTAACTGGATTTATGAATGAACATCTAAATACCCAGCCATCACTAATCTCTGCCTCAGTTATTGTCAAGTATAACAATTTATGCCTGCTTCCTGCAACATTGCAGGACTTGCATATGTAATTTTCTCAATCTGCTTTGAGATGCTTTGAATATATAATTGTTATTATTCAGACTTCTGATGAGATAGTGCAAGCCTCCACAGTTCAACAAACAGCAGTATTTTATATCAAATAAATTCAAAAGGGTAATAATGAAATTGAAATAAAATAATGAAATTCTTCTAGAACTTTGGGACACATTTCTTTGTTGTTACGTGGTGTAATCTTTCCATCATCACAAGCCAAAGCAAAATCAAATTGGTGAAAGCTTTGCCTGACATCCTTTGGCAGACTGAAAGTTAACTCATTTTCAGATAGATTTAAATATGAAATTGAGTTAGCAGAGCTAAAAATATTTCTGCAGTACTGCACTGGTGAAAAGCAATAAACACTTTTATGCCAGATAGTCTAAGGAAGAATGGACAGCAAACTCTGAAAAAATTATAACCAATTTTTTTGCTGTTACCACGGAAATGTAGCTACAAACACTTGTGTTTAGACTGTACAGTCCTCATGAAATACAGCTTGTCAGTTGTTTTTATAAGACATAAACCCTTTCAACTCCATGGATGCAGAACAGTTCCTAACAAGGAGAAAGGAGAAGGTGACTTATAAGTGGGATTTGTGCAATGCCTCATCAGTGCTCAAAATAACAAGGCAAAGCCATTATGGAGGCCTCATTCTAATTTAAACATCCATTTGTTTATGCTAGCATTAATGTGTTTCTTGGGTGATCTTGTTTAGATTTTGTGCCTCTTAACCCATATGACTGTATTCCCAAAGTATGTGGATACAGTCATGTGACTCAGTTCCCTCACCGCATTACTTGCTTTGCTATGAGGAAAGACAGTGCAATCTCTAATCCATGTTTAAAATAAGATTGTTATTTTAAGCAACCTTTTCCTACCCCTTTTGCATCTTTACATGCCTGAGGGATTCCCTTTGGAGTTCCAATAAATAGAACAACAGCAGGCTTTACTCTGTGCATTAGACACCCCTGTGTTTCTGTTACTGCTCAAACAATGCAAGCTGAAGAGGCAGTTAGGGTTGGAGTAAGAAACTGGGAAAATGCAGCACTGATTTTAGGTATTTCCAAGAATGTACGGATAAGAATGTCAAAGTGTGGAGTTTAGCCTTTCGGGGAGAAAAATAAGACTGTCAGTCCGAAACACAGGCATGTAAATGATTTTAAACACCTTCATGTAAATGTAACACTTTCATCAGTTGTCAATTGAAGATCATATACCCGAGATCCATTTCCTGTTCTCCTAATTAAAATTGGCCTGTTGCCATACACATTTCCCTTTTGCTTTCCAATGTGCAACACACAGCAAACCTGCTTTTCATAGTGAACCTGTGTACACAGCAGCATTTCTGCAAATACACAAGAGAAGGCTGAATTTAATGGGATTATTCTTAAGCCTAAATTAATCACAGGTTTTGCAGTATCAAAGCCAATGTTCCTAATACAAAGGAATTACCTGGAGTAGATTTAAGATTGCAGGAGAATCTCATCTGAGTTGAATGATTTTTGAAAATTGGAATCTCCTGACTTAGCTTGGAAATTGTCTGAGGATAACTCACATTCAGAAGTTCTGGAAGAAAAATGGCACCTGGAGGTACCTGGATGTTTTCCACAATTGCAATTACCACTGTTGCTAAGGCACAATATCCTAGAGACTGATTCCCCAAATCTGACTTGCACAATTAGATGATAATTGCTGACCTGGGATGTGTCTAGCACAGAGCTGTCTACAAATAAGAGAAACTTATCAAAGACATTTACAATTCTTTTGCAAAAGCATGACAGCCAGTCTCAGAATGTGAAATTAAGCTCCCTTTCTTGTTAGCTGCTGCTAAATAATTAGAGCAGCTGCTTTGGTACAGGGATATTTCTGTATTCTTGATTTTGTATATTTTTCGGTATTTATTTACTCATGGTTAGCTTCAGTTTTGTTACTGCCAATGGTAATAAGGTGGTGGACATGACACCTCTGCTGAGCCTCCTAGAAGGGAAGAATTTGGGGTGCATCTAGGATAGGTCTGTACCATACTTTCCATGTGTCTTTCAGAGGCTTGTAATGATCACTCGCTGCTGATAATCCTGGGTTGCTGGCTGCTAAATCTTCACTTTAAGGTGACTGCAGCATCTGCTGCTAGAAAGGAAATGAAGTGTTGCCAGGAGAAGGTCTTCAAGCAGCCCTGAATGAGAGAGAGGTGCCAGGAAAGAGAAGCACGGCTCTGCGGAGAGAGCTGCTCTGCTGAGGGACAGATGAAGGAGTATGTGGGCAAATGAAAGACAGCCACCTAGATACCATACTGATCTTGTTCTAGGCAATGCTGTGACCTGTGTTCACTATCACTTTTCTGAGGTGATGTTTGTTTTCACAGCAATATGACTGCACAGCATACAGCATGGGACACTCCTTTGTTATTGGAGGCACTCAGGGGGAAGAGCTTTCAGAAGCTGGATTTAAGAAAGTCCCCCTTCCCATTTCCAATAGAGGGGCCCATTCAGACAAGCTAACATAGCTACACAAGCTCCTAAATCCTTACGCTCCAGGCATACTGATCTGCCTGGCGTGCCAATGTGATGGGCGTTACTGTCTAAGGCTCGACAGAGATGATGTCAAGCTGACTCATGATTACCAGTGTTTCCTCAGTGAGGACAGTTGCAGACCCCTGAGAACTCCAGCAATTTGTCACTGAATTGCAGGCCACCTCCTACCTTTCACTCTGCCTGGCTTCTCTGAACAGAAGGTAGCCCTCCTCAATCTGCTCTGTATGGACCTTTCTTCTAGTTCAGAACTTTGCTGAGTTCCTTTCCTGCTTCCTCTGTACAAGTAATCTCATTGACTGGAGTCAGGAATGTCAGGAGTGGGAGGGTATGTAGGGCCTAAGCTTGTATTAAAGGAGCTTGGCAGGGGGATGTAGATTTATCTTTGAATGTTCTTCCCTCCTACATTTCTGTTGAGCTGGTGATGCAGCTTTCTAATGATTCTGTAGTGACTGATACCTGAAAGCTATAGAAATTTCTCTGAACTCTTGAATGAGGGAAGATGTGCTCTTCCGTTATCACAAGGGAGGCAGAGGATGTTTTTGCTTTTGTATCAGAGGGTGAGATTTATATCAGGTTGCTGTGTCAGTACAAAAGTAATAGCAGCCAGGAGAGAGAAGTTAGGAAAGCCTGGTATTTTAAAATCTGTTTACCCAAAACAGAGTTATATGGATGATGTGTTTCACTGTTAAACTGTTCCTGGTACAAAAGAAATCAACTGAATGACAGCGGTATTTTAGACATTAGAGGAGCAATATTAGACTAGAAGGCTGGAAAAAAATCTGATTTCATCTGAACCTTTCTTTTTGGAGTTTGTTGCTTAATTTGACACACATTTTCAGTGAAAGTTTAAACAGCCTTCATATAATCTAAGAAACTAGCTGACCAGGTTGGTCATTGTTCCTGACTGTTATTCTGACCTTAGCCTTTATCTAAAACATAATCAAGGACCTTCTTAAGTGATGGCAACCAGCTGTTTTTCCAGGGGGGAAAACTCTTTTCCCAGTTCCATGAAAACACTTAAAATTACTGTCTCAGCCTTGGGTTTATTTTTAGGTGCCCTTCCCATTTACGGTGGACAGCCTTACATAACATTTGGAAATGTAAAAATAAGGGAAAAATACATTGAGGAGCAGTTTACAGACTTGAATTTTTAATTTCATAATTAAATAATAGGTGTTTTCTATGCTATTGCATAAAGAATATGGAGACGTGACCAGGAATGCACCTCTGTGTGCCATTGTAACACAATGCTGTGATGTACGTTTAAACAGAGCATTGTAACCTGTGTTAGCTTCTTAAAAGATGAGATTGCTCTGCCTTCCCAGTTTGTTCCATTATTGCTTTTGAGTTGTCATGTTCTACTGTTATATTTCCAGGTAATTTTTCTCTGTATGAAACGTCATTTGCAAAATGTCTAAGGCAGGAGAATCTACTACAGGGCCAGCCAATTGAAGCCCAAGCCAAGACATTCATTCTTCAGTCAATATAGCATGTGATTAAAAACTTCTCAGGCTGGATATTCTGTTTTGGGGGAGCAGACATAGTTCTCTCTTGCAACGTTTGAAATTATTAAATTTCTTGTAGTTTTTTTAAAGGAAAGTAATTTTTCCCTAAGTCTTTTTGCTCCCTTTCCCTTTCTCTTTTCTTTCCTACTGATGCAAAATAATAATCACAGTTTGTTGACACAATTCCAAGTTATGGGTTTAAAAAATTATTTATAGATTTATTTAATCCCCTACACATATGTATTGACTTCTTTTAGTTGCACTTTCCAACATTTTCTATGGCTGTTACATTAGTATGGACTTAGTCTTTCGAGAATCTTTCATACAGTACACAATGACTGCAGGCACACAAAACGAACTTCAAAAAGACCTTTCACTGCACTACAAAAAACCCCAATCCAACCTGTCATTATTGGTGATGCATCGTGTGGGTGTACATAAAGCATCAGGCAGTGTTTTTCAAGGATAACAATTTGCACATTCTCAGCTGTACTTTATAATCTGTAGATCCAGAAAAAAACTGCTATAAAATAAAACTTTGCATATTAGATTTTATTCACAAAAGAAATGAGGATAGGAGTCATTAGGGGCATCATCATCTAGTGGTAGGTGCATTGGGATACAATCTGGTAAAAAGCTTTCTGCCTAGAGTCAGAAAGTATCAGCATTGCCGAAATCATTATAAAGGGCCACTCTGAGTAATGCCAAGGTATTACATTTCTACTGCTTAGGTAACTTAAAGTCAGAACTGAAAACCTGATGGAAAATTTAACACCAGATATTACTGAAGGACCTTTTTTCATATAAAATCAAGGAGTTCCATGATATGACAGCTGCTGTGTTGTGTGCTCTTGTTTCTCTAGTGTGTATTAATTTGGTTATTCAGAGTTTACTCACTGGAGTGGTGTAGGGAGTTCAAGACTTTTTTTATTTTTGTGGTAACAGCTTCTAAACAGCTTTCCAAACCTAGAGCTTATTCCTAGCTCTAAAAGAGACAGTACATCCTTGAGCCTCTAAAAACATTCCTTTGTTTAGTTCACATGCTTGTCTGCATTCTACATGGTCTCAAAATAGATAACTGACTTCTGTTTCCTAAGGCTTAAAGTCTATAATTGTTCAAACACTTCAATAGAAAACAAGGGAGAACTGCCCAGCTGTAGCTTCCCTTCTACAGATAAAGAAATAGCCCATGTCCTTGAATCCATCTGTAACATATGCTCTGAAGGTTGGCTTGAAGTCTGTGTGAGGATTTTACACTGTAACTCAGCATTTGGTGTGGAAGGGTCATCCAAGTCAGTGGCACAGCCAGGCACAAAGGATATTTCAGGTTTAAAGACTGCAAATTGGTTTTGGTGGAACAGTAATTAATCTAAAACACAGTGGGGTTCAACATGACAAGTACTTTTTATAGACACATTTGTTTTCCTAGCGAGCATATGCCTATCCTGAAAACATTAAATGCATTGTACTTAACAGGCATTTTGTATGAGAGTTTGGTGTTTTTTCAGGTGGAAATGACAGAGCAGTGTGTACCTACCCATCATTACTGCGTTCAAGCAATTCTGCATTCACTGCCTGTTTAATAGTTTCTTTTCTTAAACTTATATCCTGTAAGTTTTTAAATCTTAGGACTGCCTCAGCTACCTGCTGTAAATGAGATACACTAGCAAGAGCAAATCTATAGCACCTTTTCTCTGAGTCATTCAAGAGAATACTTACAGTATTTATCAGCCCCGTTTTGTAGGCTCAAAGTTGCCAGCTCTCATTGTATTTGTTGTCTTTCTTACTAACCCATCTACTGGCAGTTTTGATTAGGCTAGTAGTGGAACAACATGGTTTTTTGATTGCACAGAAAACCTTTAAAGTGTGGCCTGGGGCTTTAAGCACAGGTCGTTCTTCTTTCCACTTGTTGCTATTTAAACCCTTCAGCTCAGCAGCTGGAGATGTTTTTTTTACAGACTGTATGTATCTTGTGTTAGGTCTCTGTCTTGGAAACATGTGGAGAAGGCACAGAGAGGTCCTTGCTGGTTTTGTCCTTAAACTGTCAGAAAGAGAGCTTAACCTGAGAATTTGGGGTCAAAGAACTTACTAGGGTGTATGTTATGTTTGTATGTGTGATGTGGGGGGGGGAAGTCAACAGTAAGAACATATGCTGAGTGAGAGAGTCTTCAGGGACCTGTGTGTGTCTCTGTGTCAGCTATATCTCCTGGTGACAGGCTTGCCAAAGTTACAAAACTGAAACAAAATACAATGTTTTGTACAAATTATGGAAATACAAGGCCCAGATATTGGGGCACCTTGTCTTCTGTAGTCATCTGTACCACTCCAAATGGGATGGAGTACTTCCTCCTGGATTGCTGGTGTTTCCTTTTGTTTCGCATTGAGTTCAGTTATGGCCCAAGAAACACAGCAATAGATCAAACATGAGTTGAGGCCTAGGCCTTTCTAGGGGTTTACTCGGGGTGGTAGTATTTCTAAAAGATTCTTCTTTTAACACCTAGTGTGAGTGAAACCCAGTTCTCTTGTCTCTTTAGCGAGAGTGTGAAGTAGACAACAAATGGATATATTGCTTAGAGGGGTTGTGGCCTTGTTGGTCTAACTCAGCAAGTTTCCCTGATGTGAACAATGTCCATTCTTTTCTTTCTATATTTTAATACAGTGTTGCTTAATTTTTCAAAATGAAACATACTTTGAAGTAAATAGTCCAGTTTTTACATTTGTATGTGTATTAAACAGCTGCTAAATAGCTTTTGTATTCCACACTAGAGGTAGCTGTCTTTATGGTCAAAACATAACTAAACTGTACCTTTGGTTATATGCCAATGTTAAGTGGGATTTTCTAGACATAGTGGAGAATTTCTATGTGTTCGTAGCTTATGCAATCACGCAGCATTTGCTAAATGCAAATTGAACAGTGTTGTCAGGATCGTATGGTTTGACATGCATGGGAAATCCCAAAGGGCCTGCTAATTGCCTAGTCAAAAATGTGTCTGTCTCTTCTCATGAGGGATAGTAGAGGTCCAACAATGTTTTGCAGGATTGTTCTGAGGAGTAAATATTAATAAAGCATGTAATTCCATACAATGTATTCCCATTAATGTGAAAGTGGGGACAGACCATGTAAGGGTTAATATTTGGAACAGTAGTAATATTTAGAAAATAGCATTAGGAAACTGCTATTACATTAAATGTCAGTAATGTAGCACTAGGGATTGTAGCACTACGTTTCTCCGCCTATTTTTACTTTGTTCTCAAGAGTTTTTTTTACAAATTGGAGCAAATGACAAGTACCCATTAAAACTCATTTAGCTTTCACACTATGAATCCTGCTGCTGTGGCGTGAAGTAACTTTTGCCTCTCTTACAAACATATGGAAGTGCACAGCAAACCTTTTATAACGTCTACAATACGATGAATATTGCTGTTAAAAGCCACCTTCTGAGACATGACGCAAAACAGCATGACCAATGCAAGCCAAATGAATACACTGAGGAAACCAACATGCTGAAGGCAATTAAGTATTTCAGACAGAAAAACTTCTTGTGATTAATCAAGGATCTTATTCTCTGGCTTACACCTCATTTTCATCAGTATAATAAACCAGAGTTCAGTAGAGTTACTCCTGATTTATAACAATGTGAGAGGAATATAGTCCCAAATAGGTCATAGTCTCTGCTGATTTTTGCCTCGCATCATGACTGCCTGACATCTGTGCTGGCTTTAAAGTACTTCCTGTTTCATGTAGGAGCTTTTTATACCATTTGTACTTGCTGTGTAGAGGAGAGGAAAATTAATTGCAATCTAAATTAAATCCCTTTGGGATGCATTTAGATATGACTAAGAGGACTTCTAAAAATATGTTAACTAACATGCTTTAAAAGTATATTGTGAAAAAAGAACATTTTAATTTATTTTTGCAGGTAAAGGTGATCTATATATTGAGTGTGCCTGTACAGGATCAGCTCAAGAAAATAGCTTATTATCTTCTGTGTCACTACTCCAGTCTTTGATGATGTCAATAATGTGTTACCTAAGGTGGTCTAAACCCACTGCTTTTACTTTGTGGTCCACACACGTTCTTCTGCATTGTAAACCCTGATGCACCTGATTTTGCTCCTTTTTGACATTAGTAGACCACAAGCAGATACAGAGCTAATTTAATAGACCCTTTTGCTGGGAAGCTGGACAAATCCCTTCAGCTTAACTTTCCAGAATGTTTCCAAAAGATGAGTGAGATGCCCTTTGTTTGCTGTTTGAAGCATTAGAGCTAGTGTGCTGAAACAGTGATCATAAAGTGCCTCATCAGACACCACAAGTCCCACTTATGAGGTATTTCAGAACAATGGACAAGCTCAAGAAGTAGGCCCACGTGAACCAAGTGCAAGGTCCTGCACCTGGGTTGGGGCAACCCCCGGTATCAATATACGCTGGGGGATGAAGGGATTGAGACCAGCCCTGTGGGGAAGGATTTGGGGGTACTGGTGGATGAAAAGCTGGATGTGAGACATCAGTGTGCACTCACAGCCCAGAAAGCCACACATATCCTGGGCTGCATCAAAAAACCCAACAGGTTGAGGGAGGTGATTCTGCCCCTCTACTCTGCTCTGGTGAGACCCCACCTGCAGTACTGTGTCCAGCTCTGGAGTCCTCAGAACAGGAAAGACATGGACCTGTTGGAACAGGTCCAGAGGAGGGCCACAAAAATTATCAGAGGGATGGAACACCTCACCTATGAGGAAAGGCTGAGGGAGTTGGGGTCATTCAGCCTGGAGAAGAGAAGACTCCGGGGAGACCTTATTGTGGCCTTTCAAAACCTAAAGGGGCCTTATAAGAAAGATGGGGACAGGCTTTTTAGTAGGACCTGTAGAGATAGGTCAAGGGGTAATGGTTTTAAACTAAAATAGGGTAGATTTAAACTAGATATAAGGAAGATATTTTTTACAACGAGGGTGGTGAAACACTGGAACAGGTTGCCCAGAGAGGTGGTAGATGCCCCATCCCTGGAAACATTCAAGGTCAGGTTGGACGGGGCTCTGAGCAACCCGATCTAGTTGTAGAAGTCCCTGCTTCTTGCAGGAGGGTTGCGCTAGATGACCTTTAAAAGGTTCCTTCAAACTCAAACCATTCTATGATTCTATGAATTCCTTCTATTGCAAAACTGAGAATTATCTAGAATTTGGCTCTTACTTACCATTCCATGACATCTTAATGCTCACCTGAAGATAGGTAATTTTCTTTCTGACTTATGTCTGGAAGATTTACACTTATATTTTCCCCATTTTTCTGACAAGCAGAATCATTTTAACATGAAGACTTAAGTACGCTAGCAGCTTAAAACAACAGCCTAACAAGGGTAAACTATCTCACCCTATATGAAGGTCCTGAAATCACCCCTACTTCCATATTAAAATACTGTCTCCTTCTGACTTTATGTTTGGCTAAGCAATAACATTTGCTGTTCAAAAATATGTTGGGAAGTTTATCTATAGAACTAATGATAGAACAGTCCATGTTTCTAAAATAGTCTCCTTTTAGCCTGCTTATCTCTTCCCTGACATTTCTTACTGAGCATCAGTGAGCAGGCAGCTTTGTACTGACATCTGAAAGCAAGTCTACAGCAGCAGTGTGCACAAGGCTATGGAACAAACAGTCACATGGTTTCTATATTTTCTCTCTTTGTTTACTGTGTTCATAATGCCAAATGGCAAATTAAAAGAATGCCCTAATCCCAAAGAGTAAGGAATGGTATTTCTCCTTCCCACATGGATGGCTGTGATTATCTTTGGGGAGCGAAGGCATTTTATGCTTGTTCTTTTGATACTCAGTTCTAGTCTTCTCTCTGGGAGAGGAAATAATTTCTGAACTTTTTAGTATAAACACTATGTAGTTTATATAAATTGGATTATTTTAATGAAATATTTGACTAAATTTACAAAGATTAGCACATGTGATCTGTAAAACCTTTGGCTTTGAATGTAGGAGGAGACAAAGGAAAGTGCATTTTTAGAAAGGAGCTGGGAAGGTTGATGTTACCTCTCTATGTTTGCTAGGAACTGCAGAGAAGAGATCTTCAGCCAACACTGGCATATTGCCTTTTTTCATCTTTTACTGCTGTTGTTATGGTCATGGAATTCAATTCTGGATGCTCACCTTCATCTTTTCCAGATGCCAATTTTTAAAACATGTTTTATATTACATGTGATGTTACTAGAGCTGTAGGAAAACCTCTATTAGTTGCTACTAATAAAGGGTATGTGATGTTTAGATTTAAAATGTATTAAAAATTTAAAATATTTAAAATACAGGGGAAAGAAAGAAATTGAGATGTGGAAATAAGCTTCCTCTGTCTCTCCTATCTGAATTTCTGTCCCTCATATCCCCAAGGAAAAAGGTAATGGGAAGACAAAAGACAGGCTCCTGTTGAGATCTCCAGGTCCTACCATTGCTGCTAGTAATTTCTCAGGGACATGAGTATGGAGTTACAGCTTGCTTTGCCTATAGGTAACAAGGGGGTGATTATTTTTTTGCATCCTTTTAGTTATCTTGGTACAGCTGCAGTGCAGTTTGCTTACATGTTGTCCAGAAAGAAACAATATGAAGAGATATAGTGCTTGGATATTGTTTTATTAGTATTGCTACTGGAGCAGTATTGGGCTTTTTCGATGTTTGAAATCTATCACTTCATCTCAGCTTGTCACCAGCATACATTAATGTAACCAGATCCATGCATGTTTTCTGTCTTCAGAGAAACATCTCCTAATTTGGAGGTTGCAGTGCATACTTCTGATCATAGCCAGATAATTCAGCTATAGATTTTTTTATTGGCCTTGCCTCATGTTGAAACTCCCTGGGGATGAAAGAGGCTTTGCTGCTAAGTGTGGCCTGAATACTGTCGCGGAGGACAGGTGACTGAAATACCCACAGAAATGTAGTCTACATGTGGAATTAGGCTATAAGATGTGATTCTGTCAAGAAAAGGGTTCAGGAAATAAAAGAGGTATCTGTGAAGTTGTCACCATGAGATAGGTAAGCCCCCATGGTTTTCTTTCAAAGTTTGTAGCTCTTATTAGCCAGCATGTAGGGGCATTTACTGTATTTGGGAGGATAGAAAGTGTAAGAAGGTATGAGAGTCATCCATGTTCTTTAATTTGCAAATACTTATTTGATATGGTGATATTAGCTGATAATGTGGGCTTAGTTTTCAATTAATACTTATTTTCTCTTAATTTCTTTAATTAGTATTATTTGCTAATTATTTTCTATTTGGACATTCACATATCAACAGCTGGTCAAGTAGTCCCTATAAGATCAAAGCTACTTAGTTTTTCCTTTCAGTGATCTCCAAGCATGGTCCTTAAGATCTGACATCACAAGCAAGCAGATTACAAATAGAAAAGAAAAGGGGTGTGTAAATATGCGGTTTTGATAATCTTGGGCAAAGTGTACATTGGTTGTAATAAGAACTGTTGGGGGTTTTTTAGCAATATGATTTTAAGCACTTAGTCTGTATTCAATAGCTAGAACATTTACAGAAATAGATGCATCTGGAAGTAATTTTGAGGAGAAGGTAAATTGGCATCAAAATGCAATTTAATTTATTACTGAAGGAGGTTCCAGTAATGTTTTCCGAGTAGCTTTTCAAACAATATTAAAAATATGTCTATAAATACTTTTTCATATTCATTTAATATCTATTTCGGTGCACAAAACTCAACTCTGCACACACTGTTGGGCAGTTGTGCACTCCAAACACACTTTTACCACATGCAAAACATTTTTAAATCTCCTTTGAAAATATGTACTGTAATTTTACTTCATGAAAAATAGTACAGTTGTATTTGGACCATGTTGTGTGCTTAAGAATTCAGACACTGCCAGGTGAAGAAAACAATACTGAGACTGAAAATAAAGTTCCAGCACCGGTTACACAAGCCTGGAAACTGTTTTCAAAGATATTGACATTATCACTATTGACTTTAAGGGTCTTAGCTGGTGGTGCGAAGCACAGCAGCAATAAAATGGTAGTGTTCTGTTCAAAGTCAATTTAAGTGCAGACTAATGAGTCACTGAAGCACCTATTAAATGGCAGATGGTGCTTATGACTGGGAAGGAGAATGACCATTTGTTATTCTAGCAGAGGACATTTACTGAAGTCAAACCTGTTGTTAGGAATTAAAAGACAAACTTGGTATCAATGACATTTGTTTCGGTTGCAGGCTCTATGATAAGGTTGAGCAGGAGCATAATATTTATGTTAAAAGGACTTTGACTTTGTTTTCTTGAATAATTATGATGCCTTCTTCAAAATCTCTCTGTGCCTTATGAGATCCCAAGATACATTGTTTTCAATATGTATTTTAACTGAGTGGCTCCAGTCAACAACAGTGTTTATACTTACAAATTTAGAATATTGTGTTTGTTTTTTCATCATTTATTGTGGAAAGATTATATAGTATAGTAATTGCAGAAGTAAAGATAGGCTAGGTGTGTCTAATTCTTCATTTAAAACTAAGATACTGACTAAAAACTGGAAAATTATGGCTTTAAGTAGTAAAGAATGTATTTCAAGACGCTCAAAGCCTTCTAGGAAGTATTCTCTGAGCCTCTGATAGCTCTCCTCTCTGTGAACTAACCTCCCTATTATCCTACTTTTTTTGATGCACAGTGATCAGGAACTCTTAAGACATGTAAGAAGCGGGAACACTTTGGTGCTTTATGGATGCATATTGCCCTGTTAGGGACCAGAGTATGAACTGTGACTCCTTAGAGTTACCACAGCAACATTTTCAAGTCCAAATTTTCAGGAGTTTTTCTGAAATTATTCTATGAAAAAAAATTTTTTTTTAAATGCTTATATGTTTCTGTTTATATTTTTCTTGGAGAAAACCACTTTCCAAATACTTCTTTTAAGCATTGAGATATTTCTTTTATGTAAATAAAGACCAGACAAAGTTTTTCTAGTCCATTTTTCACACGAAGGTCCTAGTCTCAGTCTGCTTCAAAAATGCTATTAGTATAAACGTTTATCTGCATATAAGGCAAAAAAGAGGCTGCTGAAGACAGGTATATTAAAATCAATATGTTTTTATCTGATACTAGTGGCTTTTTCTTGTATTTCCTGGATATCAGCAATAGGGGCCTGGAAGAGCTGAAGGAAATAAAAAGCACATAGCAAGCTAAGTTGAAAGTGATTTTTTTTTTTTTATATGCTGCAAAGGTTTCTTGTAAGCAGCACCAGACTACGGTAGTGCAGGTGAGCCGGGTAAGTCTGTCTGATGTCATTTCATTGACTTTGGTGGAGTTACTAAACAGTGAAAATGAGGGGAGAATAATACCTGTGAAGTCCTGAGTGGGTTTTTAAGGTAGCGTAAGGAATACAGTGGGCATGAGCCACCATACTTTTCAGGTACCTCTACATATTCTTTTCTGCTAATGAGATATATTGTTGATAATGACATAAAAATCTGAAAGATAAATTAACTTCTTAATTCATATTCATATACAAATAATTACAATTTTTTTTTCTGGCAATACTAGGATGACATCTTCTCTTTACAGCAATGGAACCAATACCTATTGGTCTCATTCAGTGGCATGACTCCCTGAAAATTAGTCCTGTTATTCTGAAGTTGATCAATATGTATTACAGCAGACTTTAGTCCTCCTTTCTCCTCTTTCAAATAAGAATAATTGCTTGTTTATTTGTACAGTGTCCCTAAGTACATTCCTCTAAGGTCTCTACTTCAGTGAAATACATAGCAAAAATGTTTGTATAGGTTAACAACTTAAATGTATCATTCTGTGTTTATTTTTCCCTTTATATGTGACATCAATGGCTGGAAACCTGGCTATACTTCAAGGAAATGTTTAGACTGTTTCTAGCAGCAGATAGCATAAGCTCTAACTAACATAGAGGAATTAATCTTGAATAGTGCTGAACATTGACAACTTCCACCAAATCCTCTGGAATTCAGAACATCTTTGTGTCAGGTTTCTAATCACAATTATCTGAACTCATCTCCCTAATCTGGAGTTGCTTTTAATGCTAAGGAATGAGTTCTGAATCAATCTCTAATTCTGCCTATGGGTTATTGTCTGAGCTGCTCAGCTGATCTCAGTACTTGATACACGAACCACATACAGTCAAGTTTCTTGTTCTTCCATAAATTCAAGCTAGACAGTTATTATAGTTTAAAGATGGTCAGAATAAAACTTGGAACAATAGATACCCCTGTACTTTCGGAAAATTTTGCCTCGGGATAAGTTTATGGTTCATGCTCATATGAATAACCACCATCAACCTTGAATCAGGTCTAAATAAAATCTCAGGGTAATTAAACAGACAGGCATATTACACAGGCGGCTGCTCAGGTGACAGGATTACTGCACTTATAAAGGTCATGTGGAAGATACAATTCTTATCCCCATCCCTGCAGAAAACATTTGTTTGTAACATCACTGACCATCAGATGACATGGTGAAGCAGAAAACACTTGAACTGATGGACTGATAGGTGTCACATTTCCATTATTTGATTACTGATGTTTTCCATAGATTACATTTTAGGCAAAAAGCATAGAGGAAAACTCGGAATGATGTCACAAATGTATCCTAGCCCATTTAATAGCATAATGTGATCAGGACTGCTTGATATGCCTAACATTACTTTTTGGTTCTGGTATACTAGTGTACCAATATAAAATATATTTCTCAAAGATGTGGTCCCTATATATGCTTTATATTAAGAGGACCCACAGAGAAGATAGGACATCCCACATAAATTATAATTAAAATTTACCTCCTTTTATTTACTCAGTAGCTAGAGTTAACAATTCTCTGCATAGTAACCAGCGAGAGAAGAACATAGGCCATTACCACTCCTCCTAATGCAGAGAAACGTGGGTTTAACCAAATCTTGAATGAGACTCTACATTGTACCTTTTTGTATGATGCCAGCCCAGTGAAAAATTAGTCTGTTCAGAACAGTACAGGTGATTCACTGTTCAGAAGGAAAAAATTTATATATTTTTATATGTGTATATTTGCTGTATTGTGGATCACCATGGAGAGGGAAAAAGAACATGAATAATTATGGGGTGTTCCTATAACTCTTCATAAGAGTGAAGAGACCTCACAAGAGTCTTGTCTTTCTGTAGTATCCAGAAGGTCTGAAGAGCAAAGAAATGGAGACCGCTTCTTTGGTACTGAGGTCACTACCTAGACATCGGTATTACAAGAAATGTCAGTGACATTTTTTGTAATAAATATTCCTCTATTGGAAAGCATGGTATCTGAATGAGGCAAAGTGACAAAGCACAAACTCACTCCTACAAAATGGGAAGAATGTGTATGGTTCAATATACTGTCAGTGTGCAGCTGTACGTGCAAGAGATTTATCTGAACCTTTCTTTGTAAGTCGTCAATCATTAACCTCCTACCGTGTTACCACTTTGTTTTCATAATTTTCTATTTTACTGGGTCATTGTCTTTGTCAGCCTACACCCTTTTATATCTAATTATGGAACAATCAATAATAAGCTGACTGTGGATAGATGTATTATAAGGCTATGGGGCTTGGCTCTTCTAGAATCATAGTCAGATTTCTGTTCATGGTGCAAACTCCTGGAGCAGGTTCATAGTGTCCTTTAGGGGCAAAATCAAATCAAACTTTTATGATCCAGAAAGAGCATGGTACAAAGGACTCTTTTGGTCCACTGTTATTCTTAGGGTCATATCACAATGTTACGATCCAAATACCCCATTATGATATATTACTGTGAATCTGTGTCTGCCTGTTCACCTGAAATTTCTGAATATTTGGATTCAGCTGGCCCTTGTTGAGACCTTAGCTTGTTCAGAGAAGCTGGAATTAAAGCTTGCCCTTGCTCTTTACCCAGTCATACCCAGAGTCATTGGTGTGGATCACTCAGCATTGCATGGCAGTACTGAGAAGCTGCAGCTTTGCCATTTGCTAGTGTGGCTGGAAATGGGGTGAGAAGAGAGCTAGGTAACCTGTTTTCTACAGAGATTGCCTCAAGATGATGTACAATACACCCAGGCCTCTTTTGCACTGCACCTTGTTTATCTACGTGCACCAGACACCTCATTCGAGTTCTCCGGACTCCACACTGTTTGAGACTCGCTTTGCATAAAATTTTAAAAAAGGAAGTAAAGAATGGGGCCCTCTATATTTCATTCTGATCTCACAGCAGTGTAAGTTCAATTAAGTAGAATAACTCTCAATTTAGGCCATGATTCACCCATTTTCTCAAGTAGGCATCCAGTTTTAAGCACATGAATAAGGCAACTACTCATAGGAGGATGATGCCTCATATACTCAAAGTCAAGCATGCCTTTAAAAACTTAGCTTAACAGGATGTTTCAACATTGTGAACTGAGATCATATCCAAGAAATTATGTTAACTTAAGTATTTCTATGCCCAGTAATAGAGTAATTTTTTTTTTATTTTTTTTTAATTGGAAGGGACATTCCATGTTTAGAATGGAGAGTAGCTGGAATCATAAATTTGTACTTAAAACGAAAGCTTATTTCCTTAATTTAATGCTAATGGTATAAATATTTGGAAATATAATGCTGTTGCAATCTTTGTCAGTGACCAGAGACCATATCTATTACAGTATTACACTATTTCTCTTAACAGGGGCTTTTATTGTTTGACTTTATCCTGCATAGGGAGTCCTACAATATATAGTCTATGGAGTCCTAACATATGTGCCACAGAAAAGTTATTAATAGAAGCAATCTGCTTCTATTTTCAGACATGGAAAAGGAAATGATCAGTAGCTGGACAGTAAATGCTATTTTAGACATCTGAAATGCAATGAAAGAAATAACATATCTTAGCTAGAAAACTTTCTTACCTGATTTTAATCTTCTGATTTGCTTAGAAATAATAAAAAAAAAATCTTAAAAATGTATTAACAGAGTGAGATACAATTAATATATTAAAATGTTATTAAAATACATATAATTACCCATATGTAATAATAAATTTACTAGGGATATACAACACCTAAACAAGAAATAGGGAGGATTCGTTCTTATTCCCCTAGTACCAGTAAAGACTTCTTTCAGCCTTATCAGAAGTCATGTAGCAGAAGAATTTAAAGGAAGCCTGATCATTCCCAATACTCCCCCAAAAAAGAGCAGATATTATCTTCAAATCTTCTGTATATAATAGGATTAAAAGGGGACAACTTTTGCAGGTGACATATTTTGTAGGCTAGAAGTATACCTATAGATTGTATTATAGAATACCACTTAAAGTATATAAAACTGCCCATAACATCACATAATACTAACATATATTGGTTTTTCTCAGCTGGTAATAAGTATCCTACTGTGCTAGGCTAATTTATTTCAGGAAAATACCGTCTCGTACAAGCTTGATGCATCTCAAGTGGTAAGTATGCTGACATAAATTTACTCTTGGGCGGTTAAGTCAAAAGAAAGAGTAAAGGAAAAACCACTGACTTCTTTCTAAAAGGCCTAACTCGAACCTACCATGGTTTCCAATTATTTTTGTTATTTATGGTTTCAAATAAAATGTTGTTTCTTTTTAAGACTCAGAGTTTTATCTAAAAAAGCCCCATTCATGTTTTAAAGCAGTCAAGCCTCAGTAGTCTTAAACAGAGATATCTGAAAGAAGTAGACATTTATAAGGAATCTCAGCTAACACATATTCATTAAATAGGAGAATGAGCTTGCTAATGTCGGTGCTGTAGTGAACAGGCATTGTAACATTTCAGCCATAAACTAGACTGATGATAGTTCTGTAGGCACAAGCTGGATAACTGAAGTCTGGTATTTAAATAACCCTATGAAAGGTAAAAGGATTTCAGGGTGAAATAGAAGTTTATTTATACTAGAAAATTGGAAGTAGCAATTTTATCAAAACAGAACATTAAAGAAGAAAAATTATTGTAAATACTATATTTTGACAACATAAAGATAATTATTAGAGTTGTATGGAGATGCTTATGTTTACTGACAGATGAATGGCAAAAGAACGATATGTGGAAAAATAATTTTTAAAGCCAGCTATGCCTGCTGTCTGGCTCAGTGTCAGAAAATTGGCTTAATTACATTGCCAGTATAGACTTAATTAGAACAATTGACTAAATTTAATTGACCATTCCCATTATATAAAGCACCAAAATCCAACAGTGGATGAATGTTTTTGATTTCTCCTGTTTTCATGTAAGTACTGGACACTATTTTAATCTATCAGTATTATCCTGATGTCTTTTAAATAAATTATTCCGAGGAAAAAATATTGGTTTACACAAAAAGAAGAGTAATACCGCAATGGATGTCCTGGTACCACAGTTAGTCATTAGAGCCGTAGCTCTGCAAATATGTATGCACGTGTGACTTTGAATTTTATTCATGTAGCATCAAGCACATGTCTAAATGTCAGCATATCAGGGAAGGAACGATATTAAAGTTGCCTTTATTAAAGCAGTCTATCAGTTTTAGTTCTGATTCATTCTTTAACACACATCAGCTTGTACAGGAGGGCTCAAACTGTTGAAACTGTGATATAAGAGCTTTGATAAATTCTGCTGTGGATCTTTAAAATGTTGTTCTCAAATATGGATGGCACCTCTCAGGTGAGGAGTATCCAGGTCTTATCTTAGCCCTGTCTTCCCTGGTGGCTTGAGCTAGGTCAGCCAGGTAGCTGGGGTGCAGGACATGCACTTGCTGGCAAGGAGGTGGTGTGGAGAGTGAACTGGGCAAGGTCAGCTCTCCAAATCTCCCAGCATATGTTTAATTTCTTAAATTAAAGTTGTTCCTTTGAACTCAGTAAAGCTCTTCTGCAGCATAATGTTTGGCAGGAGCATATGCCTTTGCAGGACTCTGACCTCCGCTCTATTTTTAATCAAATAAAATGAAAGACTTTTCCGCAGTTTTGTTGTTGTTAATTGCTTCCCAGACATAGAAACATAGTTTTGCATTTAGTCATTCAAATATTCGAGATGCTGGAAACAAAAATAATCAGGAAACCTTTACTGGGTTCATTTTCTTAATTTCTCTGTCTGAATGCATCCATCTGTCAAAACATTCTTGTGCAAAACACGTAACATGAGGTACAGGTTTTGAATTCTTTCTGTTCATAGTTTGCTAATTTGTACAAAATCCACTTCAAAATAGAACTAATTTTCCTTTTTGTGCTTTTTCAAGTTACTACATCTTTAATGACAGAGGAAGTACAGCTCTTGGCTACAATCAGGTCTAAGAGCAAACTTACTGGCTTCTTCAGGGTTAGCATTTAACCCATTGTATTTGCCAGCAAGGCTGGGCAGGAAACCGTTTTCCTACCACATGATTCTTGGAGACATTCAATTTTTTTCTTGTTCCTAGCCTCAGGACAAACCCCCAAAGTACTCTCTGTTTTCATTGACGAAGTGGAGAGGGAGTAAAAAGGAATCTCATCAAGCAATGATTCTGGAACCTAGAGCAACGGGATCCAGATCCATCCATATTCCAAGATACACTTGTTCAACTAAATTGGAATGGGTCTGAATTACAAAAGACAAGTGAAAAAACATAACATTCACCTCTAAGATCAGTGCTCCAACTATCCAAGTAGCAGGCGTTTTAGGATGGCTTGCTTTTGGGGTTTAAAAATTCCCAAGATGTACTTGGGTCTCTTCTCCTGTATTGCAAAGGTATAGGAATGGTACGTGATGTTTCAGCACAAAAAGAAAAAGCATATGTGGACATAGAGAAGACAAAGAAGCTCCACATAAGGTGGGATTACATTACACCATAAATCTATCTATTCAGCTTTTTAAGAATTCAACATCTAAGATGGCAAACAAAGTTTAAAAAAAAGAAAAAAAAAAAAAGGAAGCTAATTACTATAGGCAAAGCTTGACATAGGGAAAGAGTGTGCTGTGCTGCAAATTTAATAGAATCTTTTCTTTTTTAAAATAAAATAATGATGCTTCTAATGAGAATAAAAAAAATGTCACACAGTTAAACTTGGGTCTAAAATGAGTTATCGTTTCTCCAGATAGCAGCCAGTAGATGGATATGAAATTAATGGTTCATTTCATAAAGTATTCTCACTGAAAAGGAAATAAAGAGAGGATTGCTTAAAAAAAAACCAACTAAATCCAGTTCTCTTCCAAAATCAGTGCAACTATTTTTTTGTTTGTTCTGCTGTAACTCAGAAGAAGATAAGGCTCAGAAGCAAGTTCATACTGGTTCTCTAACTTGCAAATGGATGCTTTTGACAGATGACAGAGATCCATGATACTGCCATTCTTCAATTTTATCACAAATTTCACAAACCAGGATTTAAAATTATATGAAATTTAAGAATTATCTTTTATTTGAGCCTTTGGGTTCCATCTAGTTTACATTTTCAACTTTTCCCTCTTCCTCCATTGCTAGATCCTTAATTTCTAATAGAAGTGAGATTCCAACATAGCCATTCCTCTCCAAAAGGCAGAATGGGTAGAATGTTAGGCAAAATTTCAGCTATCCCTTTGATAAATTTGCAGCATTTAGAATTAGAATGATGTGTTAGAATTATATCCCCTTATTTGGAAAACTAATTCTTAGCTCCATTCTGCTCTGTTGAAAGTTCTGTGTCTATGTGACATTAAGTTTATTATTTTAATGATTTCTTAACCAATGAACTGTAAGTGCTGAGAACATTCCAAAACAGGGTTGAATTTATTAGTGATTAATGTAATCCCTCTTTCTTGTTCTAGTAGTGGATACCTGATCTGTCTTATTTTTATGGCTCCTGAAATTAAGTAAAATAAATCATCAGTGAAGGAATTGTTTGGCTTTGGTTTTGATTAGTTTGTAGAACTATCCTGTGCTTGTTCATGTGTTTGCCACAGTGTGATTGTATGTCACAGAAATTGCCCTGCAATTATTTTGTTTTCAAAATGTAGTCCTGATCCTGCAAACATACCATACATTTTCATGAGGTGACGTAGACATTATCACAACGCCAAATTCTATTTTTGTTTTCCCCATAGTATAGCAAGAATACAATTCCGAACCAACAGCCTTTTAAATATTCATTCAATTTTACACATTCAGCGTACCCTGCTGACATTAAGCATGTGTTAGTTTTTCCAAAAGCGGGGCCTAAATCTGCTGACTCTCCAGAAAAGAGCAGGATTTGTCCTGTGATCTTAATAACTTTATTTGCATAAATAGTACTCCGTTGAATAAGGAATTATAAAAGCTGGGTGTATGTTTAGCAATGAAGGTGCTGTGCTTTCTCTGCTGTACAGATAGGGATGGAAGTAAGGAGTATTAGGAATTTCAGCTGGGGTTTTTTTACCATTCATCCTTGTGGAAATTACAAAGGATAAGCGAAACATATTAAAATGCAGTTAGTGTTCTTCATCCATTATTCACCAAGTGACCTTAATAAGCCATTTTCAATGTCATGTAAAATATTTTAGAGATTTGAATGGGTCTGGCAGCTTTTCTCACAGAATACAGTTAAATTCAAGGAAGAGTACAGAAAACTGCCTAAACTGTATTGCTTTGGTTAGCCAACCTTGGCAAGGATTTATTCCCGGAAATGGGTGGGATTTTGCTGGATTATGTTAGTACTACCAGGTGGAGTTTTAATTAAACCTCTTAGCCTGCTGTTGGGAAAGAAAGCTTTACAGTCAGTGAATTAGGAATAGCCGTTTCTTTGGAGGGGTGAGAGGAGGAAGGGTGGAGGTGATGCTTTGAGATGCAGGAAGTTTCCTATCAAGCACGGCATGGAAGACCAAACTCCTGCTTGAGCATCTTAGAGACTTTTCACTCAGCCTTCCTTGGGCACAGCTCTTTGCTGAAGTCAGTAATCCCTGTGCTGCGGTTTCTTCTTGAAGCAGCTCAGAGACAAGAAGTTAGTACAAGTGATGTTTTTATTCCTCCTCTGATTGCCCTCCCCTTCTCTACTTCAGCCTGAGAACCCCTGCATTTGGCTGTAGACTTTGGGAAGGGAACAGCTGGCAGCAGGGGGTGATCAAAAAAGAGCACACTGCATCTGGACCTACAGGTCTTCTCTGGCCTGTTTATCTGCTCCATCCCGCATCTGCAATTTCAGTAGTAAAGTCAGAGGTGGTTTGCTTCATAAACACTTCAGCTCTTCCCTTGAATAGAAATATCAAGTTGCATGTAGATTTCATTTCAATGCTCTCCTTTTTGCTCAGTCTTTTGTGTGACTTCTGCGTGTGCCACCACAGAGTCAGTCTTCCTATGACACCCAAAGTAAAAAATCATAGAAAATTCGATGTAAAACAAATGTGAGTTCATAGACATAATTTTATCTTTGATACTTGCCACCAAACATACACCATCCAGCATAAAACAGAAAGTTTAGAGTGCCTGAAAGCTTCAAAAACTCTCAAAAGCAAGCCTACAAAACACTGACATTTATTAATGAGGAGAATATTAAAAATCTTTGTTCAGCCAAGAAAGACCTGAAGTTACCACCCAGAATACTAATTCACCTTTACAATATTCACAACATCCAAACTCCTGTCAGAATTTGTCTGTGGTTTGTTCTTTTGGGCTTGACATCTGCTCTGCATCATACTCCTCAAATGAATACTGTATTAGCAGATATTTAAGCATAGTCATTCAAAAAAAAATGTAAAAGCAGAAAAGCAGGCAAAACGCTCATGACTGCAGGGCTCGCTTAAAAGGCTGGACACCTCCTTATTCACCTTGGTGGGAGGGACAAGTGAGAGTAGTGTGAGTTTAAAGGGGTCACAGTCCAAGCCAGCAGAAAAGAGAGAGAAAGTCAACCAACTCCCAATTTCTCTGGTTAAAATGAAAATGCTCCTTAATCCATCTTACTCTTGAAGGGCAGAACATTACTTTGGGAGTGAAATAATAGAGACATGTTAGTTAATTATTTACTTTGTAATTAAAAATGAACCAATTACTAACCAAGTCAGGATCTGTAGAATTTAACTAAGAATTTAATCTACAACTCATTTTCTGAAGGCTGAGTATAAAATGTGCTGTTTTCTAGAACCCTTAAAACCAATCTAAAAAGAGTTTCATTCTGCTGATGAAATCTCTGGGAAGGTAGAAGGTACACCGGTGCATATTTGCATCCTAAATCTTTGTTCTTGAGGGCCTGGCCATTCAGAGTTTTGCTCTGATACTTGAATAGCTCGGCTTTTGAATAAATGGTGTGCAGACATGCATGGATACTTTAGCTCTCCAGTATCTTGAAAAAATAAACGGTGAATAAGAGACAGATCTGCAGGAGGCATTATTTGCTTACTCAGTGCTGTCGACTGCTTTATTTTTGTGCTTATTTCGCTTCTGTGCTATAACTTAGATTTTTAATATTATCTTTTGAATTACTATGTAAGAGAAAAAAAGAAACAAAAGCAGTTCTGCAGGTAATGGCTGCATAGAGATGCATTTGTTGCATATCATACGTACAAATTGAGTGTCTTTACTTGCACAAATGAAAGCTTATTATTGGTAATGACAAAAAAGTAGAGTGAAAACAGCCTAGTCTTGTAGTTTCTGTTTTGTCTACTTCTTTCCAGTTTATTACAGACAGTGTCTTTAGATCTGCTGCAGAGTATTAAGATAAACACAGAAAATACTTATTATTGATAAAGACTAACGAGTTCTGTGTTTTCTTTGTTTCTTTATCCAGTTTTTCCTTTTTTAATTTAATGGACTACCACAGTGCTGTGGACTGTGAGTTGTAAACCCTGCACAGGAATGCTAATTTGTTGAATAAAATGTTTTCATTAGTGTTTTTCAAAATCATGGCAACTTTTCCATTGCTCATATCTTTCACCTGACTTGTTTACCTTGAGATCTTTTGTGTGAGACTTCTAAGATTTTCCATATGGGACTGGGTAGGAAGGATAGAGATCCAACAACTCTATGAATAGTCAGAGGGCAGAAAGGTATACACAACAATACTCCTTAGCTGAAAAGATTTCCATTTTAAAAATGACTATAGGGTAAAAATGAGAGGTGGCTGACAGATTGCATTAAGTTTTTTCTTTTTTCTCCATGCGCAGATTAGCTAAAAATCTTCCATTCCCTTTTGCTTTGCAAATTTAACAGTGCTCCTGACATTCAAGGAGAGAGTAATTTAATTTCATAGAATCATAGAATGGTTTGGGTTGGAAGGGACCTTAGAGATCATCTAGTTCCAACCCCCCTGCCATGGGCAGGGACACCTTCCACTGGATCAGGTTGCTCAAAGCGCCATCCAACCTGGCCTTGAACAATTCCAGGGACGGGGCATCACAGCCTCTCTGGGCAACCTGTTCCAGTGCCTCACCACCCTCATAGTGAAGAATTTCTTCCTTATATCTAATCTAAATCTACCCTCTTTCAGTTTAAACCCGTTACCCCTTGTCCTTTGGCTGCAGGCCCTACTGAAAAGTCCCTCTCCAGCTTTCCTGTAGGCTCCCTTTAAGCGCTGGAAGGCTGCTATAAGGTGTCCCTGGAGCCTTGTCTTCTCCAGGCTGAACAACCCCAACTCTCTCAGCTTGTCTTAATCAGGGACTTTGGTGCAGCAAAAACTGACATTTTTATCTAGACTATATTATGCAAAGCAATGAGCTAGGGGACCAGGTTCATGTTACAACTGTTGACAGCTGATGTTTTTCAGTAAGTCATGCAGCAGCAGAGGAGCGCCGCTTTCCCATTCCCACCGTACTGCTGAGCCACTGCTGCAAGGGTGACAATGTGTAACAATGGAGGTTGGAAAGATAAAACTGAAGTTGACATGAAAAGCGTGTGACAAAGGAGCCCTACAACTGAGATACCCATAGCTGAAAAATCTGTGAGAAAGTTATTCAGGACCTGGCTGATACCCAAAGAGAGTTACATTATTCTTTTCATTGAAGAAGGTTGTTGAACACTCCTCAATAAATTCCAATGGCAGGCCTGTAATGAAGTGGAGCTGATGCAAGTTGGCACGGTTTTAAAATTCATCGCATGTTCTAGTTCAGTTAAGATGTATTTCTGTTGCTTTATGCTTTTTGTATCCTTGATCTGCAAGAGTAATAAATAGGACGTGATCTCTTGCAGTTACCATTGCAGTGTCAGATGCACTGGAGTGTTGTGGCCTGAATACCTGTAATAAGATACCTGAATACCTGCAATTAGAAATGCAAAGATTGTTCTTGTTGCACAGCCTAAAATCAAGCAATGCTGCTGACTTCATATGAGTTCAACAAGCTTTGTAGCCAGCCAAGAAACATGCAATAAAGTGTTTTCGACATTAATCATGTCCAATGCTATTTACAGGTTTTCTAGGTTTATCACTTCACCTAAAAATGTATGGGAACCCAGGCCTGAGCACAGAAGTTACATGCTCATTTTGACCTAGCCAGCTTAATTAACGTTACTGTATTTCCTACTACCTGGAGCTCCTGAAAGCTCGTTGTTAAGCATAATGCATTACAACAGTCCAATTTAGACATGACAAAAATTACTGTTCTTCTGCTAAGGCCTCCACTGAACTGAAAACTGTCATTCCCAAAGTAAGGGTCACAACCTTCAATGGGACTGCAAGCCTAACAGTAGTGTAATTATTTATGCTAGTGTAACGAGGCTGATGAAAGTGGGACGTACTGCCAGAAACAAGCTGAGGAGATTTTTAGGGGTCTGACTAGACTATTCTGAGCAGGAACACTTGCTCTCCAAATTCTGTCCTTTCTCCAGCCCCTGTTTTGGACCTTAGAGAAGCTTTTTTAGGAGGGTGAGAAAATTAATAGTTTCAAATGTATTCTATTTATCTCAGTCTCTGAATCTGCTAAATTTTAGTTCAGATTAATCTTTTCTTCAGCTCCTGTGATAAATATGGGAGTATTAGAAAAAAACCTGTAGGCTCCTAATTGGTTTTCAGTGATTCATTCAGACAGCACACTTATAAATAGGAGAAAAAAAGAGAACAAGAGAGAGGACAGTCTTTAGAACACACACTGCCCATTTTACCCAGTGGCCAGAAAATTTTTGTGATACACAGTTAATACTATTTTGTTGGTGAAGAACTCTGTGTTCAAGTAAATTTCTTAGCCTGCTTCCTACCCTCTGGTGCTAGAACCTTTAGTACATTTTTAAGTTAAACAATGTTGTTCCCCCTTGGATTCTGAACAGGAGGTTAGAGAAACCTTATTTGCAGATAAGCAGTGGGCATTTGTCCTCTCTTTTTATCTTTTACTTCTCTGTTCAACATCCATGTCATAGACCACAAGGAGTAAATTGACATAATTTACTATTTCCATTTTTAGAAATTAATAACTTCAATAATATTGGAGTTCAGATGTTCCTTTATGCAAAGAGGGAGTGAAATTGTCCATTATAATGCTAGAGATCATGTGGTAAATTATAAATTAAATGGTGGTTCTGTAACTGACAGACATCACCTTTGCAACTGCAGATTCAGTGAGGTGTCTGTGATGTACACACAATTAAACCTGTACATTGTCTCTGAATAAAATTTAGAGTACTAAAGCAAATTTCAGCATAATATAAGTAAGTATTACTCCACTTTTTTTAGACTACATCTTAGCAATCTTTTATTACACACTGGATTCTTAATCACTGTCAACTCACTATACTTTCCTTTTCAGTAAAGAACAGTGATGTTATGCAATGTTACTATGTAGATCATGCCCTGTTTTTTCTAGTCCTATTTTGAGAAAATACATCTGAGTAAAACTACATTTTTGGTGATGCTAAGTCTTCCCCCAGCAGTTAACATTTCGTCTATATTTATGTGACGTGACTTTATGCTTTGTGGTTTTGGCAGATGGAGGAACGTTTTTCTTCACATTTTTCATATGGTGAGGAATTTACAGGAGCTAGTTTAGCAATAGCAAGCAGAGGAGGCTTTGATTTGTTTACCTAACATATGTGTCACATACAAAAGGCAATGTCCTTCCACTGTAGTTGCTAATAACTAGCTGTTCCAAATGGATTTGTGCCAACACAAAATCCACCACCACAATTAGCACTAATAGGAACTTCAGCTGGCAACAGCAAAGGCAGTAAAGATTAAATGACTGTGTGAACTGTCCCTCCAAATTAAAACTGATGTACATTGGCAAAAAATAAGAAAACTCACACCACTGTTACCCCTTACACTCTGTTATACTCGGTAATAATTAGAGAAAATACTGCTCTCTGGGACTCTCTACTTTTCACATGACATAGATTCACCCCATTAATGACAAGAATCTGAGTATCCATACCGATAAAACATCTCAAATTACAAAAACCTACAGATGACTTTCAAATGCTGGAAGTTACAAATAACCATTTGAAGAAGGTTGATTTTTAGAGGCATTTGCCAGTTAGGTGCCTGTTACTGACTTCTAACTGATGTTGCATGTATAATTCCAAAAAGTCTGCTTGGAAATTTCACTAAATCACATCCAAGAAATGAATTTTTTCTTGGTGGAGAATCTTCCAGGAGCTACAAAATCTCTGCAAAATAGTATTCATGGTAATACTTCTGTAGCATAGAGTATGATCTTGGTCTACAGCAGGTTATTGTCAGAGCTGCAGTAACAACAAACCCTCCCCTTTTTCATGAACCATGGCTGAATTATACTAATCCCTGTACAAACGAATGAATTAAAAAATTAGTATAATAAGGATTTGAATAAGTATTTTATTATACAATATTAACTGATAGAATACATTATAGATTAGCCCAAGTTTCTTTAGAGTGATTCACAGTTTATTGTCTCAGTGTCCTATATGACATACTTTCAGAATACAAATTATTTTCAACACTTTATATGAACCTCTAGCAACGCGCTAGAGCACCTCAGAAATATTTTAGGCTTAAGAGTTGTCCAGACCTAACCTTTGAATTCATGAACACAGTAAAACATCTGATTTGTAGGTCAGAGCATGCAAAATGCACAGCTGTTAACCATGACCTTGAAGAGGCTTTGCAGCTGCAGTTATGTTGCAGCCTTAAGAGTGACATATCTTTGTAACATTTTGCACTCTGTGAAATGCCACACCTTGAACTCTGGGTTTGCATCCCATTCCTTGTATTTATTTTGGACAGAATTAAATCTTGCAAGTCAATCAAACATGTCAGTTCTCTCCTGGTCATTCTGAAAGCACAGGGCAACCAAAAGACAGAAGCTTTGCAAACATACAGGGAACACCATGTAGTTTTGTCAGTAACTTCAGCATGTCTGTGAATAGGTATGCGCCAAATTTATGCACGTGAATTTGGACACTTGCTGTCGAGTTTTCAGGACTAGAGCAATTGCTTTGGTGTTGATAGTTAAAAGCTTCCATGTAAACAGATGCCTGGTGCCATACTCTGACAGTGGTTAGACTTTGCAGTGGTAGTAGTTTGGCAGGAAGCAAGGCTAGTGAAAAAAAGCCAAATCCAGTTAAAACGTATTGTCAGGTAAATGTGAGTTTTGGCAGCAGGACAGAATTATTCACTTTAGACTTCACTCAAGACACAAAGTAAACACCCTTCTTCATAAGAAATGTGACTGGCTGCCAGCAACATATGCTAAACTGTGCATCTAACCAGTTAGGTCCACCAGCAGCCCATCAAAAGACACTAACTCTACAGAGCATTACCTACACAAATCAGATGCGATTTCCCCCAGTACTAACTGTTCCCTGCTGAGTGCCCAAGCACTGGGCTAACCCAATGGAGAGTTGGTTGGGTGAGCTCAGGGAAGCTCAATGTAAGGTATAACAGCTGATGCAATTTGCCTGCTGTATGGGAAAGGTCAGTCCCTATAAAATCATGGACAAACGGAGCTCCCAGGCAGCTGGAACCATTTCTTTAAAGAACTGGACTCAGGCAGGGACAGTAGAAAGAGACAGAGGAGCGTATGTTTTACTGGGTTTTTTTGAGAAGTGAGTTTATGGATTAATTTAAAGAGAATGTATCCTATGAAGAGGAATTTATAAAGCAAATGCAGTTAAGTCCAAGTTTTTCACTGAGACATGATTGCTTTTTAACTTCATGAGTAGCAAATAGAGAAAAGTCATGGAAACCCATTAATTATAACATAATAAAATGGACATGAAAACTTTAACAGCACTGAAGGCCACCATACACTACAACTGAAGTCTACAACTCTTTCAAACAGTCTTGCCAGCCTGCTTTGAACTTCTTGAAACCACTGGAAGGTATCTACAGGCTTGTGAGTAGATTAGAAAATGATACTGCTCCCAGAAAAGAAAAATAGCAAAACAAAATAAAAACCAAACCCCCACATTCGCTTATTGGCTGTAACACAAGACCTTCAAGCCAGGAGAGGATTTAAAAAGTAGAACATTGCAGGCTTCAATTTATCAGTATAGACACAAGACATCTATCTAACTAAAGGCATTATATAGAGGCCTGTTCCTGCCAGAGCTGATGAGAACCAGGCTGAAGATGAACAATAATATGAAGGGTCAAGGCACCCCTTCCTAATATGTGCTGTTGAAGTAGAGCATTCGTAAAAGCAGGGTTTACTTCTTAAAGAAATTGTCTATTAAAGAAAAGGACACAGGATATTGCCGATTCATCTTGTTCCAGAACTTTATCATGTGTAAATCTGCATAGTCTGTGTATAACATTTTGTACAGTGAAAAAAGGTCAGTATAAAAATACTGCGCTCTCATTCTTTATCCATACTATGAGAAAAGCACAGTTTACTATAACAGGAAATAATACTTTATTATAAAATCTGCATGTAAACAAGTAACAAATTAATTGAATAACAGTTAATGGAAGTGCAAATTAACTTCATAAAATGATATCTGTTCTGTATTTAACTATATATATATATAATTTGTTTTCTCCCATTCTAACGTGGTTCTACTCCCCCCTCCCCACATTTCAGTTTAAAAAGATTTATCATTGCTTGCTTCATACTAAAAAGAATGTACGAGCCTGCGTACAAGTTTAAATTTTGCTCTGCAAATGAGACAAGTCTATGGTGATACTTATCATCAACCTTTCTTATCTTTGCATCTCTGGTATCCACAGGACAAGAGGATATATAACATATGTACACAGTGAAAATGTGGGCATGTCAAGCCACTTACTTAAAGTTAGTTCATTTACTTGCACACATTGAAACTTAAACCATTTATCAATGAAATGAAATCATTTGAATGATTTCAATGAAAATGAAATCAAATTAAATGAATCATTTATCATTGTAGTGTAACTTCCGGACTTGCTTGCGCACCTTAAGGCATTAACAAGAGTCTCAACTGATAAGTCATTCTTGTTATCACCGTGAGGATCATCTATACACTTCTCGTAACAGTCACATGCTAGTTCATCACCCACGTGCAACATCTGGCCTTGCTGAAAGCTTCTAAAGCACAGATAAGTCATGGCAAGACTTTGATTTTGCTTTGAAAGCCATCTTCTTATTGTTCTTTGCCACAATTTTCCCAAGGAATCGCTTTGCCTTTTTGCCTATGCTTTCTCTTCTTTTTGTGTTGGCCATTCTCCTAGCATTGTCTTCTTTACTGTCTTTGCGAAGTCTAATTTGCCGAACAATACCTTCAAACAGGTCCTTGACATTATGATGAAGAGCAGCTGAGGTCTCGATGAATTTGCAGTCAAACACAACGGCACAGGCCCGTCCCTCTGTATGGAAAGAGAAAAAGGGAGATGAGTGGAGATGGACATTTTCTCTTCATATATACTGGCAGAAAAATGAAACAAAAATTGACTTTGAGTAAGGAAAGTGCCTTCAATGCAACAGAAGAGCTTTACTTCATGGTAGGACAGTCCAAATTTGCACTCATGGTTTTGCCCCTTACTTTTCTTGGTTTTACTGGGGTATGGTCAGAAATCTCAGTTGACCCATAATACTGAATATAAGGCAACAATAGTCCTCTAGGCAGACCATCCCAGTATCATTTAAGAGAGAAAACTGATATAGGAGAGGCACTTAGATGCATGCTTGCTGTTTGATAGGAAACAGTGTGAGGTACAGAAAGAAATGTTTTTTATTTCTTCTGGAAGTTGTTGAGCAATTATGCATCTCTGTCCTGCTGTAATAAGTGAGAGTTTTCCATGCTAGCTACAAATGAAGCTGACACAGTCCACAAGGTCAAGTCATTGAACAGATGACTAGAGGTCATGAAGTTGCACAGCATTGGATTTGACTAGGACTGCATTCAAAATGCAAGATGCTCAATGTTCCAGCCATAAGCACGTAACTCTGCAACATTGCTGCAGTGCAAATTTCCATGTTCAACTTGTGGTAAACAATAGCAAAGTTGTAAACCTGAGCAAAGTACTGATCTCACGGCTCGACAGGTCAACCATGCACTGCCACCAGCCTGAAAAAAGTGATAATCTCCTGATGAACTCCAGTCAATTCCCTGTGCAGGCATTTAACACAGGGAACATGGCAAAAACAGACAGCAAGACATGGTTCATCATCATCAAGGCGCTGATATTTCAGAGTATTCTTCCCAGTAAAAAAAAAAAACCACCACCAAACAAAAAAAAACCCAAAACACAAACAACCAAAAGACAAAAAAACAAAACCACCAAATGTTTAAATAAGTTAAATTAATACTGTGGTGTTGGCAGTGGTTACCATGCTCTAGTTACTGAAATGCTAGCTGGAACTAGCTAAGAAAATTCTCACTGATCACAACTGGAGAACATATACAAAAAGACTTCAAGTTGTGTGAGCCTGGTCCCACCAGCTCAACTCAAATGTGATGAAATCACTTCCAAAAGAAAGAAGATTGTACAGGCTGTATGGAATCATCCTTTTCAAAGGCTGCCTGGGTTCTATGACGTGGCACTCCTGTCCCTTAAAAAGCATACCTTGAGCTATCAAATCTTGAGACTAGCAAGTGCTGCTGCACACATAACATACAATTAAACCCTTTCAGTTAATACTGACCAGAAATGAATCCTACACAAAACAGTATGCTAAAGCTGATGCATTTTTTTCTCTTGCAGTACGGTTCAGAGCATTGCGCAGTCACAAATCTTCCCCCACCACCATCTCCACTGTTTTCTGCGGTACCAAGTCCCTCAGCATGAACCAGCTGGCTTGATTTCTCCAGTGTGCCTCAAATCATACATTTTTCTACATCAAACCCAGACCATTTCTATTGGCCATGATCCTCCATAGCCTTTGCTACTAATTTAGACATTACTGTATAAATTAATAGTGTCTCTTACCATCAACTGAGACTTCCCGGGACCTGACCAGGTCGCTTTTATTGCCCACAAGAATAATAGGAATGTCTTCTGTTTGCCTTGCTCTTCTTAGCTGGATTCTTAGCTCAGAGGCCTTTTCAAAACTAACTTTGTCTGTGACTGAATATACAATAATATAGGCATCTCCCATTTTCATACAGTGGTTCTGAAGCCATTGGCTGTCATCCTAGAAGAAACAGCAAGAAATAGATTTATTGTACTGAAAAATCTATTCAGCACTGATTAATGATTTAATTACTGTAAGCACGTTAAAGATATTTTTCTTAGCTTTATTATGAAGAGTCAGTAAAAGTAAGCCAACCTCCCCATTTTTTTTAATGATTTTGTTATTTAAAACACATTAAAAACCAAAATTCTCTTGTTTCCAGAAATAATACCAGGTCTGCACTGATCAGATTGTGAATCTCTAATTTTACAGTAATTCCCTGGGCTGCTCATGTAAGCTGCTGCTTATTCAAAGCATTAAGGGATTCGCGCTCCAGCCCCATTCAGGTTTTTAAATTGCCTGCCTAGCTACAAGAAATTAATCGCAGGAGCGAACGAAGGCAGTATGCATTCTAATTTTTTAACGTCGCTTTTTTAATGTTACTGATCTGATCGAAGAAATGGGCAGACGTAGTTGTTCCATTTCTAGTTTAAGAGTGAGCCACTGACCAAGCCGTGAAGAAACAGTATCTTAAGTGTGCAAGTACCTGCTCCCATATATCGAACACCACGAGAGATGCTTCTTCTCCGTCAACTATAATTGACCTGTCGTACGTATTTCCTACGGGAAAAAAAGTTCAGAAGAAAGAAGTTATTCTCCTCCGTCCCGGCCGGCCGCCTGGGAGAGAGGGTGGCCGCAGGGGGATGCCCGGGGAGGTGCGGCCGCGCTCCGCCGCTCCGAGCGGCGGGTCCCCGGCACCGGGAGTCCGCCGCCCCCCGCCGGGCTGCTGCTGCTGCCGCGGGGTGCCCCGCGCCGCCCCGCGCCCTCACCGGCCTCTTCCGCGTCCGCGCAGTCCTCCACGCCGCCGAAGATGCGGGCCAGGCTGGTCTTGCCGACGCCGTGCTCGCCCAGCAGGATCACCTTGTAGAGGCTGCTGTCGGAGTCGCTGCCCGAGGAGATGACGGAGTCGGAGGAGTCGGAGGCCCAGCTCTCCCGGTGCGCCTCGCCGGGGCTGTACGAGGTGCAGCGCACCAGGCCGGAGAGCTCGCCCTGCGGCAGGGCGGCCCGCAGGTCCCGCTCGTCCACCGGCATGCTTCGCCGGTGCAGGTGCTGGTGCACGGAGAAGGGCATGCTGCCGCGCCGCTTGTCCAGGTAGCGCAGCTTGTCGCCGCGGTTCAGAGTCATGGGGGCGCCGGGCTGCGGCCGGAGGGGAGAGAAGAGCCGTCAGCACCCGCCGCCCCTGCAGCGACCCGGCCCCGGCCCCGGCCGCCACAGGACGGGCGAGCCCCGCCGCGGAGCAGCGCTTACCTCGGGGCGCTCCGCGGAGGGAGGGAAGCGGTGAGGGAGTCCCCGCCGTTAATCGCCCGTGCCGCCGCCGGAGCTCCCTCAGCGAGCGCTGCCGCCACCCCGCTCCTCGCCCCTATTTATGGCTCCGCCAGCCCGGCCCTCCCCTCCCCTCCCCGCCGTGACGCGCGCCTCCCGGCGCCCTGCCAGCGCGGCCGTGGGCAGCGCCGTCCGCCCACGGCGGCTCCGCGCCGCTCCGCTCCGCTCGGCGGGGGCGGGGAGCCCGGCGCGGGGAGCCCCGCCGCGGGGAGGCACGGCCCGGCACGGCCCGGCCCGGTCCGGTCCGGTCCGGTCCACTGGCGGCAGCGAAGGGGGCGGCGGCGGGGCTCCCCTCCCGTCGGCGCGGAGAAGCCGCCGGGGCCGGGGCCGTGGGGAGGCGAGGGAGGGACGCGGAGCGTTTCAGTGGGAAATACCGTTCCGTGCGGGGGGCGAGGGGCTGCCCGGTCAGGCGGGCGGGGTCCGCCCCGCGTCCCTGCTCCTGCCCGGGCCGGGGTGCTTTTCTTCCCCGGTGCTCCCCCGGGTGGAACGGGAGACGGCGTTTGCGATGTATGTCGCTTTTTTTCCACTTGCAGCCCTGCGTGAGAGGGCGCGTGGTGTATGCGGGTGGGTCTCCTCGGCTTGTTAGGCTCTATGGCGTTGCCCGGGGGTTTAGGTGTAGTCACGGTGTCTACAGCGGTGTTAGGGAAAACATCTGCGGATTTGCCAAATCTGCATCGCTTCGTGCTTGCTTTACTTCATGTTCCGGAGTGGGTTATGAGAAAAGCACCTGTGCTAGGTGTTGCGCTTACATAGTAAGCTTGCCCGTGTGTCCACACGCAGTGTTAACGGTTCAAGAGGCCGCTATAAAACATAAAGGTCAAATTCTTCTCTTCATTTCACCTGAGCAGCAAAGTGAGACAGTGAAAGTCTTATCTCATAAGTGGCACAGTCATTACCGTGTGATCAGGTGAAGAAACGACTAACCAGATAACTATACTTGTATTCTGAATGGCTCACCCAAGCATCGCGTATACAGTTTATTGTTTACTTAGCAACCGAAACATGTTAGACATTTTACAGCCAAAATAACTCTCGCTCCTCATCCCAAAAGATTACAGCCTGATCAGTATGGGAAAATCCCTGTGACTCTGTGTAGGGACAGTTGCCACCAAATTCATGAAAGTTTTAAGGGTTTACAAATCAGCTGCAGAAACAAGACTAAGAAGGCAAGAGGTAGGGAGGTGATGGAAATGAAGTTATAGATGTAGAGAATAAAGTAAGGGAAAGAAAAGGATCTGTGGGATTGGGCTGTGGGGTTGCATAGCCAATAAAATACAGCATACTGGCTCAGAAACATCTTTTTTCTTATAACATGTTAAACTTCTCCGGCTTCTTAACTGCAACGATGATAAACAAGAAAAATACTTTGAAGGGACTGACCACAGGGAACGGGTATTTTTTCCCATGAAATTAAGTGAGTGAATGTTCTGTTATTTTCAGGAGCCAATTATAATTTTCCAGTCCATGCTCTTGGGGTAGTTTTGGCCCCTTTGCCCTGATAACTGCAGTTTGAAGTGTTAATGTGGCAGTTAAAGATCACCAAGTGCTTGCAGCAAGTTCTCTCTGCCTGTCTCACAAAATAGCAACCAAAATAGCCTTGTCAGTTTAAATAGTCAGAGTTTGGTGGTGAAATGCAGTGCGTGCTTCAGTTAACTGAACTGAATTATAAACCTCTGGTTAGCATTTAAAATCAGATTTAAATAAATTCTGGTTAGCATTTGAAGTACACTGTGATTACTTAACTTGGATAAACTGGAATTTGCCAAACTATCTTGATTTATCTGTATTTATATACAGTTAATTATGTAAAGACACTTCCAGAAATGGTTTGTCTTCAGTTAACTTTTTAAAAGTTTGAATGTTTCTGCTTAAAATTCTCACCTGGAAATATTCTGAGTGGGTTTATAAGTCTTTTGGACCAGTCTTTCTTGCATGCCTTTACCGTGTGTCAGGGTCAAACTTTAGGAGTTGACAAATAAAGTGGGGGTATTTTTAATTCTTTTCTGTGTGAAAGAAGGGACATCTGAGAAGCATCAGAACCGAAGACACAGTGCCACTTTTGTGCCACATATAGCACTATTGACTGGAACAAAACTAAAAATGGGAGTTTCACTGACAGGACTTAAAGAAGCCATATTTTATTCCAGGTCTTTTGCTGATGAGAATTATGAATATTTTAATTATGTAAATGCAAGATAGACCCCTCACTAGCCAAAAAAATAACAGGAAAGGTATATGTAAAAGTGCTAAATAAAAACTTTGAGAGAACAGTGTTTCAGCAGGAAAAGTGACTGAAAATAAAATAAATCCTAATAGAAATCATACAGAAAATTCAGGACTCTGTGGCAAATACTTGTTTTGTGCCAGAACCCAGGCACAATTAATGAATTAATGGTTATAGAATACCACCATGGTTACAGGATACTACTCGGGACCTGGCACTGGGTTCTGTGAGTTGTCCTTTAACGGAAAGTGAGATGGCCTTGGATTAGGTCCCCGGGGCTTCACTTATTCCTAGAGGGGTAAGTACAAGTAGCACAGAGGAGCGCCAAGGCAGTTAGGTCTGTTCCCATCCGCCGCAGGATTTGTGCCTGGAACCAGAGAGAGGGGGAGATCACAGGGGTCATGTAGCTGGCTTATCTCCTTTGATCTCAATAGGTCCAGCTGTTTTGTGAAGTTGGAAGGAATTAACAGATAATTCAGGTTAATCACTCTGGACACATAACGTGATTTTTCGCATAGCATGTAATTCTGTTTGCTGTTAATTATTGCTATATATTCATGCATACACTGCCGTGGCATCTGCTGATTTCAGTGGGGTGCATATGGGACCACAGGCTTGAAATGCTGATCTTTTAGTTTCTTTGAAGGATTTTAGACCGTCTCCTTTCTCACCTGCCTTCCATTTCCGTTTCTATGTGACTGTGCTTCTAACAGATATATTAACTGTAATTTGTTTCTATTTAAAAGGGATTTTCACGTCTTGCTTTTCTACTCTTATTTTCTGTTGTTCTAGCTTCTACTGGTCTAGGGTTTGTTTTAATTAAATGAGTGCTTCAGACACATACTGTAGACTTGATATATTTAGTAAGCCTAATATACCATTCCTATGTATTGAAATGGAAATGGGAAATTTTATAATTTTGTTAGATTTTACATAGAGCCAGACCTAGAGCCTATCAATGTTGAAGGTAAAAGTCCACTCCAGCCTCCATCGCAGGTTGTAAGTGCTCTGAATCAGGGTTATCACAGTAGCAGTGGTACCATCTGTGGTTCTTGAGTCACAGGTGACTCCTGAGCAATTCAGGTGCCCGTCCCCGGCAACGGCAGTGTCATATAACCAGCAGCAGAGCTGCAGCCCAGGGGCTGCTGTCTAACCCAGATCCTCGCTGCATGAGGAGATACAGCTTAACACAAGTAACAAGCAAATTCTGCTGAGGCCAGGAGCACAGGGTCATTTTTGGTCTCAGAGACCCCAGTCAACTACATCCTAATTATCAGGTTATTCTGGTATCCTGGCGGAGCCACTGTAACTTCCCATTTGTGAATCAATCCAAAAACTTCACTTTTGCTTGGCTGCCCAGCATCTGTGGTGTGTGTCCTGTGGTTCTCATGGAAGAATTTGATCTGAGACTTAGGAGGAGAGGAACACTGATGTCCTATATTGTGTGGAACTGAGCACAAAGCTCTCTAAAAAGGGATTACTTTTTTTTTTTTTCATTTTCATTTCAGCTTCATGATTTTAATTTTCCTTATTTCATATGCTTTTCACTTAAGGTGCCTTTCTTTGTATTTTACTGTTGTAGTATATCCCGTTTCTCTTTTTCTGTTATCTCATTCCTTTCTTATTCTTTCTCTCTTTTTTCCCTTTCAGTTTTTCTCTAGCTTTTGAGAAGTGTCAGTGTTTATTTCTAGTGCACTCTCTTGGCCTGAGTACTTATCATCATATGGAAAATGTAAAACATGCAGTCCGATCCTGTTTTTCCAGTTATTTATTCCCGGGGTAATAAAGCTTGTGCCTGGCGTTTCTTTATGCTATATTAGGTGCAGAGTGCATTTCACGGTCTAAATGACAAGCACAGACTTTGCAGGGGGTGCAGTGATAACTAATCATGTATAACCTAACACCTAATGTCCTCCCCTTTGAATTTTCAGATAAAAAAGCAGAATTTTGGGGGTTGAATTAACTATATGTGATTCTACCTCATCAGTGTTTGTTCAAGGTCAAATGCCATATTATAAACAGTATTTATATTTTTTACATCAAATTAATATTATCACTGAATTCCAGTTTTTGGTTTTTCTGCTGTCTTACATTTGAATTGTTTCACATTTGATTAGGAATAATAGAAATTTTTTGAACAGCCCAAAGACTGGATTAGCAGCAGTGAGGTTTGGGAGGAAGTATTGTTCTCAGTGTGGCTCTATGCTGGAAGTCATGGGTTTCTCCTCTCCTCACTTTTCAACTCATCTGCACTCCTCAAATCTAATTAATCAGCCATTATGTGGGTGAAGTTATTTCTATACAAAATACAGAGATATCCACAAAGGTCTGTTCTTGCCAAGTTATACAAAGCATTACTTCTGCAGAAGCATGAGTCTGGCTACCTCCCAAATACCTGGACTAAAAAAGAAATAGCAGCATTTATTATTATTTTAATTACAGAACGGACAGACACAGGCCAGTGGGAGAAGAGACAGAGGCGGCAGTAGGAAATGCGTTGGGTTTTTTAACCTAAGCAAGAGAGAGAGAGAGGTACAGGGAAATGAAAAAAAAAGAGCCAAGCCAACATTTTTTCCTTATTCTACAAAAAGTAGGGTATAGTGCAAATGTGGTGTCAAGTTTTCCTCACCATCACCCCTAAAATCACAGATGAGTGTGTGCTGAACAGATACGGGCTTAACCGGTTCAGTTTGTGGGTTGTATGCAAATACATATTAGAGCTTTTTATGTGTAGCATATGGTATAGTGTATTATCTTGCAGTTCATATATGAGGATGTAAAAGTAAGCTACAGTTTGAACTGTACGAGTAACTGTAGCAATGGTGGAGCTTTCAGCCTTAGCACCAACTCCTTTGTCGGAAACTCTGATAAATACTGCATTCATGCTGAACTTACATTTGGACGTTGCCAAGGGAGGGCAGCACACCCCTTCAGCCAAGGAGTCATGCTTTTTCTCATAATTACTCTTGCATTTAATGACAGGTAATATTTTTGATTGAGTAGTGGTAGCCATGAATTGGGGCTGCAACAAAACACGAGCTTTGGAGTCAATAGAAATCGACATAGCTTAGAAAGTTCACATAGAGTGCCCAGGGGGAAATGCAAGCAGAAACCTAACTAAATCCATTATTATATCTACAAAATTAATCACAAATTGGTTCCTCTCGTGGCTACTGTACTTCCTCTCAGCTCCAGACCAGCAATTCTAAAGGTCACTGATAGGCACTGCAAAAGAATATAGTAGTGTTTGCATTTTTCAGGTAGAAAATGATAAAATAGGTACATTTTAAGTCCTTTGCTTGTTACATAAAGCAAAGGCCTGTCTTTCTGAAACTCTTGCAAAAGAGTGCAAAAAATAACTTGTGATAAGAATAACTGGAAATGTGGTTCATCTTCCTGCTGCTCTGAATTTCTTACTGCTTTGAGTAAGCTCAGAAACTTCCACTACTAGATAACCTCATGCCCAACTGAACCAGGTGAATCATTGCTCTGAAAAAAGAAGTTGCACAAGTGGCATATCTAATTTCATTGTTGCCTGTGCAGTTCCCCCACTTCTTTTTCACAGAGTGCACCACACTATTAGTAAACTATCTTGTTAGAATATATTTGGGAAAAGTGGTCTGTCTCAGTCTAGCTTCAAATTTGCACTGATTTTTAGTTTTTCAGATTCAAGTTTACTTCATACTGACACGGTAACCACTTGTGCTATACCCTGCTACAAGAATCAGAGTTTGGATACCCCCTTAGTTTCGTCAGTCACTGCGGAACGGACTCATTAGCACGTACTGTATGTGATCAGCTGTTTGCTCCTATTGCATTTCAAGTTTGGAGTAAAATCAGAACATGACCTAAGATATTTCCATAATTATTTTCTTTTATCACCCCTAATTCCTCTTTTTCAGTATTAAGCCTGTCATGGCCAATGTGTGTGACATACATCATCCATCCATGAGTGGAATGCTAAATATCCTGTTACAATTCCTGTGGGATGTATACTCCTTAGGGTGGATTTCAGAGGCCCTTTACAAGAAATGTCTAGAAGTCTGATACCATGAAAAGGTTTCTGAATTTACAGATTGCAACAGACAGTCGGTTTAAGGAGCGGGCAAAGTAAGTGGCTGTCTGTCTTACTAAGAGGTACATAGTGGTAAGGAAGCAAATTGCAAATGTGAGATTTATTGTTTACCAGCAATAGCTCTTGGCAAGAGGAATGAATCTATTTACAATAACAAATTAAAGGAGCTGTCCTGGGTCAGACTCAACTTACAGCCAGTTTCCAGCAGCTGTCAGTAGCAGATATCTAAAGAAGAACGGACAGTAAGAACATGATAAACGCAATTAAAACTCCCCCCATACAACCACCGAGCTAAAAGTATTCCTTTTGTTCAGAGGCCCTTGCTGTGTTTTTTCTGCATATTTTTCTAATTGCTTTTTAACCCATGTAGATTTTTGATATCCCGCAGCACTCTCATTTATTGTATTTAGAAGCAGAGAATGAGATTTCCCTCATATCGTCTTCATACATGTAATGATTTTATAGCTTTCTGCAGTAATTATCTCTCTTGGCTGAGGAACCTAGAGTATTCAGTCACTCCTTGTATAAACACAATTCCTGCTTGCCCTTCTCTGTATCTTTTCTAATACACCTTTTTAGAAGTTAGGGGACAAGAAGCACACAGATTAGAAACACAGATTATTCAAACTGCATGTGCCCATGAACTTCCACAGTGGACAGTGATGTTTTCTGCTTTCTTTGTTAACCCTAAGAATTCCTAGCATCTGTTTACACTGTCAGCTGAGCACTGAGTAACATTTTCATGAACCTGCTGTAACTCTCTTTTATTGAGGAACTAAGGTTTTAATAGGCAGGAAATTGGGTGGAAAACAGCCTAAAGCTGCCCTTGGTAACCCACAGGGCCCATTTCTTCCATATGCCTGCAGGACAATGTCTTCAAAAGTTGCCTGTTAGCAGGCTTCTTCCACATAGTACCACAGAAGGAAAGTAGAGTTGTAAGGGAAAAATTCTCTGTAGCAAGAAATTCCAGCGAGAGTGCCGGGAGTACAGCAGATTGTGCCAGTGACAAAGCATTGCTTACATTTCAACACATTACAGAGCTATCACAGGAAAGAAGATCTGGGGATGTGGGATCTGAAAATCTGGGTAAAGTCATCGTATTGTAGATATTTCCATGAATATGACAAGTGAACAAGGAAAAGTCTCCTTGCAGTGAAAACCCACAAGTAGGAGCAGACCACTGGTCCTCTGAGGAAATGGCCAACTCGCTTCCAGCGCAGAGTCACATTGATCTGTCACTGAGGGAAGGACGTAAGACAGAAACACAATTTATCTTTGTGGCAATATAAAGTGAAACTTTAACTGTGCTGCCCTCTTCTGTGCACTAGATAAGAAAAAAGGACAAGGATTTTGTAATCTGTCTTTTCGTATACAGAGAACTTTAGTTTTGTGTCCAAATGTGCATTTATTATGCTTAGAATCACTTATAAGCACCGTTTATAAGACTCCTGGTGGGGACTGGTGGTGACCAGAATTAAAACATAGCTGCCCTTTTGCTTTAGGTGATAAAGTCTGATCTTGTTTCCCTTGTGGGGAAAACTCCATTTCTCTTTCATTTCAACAAATGAAAGCTTGAACCAGGGACAAAAACTCACAGTCGAGACTTATGAATTTGAATTAGAAAGGGTTTTACACTTCTTTATAACCCAGTGCAGAATTTATGGTGTCTTTTCTTGTGGTGAGTGATGTCATGGAATCGTTCATGTAAAGTGTGTAGGAATTTGGATGTGAGAGATATTATCATCCGTTCCAGGAGAAACGCAGAATTTATCCAGTTGGAATGTGCTGAGTTTGGCGAATTCCACATTTGCATCACAGCAGTAATAGGCATCTCTGCTTCTTTTAAATGTCCCATTTCCTGCTTTGCCTCTGCTGCTATACAAGATATTCTGATGAAGTCTTTTGAAATTCTTACTGTAGAATTATACTAGAATCAAATAAACTTTCTTATTTTCACTTTAAATTGTCAAAGTTCTTTCTGATTTTATTCTTGAGAAAGAATGTAATAATTATGATAATCATGATATCCTTCATTATCTACCACTTTGTCTCCAAAAAATATAAAATTATCAGGATCTAGGCTCACGATAAAATACAGAGAGCAAGCACAAGCATAGACTGAGGTAATAGAATGGTATGAAGTGTGTTCCTAATAAAAAGAGGGTTATAAACAATAGACTTGAAAAATATTATTTTATGAAAGCAAATGCAGATCTTAATTTCAAAGCCAGCCCTAACCAGAAAAAGCTGAATCAAAACTCCAGTGCTGAAAGTCTCTCAGTCCTAAAGATAAAACTGCGAAATCTTGACACATATCAAGGACATTCTACACCCAAACCAGTTACAGTGAAGCAGGTAAGAAGTAACTTTATTTCCCCGTTCATCTTATTGCTCCCGCAAGCAACTTCCCCACATCTAGTGAATACCAGAATACTAAAATCTTTGGCGAGGCAGCGGCATGCTGAGCTGCTGATCACGCTGGGGAAGTGCCAGGCAATTATTGCTCAGCTCGCCATCTCTGCATGTCTCCTGTGTGAGGGCAGAGTTCCCTGTCAGAGGTTTCTTTGACAGGCACGTTACAATGTAAATCTTTGGGCCTTAGGCATTTTAAGTGAACTTTCTTAATTTTCCAAATCATCAAAGCTACTTATATTCAAAGAAGGACTCGGTGATCATCCCAGTGTCTGGTGGTAATGAAATTCAGCAAACTGGTTGCATTTCATGGCGTTTTCCCGTTTACAGTTTTGAAAATGAGATCAGAATCAGGCCTTGACAGTCGTTTCCCTTCTCTACACTTACTCATAGCAGTAATTAACATGAACCAGGCAAACGCTTCCTTAGCATCAGACTCTCACGTCAAAAGCATCAAGTCTGTGATTTCACTGCCTTCTCATGCACCCAGGTCTGTGGGGGGAAATGGTCTTTATTCAACAATTAATGTCAAAAAGAATATGATGAATACAGCAAATTGCTTTTCTGCAAAGGCTCTTTCTTTTCATACTCACCCCTTTCTTTCATAACCTTTACAAAAGAAAGGGTTATATATTTGCATTACTCCTCTGCTCAAGCACATCAGCACCACCAGAATCATTCAGATGAATCTACAGCCTTCTAAGGTAACAACAGCATGTAGCTAGGCAACAAAAAAGAATATAGTATTTTTCAGAAAGGAGTACTTTTCTAGATGATCTCATACAGATGCAGTGCTTTTTTTGCCTTATAAGAAGAAAATGGTTCGCGGGAGAAATTAGTCTGTCATCCTGTCACTGTCAAGTCATATTGATGTATAGGCTTCCTTTGATGAGCTGTGACAGAAAATAACAATGCATTGTATACTGTTCCAATTTATTTCTTTATATCTATTACATATTTTTAAGGTATTTTTACAAAGACTAAAACGCACAAACGACTTTATGGCAGATTTCATTAACCATCATCCTAATTAAAATGGAATGCTTCAATAATTACCAAGTCAGCTGAAATAAATTGTATCTCAGTTCAGCTGAAACCGTGTCAGCTTTAAAAAGGAGATTTTATGAGTGGCAAAGACATCCTGTTGTATGTACAGTCCATCACTATATGTAGGGACAGAGCTGTTGTGAATGGTGAACACTGATTTTATGCTTGTGAAGGGATTCGGTTAAGTGCAAGCTGTAAACCTGATGTGATCTAGCAGGTACAGCGTAGGCATCGATGCCTTGGTGCCCCGGATGAGGGTGATGAACCCAACAAACAGAGGATGACGGAGGTGCCAGGCCAGCTTCTGGGCTTTGGAGGGACTCTTTCCAGCCTTGAGAGGCAGCAGGAGTTCTGAGATGCTGGATGAAGACATCTTCCCTTGTTTCTCATCTGGATTTGTGCTGGCCAGGTCTCAGGACAGCCACTGACCCATGAGAAATCATAGCACCATCTGTGGGGGTGCCGTTATCAGCCCCTGAGCCACACCGGGATTCACGACCTCAGCTCATGATTTCAGCTATCCCCTCTTTCCCATTTCTCCTATATTCCCTTCTCTACATCTTGCTAATTTGACAATTTGCCTGTACGTGCAAAAACGTATTTAACTTGCAAAGCTTTCAAATTTTGTTTCCCAGTCCGGGTGCAGCAGGGCAGCCTGCGTGGCTGGGACGGACCGTGCACGGCGCTGGCAGGAGACCTGTGGGCACCAGGGAAAACATCTGTCCTGGAGCAGGGCAGTCCCTCTCAAGTCGTCTGTGTTTGTGAGAGCACGTTCTGTGCATTGCAGTTTCTGTGGCAAATATTTTTTCTGGTAAGGACCTGAATGTAGGTAATCAGAGACATTATGTCACAGTCTTGGCAGCTTTCCTGTATGTATTTCCTCTCTTTGGCATGTTATTTCATTTGTGTATTTCAGAGCCTGTTCTGTGGGATGGCTTCCATTCTTCCCAGCTGGACCAAGGCACGATTCATACCACGTTGTCTCTTTCATCTTGTCATTCCTCGTGGCAAAGCAGGGATTGCCCAGTTAGGCATGCAAGCCAAAAAAAGACACAATTTATTTGTAGTCAGTGAAAGCAACTTTTAAGAGGATGAAGACCAGATCACAGTAAAATGTCAGAGGAAGGTACATCGTCTTCATGACATTCATAGCAAAGCTCCTGCAAGTGCTAAACTAGTATGATATATTAACTGATGTGTATACAATTTGCATCTAAGCTATAGTGTTTATTTACTCATCCATAAAATGCAGAAAACTATTAATTATATGACTTGGTAACTGCATAAGTACATCTCCTGTGGAGTTCAGTGCTTAGACTACAGATGAACTTAAATGTGTACACACAAATGGCATATGCATTTAAAGTAAGGCAGTTATGACTGAGGTTAAAGCTGATATGATATTTACTTTTTGTTTGAAAAAATAAATTAACTCTCAGTTGTTTTATTAGGAATGGCCCAATATTCTTCTTACTGACAAAAATAAATGTGACAAGACTTTATCACTTCTATGCTAAAAATATAATCCATAGTATAACCTCAATTAAAGCTCTGACTATGCAGGATCAGACCCAGAATGGTGAGTTTGAAGGGGAAGGGGAAGAAATTGTTTAAATAATAGTTCCTGTTTCAAGCTCTTAGTCAATTTTGTCATTAGTAAGAATCATTAATAAAGTAGAATTTGACAGGCTTTTTACATTATTGACTTATGTTTCAAAAAAACAGTGTCTAAAATGCATTGTTGTAAAAATAAGTCAGTACCAATTTGAAGAGAAACAATTTATGTGACTCATTCCTCATCATGATTTTCTGTCTACCTCAAAAGTAATTGGGTTTTTAAAAAAGTTGGCTGCCGTGTTAATGAAACTATTTTCTGACTTTCAGTAATAAAACTAGTTTTGTTCTATTCAAACTGTTTGTTAGGGGCAAAAAAATGGAATCTATTGACATTTATTGTTTTTCTCTGCAAGCATTTCAGACTACATGGATGATTTATTTGTCACTTTGCAAGGGAAATAAGAAGTATTGCTGCTTAGATACCTTCATAATCCTTAGGCAGAGCATGTACCAGCTCTTCCATTAGCAAAAGGGTAGAGAAATCAAGCTGCCAGGCATCCTGGGGTTAAGCAAGCTCCTGACAATCTACTGTTATTTTGATCAAAGCCACGTGTGACACATCTGATGGGAATCCAGATGAAACTAATTTGGGTAGATTAGGAAAAAAAGTGCTATGATAAACCATCATCTCAAAGTTACACCAAAATAACGGGCACGATCACATCCAGCAGAGAGAGTTTGGCAGTGATGACTTGCCAGTCGCTCGGGTCTTCCCGCTTGGCTCAGCATGGACCCAGCTGCTGCCCACGCTCTTTGGCCACTGCACTTACGATCTGGCAAGGTGTGCATCTCCCTTTGTCAACTTAAAGCATTAGTTTTATGTACATACTTGTTCTCCTGATCCTCCTGTCTCCTCCTGTTTATGACTTAACTGCAGTGAGACAGCAAAGCTTTTCTTGTTACCTGCAGCAGCGTGAGGGCACTAATAGCATGGGCTGAGTAACAAGCAAGAGAGGGCAGAGGGGGGCCACGCTGTGGCCATGCCTTGGCTACAGACCCCACGTGGGAATCTGTCCTTCAGCAGCCAGCTTGTAGGGAACGAGGAAACCAGAGGGGTGGGAGATGTCCAGCATAAGGTAATGGGAGCTCATTTATTTCCCCTGCAATTTGGAGGACAAAGCTTCCAGCATTGTAGAAGCTCCCTGTTCTCCGTGTTGCCACAGACCGAGGCTAGCAGCAGCAGAGCGAGGTGTTGTACACCCTTGCCATTTCCCTCTCTTTCTCCTCCTGTGCCTTTCCAAAGCTCCCAGGCAGCAGCTGCTCCCCATTCCCACGTTATATTTGTTCCACAGACTTGCTGGAAATTAACTTCTGCCCTATTCTCTCCTTCCAGTCAAGTGCTGGGAGCTGAGCTAATGGCAGGAACCAGAGACTGTTTTAACTTCTGTACTAAAGAGGACAGCCTTGGCATCTGAAACTTGCATGTGCCGCAACAAGATGCTGAAAAGCAACAAAACTGATGAGACAACTGGCAAGTTACTCAGCGACACCGATGAGTGTGTGGAATGAAGCTGGGAGAGCAGGGTTTCCAACCATCCAACCAACCAACCAGGATGTTTTTATCACTGCAGACAGGGCCGATCCACAAAGGAATGGAGATAACCTGCCACAGGACGCAAAAGCTCTTTACAGGTAGGACGTGAAAGGAACGCATCAATTGATAATAAGAAATACATAAGAAGGTTACAGAATGTGATAGGGTGTCTTCTGCAACTACTGAAATGTGTTGAAGAAAATAAGGGCTCTCTGCTATTTGTACGTTTTGTAAAAACGTTGTGTATTTTTAGCGTTTTGTGGAATGAATGAAGTTTTATGGGCTTTCTATTAAATGTTGCTGGCGAATGGTCGTGAGATGTACCAGCAGACTTAAACACACAGGTAATAGCCTCAACTTCCCCTGGATTTATTCTCTTTGCTGATACTTACCTTTCCATAGTAACATTTGAAAGATTTTGCTATAAACTTTTCTTTTGTTTAGGGAAAAAAGTTGACTCTGCCACTTTTTCAGTCTGTATTTATGCCAGACAGTGCATTTTGTAAAGGAAGTGAAAGTGGTATAGTTGTCTGCTTGACAGGCTAAAGGGAAATGTTTTTAACAGCTATAAAAAAAAACATTGTAAAACATGTAGTTTATAAATCAAAGCCACAGAGGGAGATCTTTATCAAAGCACTTTATTGACGTAAACACATCAATCTTAAGCATGGCCAGAAGACTGAAAGAACTTTTTTTCACTAACAGTTCCCAGTGTGTGGTACACATTGCTCCACCCAAGGAGCACAAGAAATATTGCCACTGATTTGTGAAGTTAGTTATTTCATGGACAGTTCAGTTGCATCTTTGGATACAAAGCTGCTGAGCTGCTTTCCTGCCACTCATGAAAGCGGGGGATGAAGTCTTCAAAAGTTTCAGATTGCTGGTACTAGGCAGCAATGACAGTACGGGAGCAGCTGGGAAGAAGTCTGCTTCCTCCCAGGGAGCAGGACTGTGCGGGCAGGCCCACGTATGTGCAGTGTGGTGGAACCCGAGATGCGCGAACTGTGTTGGTCTGTGGGCTCAAACACATGGCAGGTTGCTCTAGTGCACAACACAGCCAGTTGCCCTGGGGAGCTCCTGTTGCAGTGTTTGCAGATTGAGAGTAGTGAATGCCATTCAGCCACCCCTGGAAGGCTCTGCCCAGAGCCTAGGAACGCAAAACAGATGTCTGCTTCTGGCATTTCTCCTGGAATTGAATGAGGCTGTTTGTATTCAACACAGCTGCTCTCAAGGGTCATAGTTTCTGATGGAATGCGTCCTAATACAAAGCATTCCAGAGGCTAAATTTAGGCGTAGCTTTTTGGAAAAATAAGTCTGAAAAGAAATATTTGTAACAAATTAAGGTGTTCTTCTCCCACTTTATCACCGTACAGCAGGAGCCAGCTAACAATCATTAAAACCAGGGAATGGAAGATATTTGCTGGAACTGCCGGTATGTTATCATTCAGCAAGTATCCAAGCTGAGGGAGCCTGTACAGGAGGACCTGTGATGTTCAGCAAAGTAACTGTGGTTTGTCCTTACTGTTGTTTCTATCATCTCATAAATACAACATCCACATCACTTAAAGAAACACACCAGATCTAAAGTAATAGAATTCTCCATCCCTAAGCAGCAGAAGTCAGACCTTTCCTTTGATATCCCACAGCGGAGTCCCTTTACTGAAAAGTCATCCCGCAACTATACACTATAAATTTAAACAATCTAACCCCATACTGTTGCTTCTCTGAAAAGGTGAATGGTGCAAAGCGCACCCCCAGAGTTACTGCGTACAATGTGCTTCATGAGGCAAGTGCCAACATCCCAATAAATTATTTAACACAATTATTATGTAGCGGTAAAAGCCAAGCAGAGAGATTCAACAATGCATAATTTACTGATTCCTCCTCTATTTGGAGTGCGGGTTGAAGCAATCTGTTGGCAGCTTAGTCATCCTTCTGTTTTCCCCCGGCACGTATTTGCATTCCTTTCTTCCCCAAAATCTGTGAGGGCAAAATTCATTTTCTATTAAAAAAACCCCAGAAAACAAAATCAAACCAGCCAAGCGTGTTGCCTGTGAGCTGCCTGCATGCATTGCCATGGTCGAAGTTTCATTTGTGGTGCAAACGTTGGCAATGTCAGAACTAATCAGTTCAGTGATTCAGCAAGAGAGGCAGAGAGGAAAGATAGTATTAACAGCTGGGTCATTCTGCTCCTTTCCCAATATTAATACTACATAAATATTGTGTTTATTTACAGTTTCATTCATACATCCAAGCAAGCGTTGATCATTCAAAGGATGCTAAGCCAAATAAGCAGATTAAAGCTGCTGCAGTGTTGGCTTTCTGTAGAAGCGCTGTGCAAACTGGGTGCCTCATTTCTGAAATGGGAAGATATGGATTTGTTTCTGTCCTATTTTGCTATGTGACTTTAGATGTCACACATGGATCACCACTGCCTCAGTTTCCTCAGCTGCTCAACACAGACTAGACTGGACTACTCCGAGAGCAAATACCACTGAAATATAAAGCATTACCATCAAACAGGCAAGCACAATCTACTTTTAAAAAAGTGTATTAGTTACTCTCTAGATAACTGATGACAATGAAGGTAATGTTGCAAGTGTGCAAGCACCAAAATACCTGATAGGATTTCTTTAGCAGGTTGTTTTTTTCCCATGTGGTCCACAATTAGAAACATCTTTTACAAAAGTTCTAATTAATTCTGGAATTCTGTCTTAATGAATTTTTCTCTTGTCAATTTCTGCCAAAGACAATAGTTTAGTAAATGCCACATTTCCCCGATCAGAAGCATAGGCTAGGTATTATTATTAAATCTCAATATGTTGAAAGCAGAACTTGTCATTTAGCTGTCAAACTTTGCCAGGAAAGTCTTTCAGCAGAGGGTAGCTGGACTGTTTGTACTGAAAACTATGAACAACTCTCTCCTATACTGCAGCAGGTGCATGGAAAAAAAACCCTACCTCAAAGATACTGTATTTCCTACCACAAGTAATGAGTAATTAAAAATAAATCATGTTTTATACAGGTCTAAAGAGCCCTCCATATTTGGCTAATCCAAGTTAATATAATAAAAACCAGGCAGATGCTTTAGAAGTGTTTAAAAGTATTGCTAAAATGTGTTACAACTTTGCACACATGAACTTACACAGTTTTTGATGTCTGAAGCTAAAATTATATTGGCAGCCCAAAACAGTCATATGAATGTAAAGATTTTAATAGCCAATTAGCTTGGTGTACTTGTAAAGTCCAGTGTGCAAAATCCACTTCTAAAATGCAGTTTATAACTAATTTTGGATAGTGAGAAACCAGTTAACACCAGCTTGAAACAAATCTTTTTAAAGAAAAATCCTACCTGTGCGATGACTAATAACATTTAAAAGTCAATTTTCATAATATTTTTGTAGCTGCCTGTAAGCTAATTTCCCACATACTAGTTTTTGTAGGAGTAATGAAACATTTCTTTAAGAAAATCCGAGTAATTTTATTTTGCTCATAGATATATGTATAGTGTAACACTAGCATCACCACTTATATACAAAATTAGTTTACACAGCAGAATACCAACGATTTCCTCATCAGGCAATTATGATCGAGCGGACAAACACTGATTCACCACTTCCAGTAAGTGAGAGTTTTCCAAAGCAGCTGCTACACGTTCTTTATCAGCAAGCTGTTTATTAACTGTGCAGAAAAAAAACACCACAAGAAACCAGTCAAAACAATCGTATACAATGTCTTTTTTAAAGCATTTTAGGTTGAGACACATAATCAGACTGTTGCTATGGTACTCAGGTAGACTAGTAATTCTGCAGATGCTAAGAACACTCCAGAGTTGCAGTCTAAAGTCAAAGCTAGCATATGATCACAAGTTAAACCCGCAAGCTGTTTATGATTCAGCAGCAGGGAGCTACGCGTGTGCAGGTGTAACAGAAGAAGAAATTTCCCCCCAGCCTCTCCCCATTTTCTGAGTCCTCCATAACGCAGGCAAATCAATGACTAGTTGAGAGCACAGGTTGCCAGAGGAGATGTTTAAACTACAGTACAGAACATATCTAAATGTCATTATTACACATTCCTGTTCTGTAACATCCCCCAGAAGCTGACGCCCATAAAGTCCCAGATACTAAACAGCTGCTCTGCAGGTGTGGGAATCTCTCTCCTCTCTTAATTTTCAAGATTAAAAAAAATAATAACCACCACACATCAGAGCACTAAAAACCTTACCTGCATGCTCAGAAGCATGTGTTCCTGGTGTTATATGAACATCCAGCTTAAAAAGCATCACAAAAGAAAAAGGGGACAAGTCAGCAAAACACTGGAAGCTAAAGTTCAAATTCTTTCATAATAAAAATAAGACAATAAGAGAGAAGAAAACATTCTTGCCAATACCAGTTACTGTATAGAGCAAAATAAAATAAGTCTAAAATCACAGAATATTCTGCATTCCCATCTGCTTAAGCCTCCTTCAGACGGGGGTGAGGCACCAACCTCTCTTCCTCCCATGCCGTAGAGCACTGCAGGTAACTTTGCTCCACAGCCCCGCTCGCCCTTGACATGACTGTCACAGAACCGTAATTCTGCATCCATATTTTAGTTCACTGCCCTCTCTGGTTCCCAGAGTGTTTACACCACCCATGATATGAAAAAAGGTCTAGGTTTTTTTCACTGTAAGTTGGTTAGCTTATTTTCTTCCCCCCCCCCCCCTTTTTTTTTTTTTTCCCTTTTCAAACCCAATCCTCCTCTTTTGCTTTCCAGAGTGATCTGATTACTCACCTTAAATCTCTCAGGCAGAGATCGGATCAATTTTACTTTTATGGAGAGGCCGATCAATGTCGCCATGCTGCAGTGAGGAATGGTGGGAGTGAACTCCACTGCCACCGTGCTTTCCGCGTCATTCACCTGTTGAAAACCAAACACTCTGCATGTACAAAACTCACCGGCTTTACCCCAAACTAGCTGGAGGCGTTTTTTGTGAAATGCAGCTTGAAGCTGTACTTGGCCGCTTACAGTTTTTTTTCGCTGACATTTTAAAACACTACGTTTAGCTGCAGTAGACCGCTGTAATAAGCCTCTTTTAATGCCGGGGGGGGGGGGTTAGTCAGACGGCAGAGGCAGCGCTGCCCTGCAGCTCAGCACGCGTTTACCGAGCGGCAGTCCCGGCGGCGGCCCCGGGAGCCCCGGGCGGGCCCGCCGCGCAGGCGGGACGACAGGCCCGTCTTAGCGGGGGCCTCACTTTCACTCGCACTTGCTCGACGACATTCAGCTCCTCCAGGGTGAGGGGGTGCTCGGGGTCGTTAATGGAGCGAATGAGATGTGCCGGGTCAAGGAAAGCGCAGCGGAGCGGCACCCGCCCGCCGGCCCCGGCCCCCCCGCCCGCCCTTCCCGGCAGGATATCGAAGATCTCCCGGTCGTCGATGGAGTCGGGCAGCTCGTCGTCCTCCTCCCGCGCCGTCACCGGCCGCTCCCCCGAGCGGCGGTAGACGAGCGGGTTGGCGTTCTCCAGCGGCGCCCCGCCGCCCGGGCCCGGGCCCACCATGGCCGCCGCCGCCGCTCAGGCCCTCCCCCGCCGCTCAGGCCCTCCCCCGCCTCGGCTGCCGGGCGGGCGCTGCCGGCGGGGCGGAAGGAGCCCGGACGCCGTTCGCCGCCGCACCGGGCGCGGAGGCGGGCACTCTGGGGCGGCGCGGTCCGCCCGTTCCCCGTGGCGGGAGTGCTCTCCTGCGGGCGAGGAGCGGAACCGGCCCGGCGGGCGGAGAGCGGGCGCGGCGGCGCAGCTCGGGCGGCCTCCGGGAGGAGGCGGGGGCAGCGGCGCGGAGGCCGCGCTGGCGAGGCGGGAGGCGGCAGGCGGCAGGCGGCGTTCGGCGGCGGCTTTGAACTAAAGCCTGAGAGTGCAAACCGAGCGGCCTCGCTGGAGTCAGCGGCGCTGCCGGGGTCTGTGAGGGACCTGTGAGGCGGACGGAGCGCCGTCAGGGACGGGGAGGTTAGGGCGCGTGTTACATACCAAGTGTTCTTGATTAAAACGGTCTCTTTCGTCTTCGAGTTAATTGGAAAAGGCAAACTGTATCTAAAAAAGCTTGCAAACTTGAAGACGCCGGAGCGAGAGAGTGTAACGATGACATATTTTGGCTTCATACAGCCCTTTACAATGGGGTCAAAGCACGTACTCCTGTGTAAACATACTGTATATCATCTGGTTTAGCCTCCTCGCCACATGTTTGATTTCTCTTTGCAAAACATGATTTTGGTTTTTTTCCATGCCTGCCACGTCAAGTTCCGGTCACGGGTATGAAGATGCAAACATGGTCCCCAGGCGGAGGGCGGCGGTTTCCCCGGCAGCTGACAGAAAAGAGGATTCGAAAGTACCTGAGACTTGCTGCTTCAAAAGATGTTGCAGCTGGAAGAAAATACTAGTATATTGTGGTTCTGTTGCTCAGCACTGCCTTACAGAAATGGTGGTTACCTCAGGTGTGCTTTTGACTGCAGGGGAGTTGGGCCGGATTGGGTTTGCCCCCAGTGGACTTGTTCTGAAGGCTACTGATACGTTTACACATGTGCTGATATTTTAAATAAGACAAGCAAACTACCTGTGAGCAAAGCTTCCATTTATCTCTGCTTTCATCTTTGCTTTGTATTATATTCAGTTAATATATAGATTACATTGGCATTAAAGTTCACTTCTTAATCTAATCCTTTGTTATCTTAAGTTGGTCTTTCAATTAGTGTATGTTGTTTTGGATAATACATTTTGTTGGTAAGCATCATTTTTCTGGCTGTTTAGGAAGTACAAAGCTGACTGAGCTGACTTACCCTTAGTGGTGAAGATGTTGGCTGATTTTGAAAGTGGGTTTTGGTTGCTTTGTTTTGTTTTGTTTTGTTTTTTAATTGGATAAAGGCAGTTCAGTTTGGCAGCACAAGACGTCCATATTCATTGGATTTCACTATTGGAAAGCGTTCAACTTAAGTAGCCTCATGGAATCCTGCTTTCCCCCAATCCTTACACGCACAAACAGGTGCACACACCTATTCCCGTATGTTGAAGTCTGTCTTCTGGTTTTGGTCTGTCTTTCTAGTCCACCAGAAGAATCTACAAAAATCCCAGGGCTATTCACATCGGACTAGAACAAAAATAACTGCAACAGAAAGGATTTTCCAGAAAGATTTGAGGGAAGTATAAAAAATAAAAGGCAAGATATGTTCCACAATGCATATTTGCACAGTTCCAGGTGAAATTCGTGAGAAATTGGCATACTTTCCAAAGCTATCGTAACCTAGAGACTCAGGAACTGTATAAGAAATAGCAAGTAGCTCTGAATTCTCTTGCACTGAAAATCTTGTTTTACCTATCTCATTTGTGACCCTTTTCGTTAAAAAAGAACTGACTTACTCTGACAAACCTGTTTCCCAAGCAGGATGAGCTTACGTCGTGTATGATCTGTGGTGCTGAAGTTGGCTTCACAGGCTTTATGAGCGTCCACGCTGGAGGTGAATTAAGTGAAAGCAGTGCAGAGGAGCCTGAAGCGGTATGCTTTGCCAGCTGAATGCTGATGACACCATTCATCCAGGAGATGTGAAATGAATCAAAGGTGGGAAGGAGAAGACCCATTTTATAGAGGGTGTTTTGCCAGTTGAAGACTGGGAGTTGGTGGAGCAAGCTGGGCTTGTAGGCCCAACTATGAAGGCGGCCTTGAGGCTAATCTGTTTAGGGCCAGTCATCCACGCTGTAGTCATGCTTCTACAAACTGCAAAGTTTTTTTAGGACTTTTTCAGCCAGCAGGCAAAAGCTGTCTGTTGGATTGCCAGCCTATTTCCATTGTAGGAAGCTATAGAGAAGGTGAGGTCATGGCCCTTTCCCACTTTTTTGAGGAAAGTACATACCCCATAAGGTGTTGGTAAATAGACCTTGCTTTCTGACCTCCACTGAAGCTGTTCATATAGAAGAAGCTATAATCTGACCCTCAACTTAAATCTCCCCTTTAATTTTGAAAAATGCAGGAGACCTATTTTTATTCAAGAAGAGATGAAGAACTATTTTGGAGGCTGGAGGCCAGTCCCTGCTGGAAAGCACACATAGTGTCAGTTATGGTACAGATGTGCTAGCCCTCATTAAAACTTCTGCAAGAATTAGCTATATTGATTTTTTTTTTAATTGTTATTTCTAGTTATAAGTAATCCTTTTTTTGGCGAGGTTTTTTGTTGTTTTGGGGGTTTTTTACAAGAATTTAAGTGTCGACGGCTCTGGAACCTCTTCAGAGCTTCACTGTTTTCTCTGCTTGTAGGATTAACTCAGATTAACTATGATTAGACCTTTTATTGTTGTTCACAGATGGTGTTGGGTCATTTTCAGATCATCCATTCTCAGGATCAGGTAATGATTAGGTGCATTACACTAAGGGATTGTATTTACACTCTGTATCAAGTACTCTGAAAGTACTTAATGCAGTGCATGTTCAAAAGGGAATTTAGCCGCGCTCCCTACTCAGAATGCCCTCAGCAAGGACCTTTGTACCATTCTCTTCCGCATAGAACCAGAAAATAATCTAGAGTCCAAACGGGAGTGAAAAATGGCTTCTCAAAGGCAGATTGCTTTGCTTTGTACGTTGTCTTGTAGTATAGCATTCATCACTCGTGGAGCAGAAGGTGAGATGCAAAACCTGTTGTTATTGCTGTTGCAGGAGCAACTGTGCTAACAGGTTGCAGTGCAGTGATTTTTAAAGGGTGTACATCTCTTATACTTCTGTTAGCAAACTGCAAAAGTATCCTAATAAGCTTGATGTAAAAATTACTGGTTTTGTGAGATGAAACCATTTCTGAGATGATTTTATGACAATAAAACTTTCTTTCTTAAAAGGTAGAAAGCAAAATCATTTCCGAATTATCTAAACAATATATTTTAAAGATCTTTTTGGATGATTAATTTAGAAAATGTTAATGATTTTGACGGTTGCTGTTTTCTCTGAAATTTGTTTTTAAGCTTTATGCTCTTGCACAGTGACTAAACTATGTCTTACCTAGCTCCAGCTGTCATTGACAGAGCCAGCTATAGGAGCGTTTGGCAGGGGGTGTCTGTCATTGCACAAAAGCAAAATGAAAACTGAACAAAATTGAAAGGAATAAGCTGTAATCTTCTAAATTAAAGTCAGTAAAAAATGCTTCATTGAAAAGTCTGTCTGATAATTATGAAGATGGGATTTAAATTATTTTTTTTAATCTTATGTGTTACTTAGGACGGAATGATGCTGAGCCAGAAGTGACTATTGCGCTTGGACGCCTCAAAGGGAGACAAACAAATGTGAAGGGGACAGACAGACTTGTAAATGTTTTCCTTGGGATTCCTTTTGCAAAAGCCCCTATTGGATCCTTGAGGTTTTCCCCACCTGAACCACCCGAACCCTGGAATGATGTGAGAGATGCAACTTCTTACCCACCACTGTGAGAGCTGTTCAGTTCATTTGTATATAGGACCTGCTCACGTGTGTCAGCATTGTCATGTTTTTAGGGTACAGAGGTCTGATTTTTGGTAAGGAGCTTGTATTGACTGGTAGTGAATACGCTACCGGTACTGAAATATGTCGTAAGAACTGTGGGACTAGGAACCACAAAGAATTCCTGGGAAATTGCTGTTTTTGGAAATTACATTTTCTCATTATACTGTACTGAAATAATTCAGCTTTTTAAGTACAAGTATAGAGCTGTGCTTTTACAGGTTGCACCTCTAACTGTATTTAAGTAACACAAAGTTTGTGGGAATTCAAAGACTGTGGGAATTCAGTCTGTGGGGCAAAATAAAGCATATTTTCTCTATTGTTGCTACATCGTTGCTATTTCAGTTTTATTACTAATAGTCATACTTCCCTTCTTTTGTGAAGATGTCCTCAAGATCTGTCCATGTTGAAAATAGCTGAAAAAAACTTTAAAGAAAAACACCTCTCGTTCCAAACTTCTGAGGACTGCTTGTATCTAAATGTTTACAGCCCTGATGGTTCAAACAAGGACAAGTTACCTGTACGTAAAGCCTTTGTACAAACTTGTGTTGTACAAAGTTTGCACCTAATAATGGCTCCTAAGTCACTTAATTGCTCTTGAAAATGTGATGCTGTGTTAGCAAAAATAATATTATTATGTAAAATTCAAAGTCCACCAACCTAAAATTCAGCTCCCCTTGAGCTTTGGTGATTTGGAGTTCTTAATTCTCTGATGTTGTCTTCCTTTTTCAAATGAAGTCTACCAAGCAATGTATAAAAGTGTGTCTCACCCTTTTTTCTCTAAGGTAATGGTGTGGATCCATGGAGGCAATTTTATATTTGGTGGCGCTTCTAGGTACGATGGTTCTGCACTATCAGCCTATGAGAACATTGTGGTAGTAATAATTCAGTACAGACTTGGACTCCTTGGATTCTTCAAGTAAGATGACCTATTTCACTTTTTACAAAATACTTCCTATTATGTTTAAAGCATGGGTAGTTTTGTTTTCTAAAACAGCTGAACTTCTATACCAGCTTCCCCACTGTTACAGTGGTTTAAATGTACATAGTTCGCTGACATCAGGACTTAAGAACATTAAGAAATGTCCGTAAATTCCATTTGCATTGTCATTTGATTGTAGCCTGCTATCAAATCATAGTTGGGCTTATTTCGTTCTGGACAGGATGTTTGTTCTTGTCTTTACTTCCATCCATTGGTGTGTAAAGCAAAAAATAGTATAGTGTAAAGGCCAGGAATGCATCTGTGTATGGGTGAACAAACAGTAGAGGCAAGTAAGTCAGTGGGGCTTTAGGTCAGTAGGCTATACAGATCTTTCCTTGGCCAAATATGACACTTTGCACAAAATGTAAATTGCTGGGATTTATTTTATTCTGGTATTAGAAGAGCTATTACTCTTCCTGAGAAGTTGGCTTATAATGCTTTTCTTTCAGTACTGGTGATGAACACGCTCGTGGGAACTGGGCATTTTTGGATCAAGTAGCAGCTCTTCGATGGATCCAAGAAAATATTGAACACTTTGGTGGAGATCCAGGATCTGTCACACTCTTTGGTGTATCTGCAGGATCTTGCTCTGTTTTTGCACATGTAGGCATGCAGTATATACACTAGAAAGTAAAGTCTTAAAAAAAAAATCTTCAAAACCTCAATTAGTGTAACATTTCATGCTTAATCTGATTTTTGAAAGTAAGATTAATGGCATGTTGTGCTAAGTCTGGACACTTCCCCTGTAAGCACATCAAAATGTGTAATTCCCTTCTGAATCCAGCAGTCTAGTCAAGCATAAAGTTATGGGGTAAGGACGTTAATGTAGAATAAATACTTTTGGTTCTTCCCTTCTTGGCAGGTTTTATCTCCTTTGTCTAAGGGTCTCTTTCATAAAGCAATATCAGAGAGTGGAATTCTAATCCCCCCTGATAAAGATTTACTTCTTTCAACAGATCTTAAGGTAGGCTCATTTTTTTGCATTTTAAAGCCTTTATAATCTAAAATAGGACGTTTCTTATATCTGATAATTTGGTTAAAAGAGAAAAGGGGAAATCTGATTGCATATTATGCAACAAAATTGATCAGATTTACTCCCATGGCATACCTATAAATGTATAGATTAGCACTAAGTAAATTTTCATTCAAATAGTCTATTTATTTTCAATCTCATTTAGTGTTAGAAATAGATTGTACAGTTATGTGATTATAATATCTGTGCGTTGACTTAGGTATTTTCAGTTATACACATGCCAAGCTAGGCATATGTCCATTTTCCTGCACACTGTAACTTATATAGTAACTATGAAATTTATTACGGAAAGTTTAACTAGAATCCAGAATAGGCATTCGGTTTTTATTCAGCTGTGGTCTTTTATGGAGGACCTTTATTTGAAGTAAATTAATAATAAATAAAAAACCCCAAACTTTAATTTTAAATTTCTCTGTATAAGTACCTTTTCATTTCTCCTCCTGAAATGGCATGTAGTAATAATGTAAATCTCATAAGTTGATTTTCTGAATTTTCTTTCCTTATTTGATCTATGTTACAACCTCATATTACCTGTACAGCAAGGTTTGTTGTAGAACAGTGAATGGAAATGTAGGAAGAAAGAGAAGTATACCAGAATGATTTCACTTTATGATCAAATGGTAGTGTATCTAGTAAAATAAAATACTTGAAGTCCTATCAAGCTCACTTAAATCTGCCCTTAAATAAAACTATTAACAGTACTGTGTATAATAATTTTCTGTTTATAAATTCCTTAAAGACCACCTTGTAGCTAACAGTTTTTATCTTTGTTAATAATTTTCAGAAAATTGCAAGTATATTTAAGTGTGAGACGAGCAGTTCACTCTCACTGATAAACTGCTTAAGGAACCAGGAAGCAAATGATATAGTCTTTAACAGTACGGTAGGTAAAACTTTACTTAGTAACAGATTTTTTTAACAGCACGCTTATAAAACTTTAGCTCAGCCTCTGACCTGAGTTCATTGTTGGCCTGTTCCAAAGCTGATTTTTCTTAACTTTTGTCAAAATACCCCCTAAATATTGAAATCATTTCTCATCAGAATTTTCAGTGAAGTGTCACAGCACCTGTAAAGGTGTGAGCAAGACTCAAGCGTACATATGTTTTAATGTCAGTTAGAAGCAGCCCAGGATCAGGAAACCATTACATTACTCCATACCATGATCGAACCAGGCTTGCATTTTATAGTCTTGTGCCAAACTGTAATTTTATGTTACAGTGGCTGTCGATACTCAGATTTCTTAAAGCCCTTTTTTGCCCTTGGAACATTAAATGTGGACATTTTATTATATGATTTGAAGGAAAAATGGAAAATACTATTAACAAGTAATTTGATCTTTTTTTTCTCCTCCTTCAGGAAATCCCATTTCCACCCTTAGTTTTGGATGGAGTATTTCTTCATAAGTCACCTGAAGAGATATTGGCTGGAAAAGAGTTTAATGCAGTCCCGTTTATGATAGGAGTCACCAACAATGAATTTGGCTGGAATATTAGATCTGTAATTTAATGGCTATTCTTCATTTTTTTGAATGTCTGTGTTAACTGATGCAGGCAACTCTGAGACAGTATTTGCTGGTAGGACACCTTTTAAGTATCGCCAAAAGGCTTTGCATTGTTGGAAGTATATACAAGGTAAACTTTGCTTGTGTTATGATTCTGTAGTGACCCAGAACCAGTTGGTCACAAAACAGTGAGGCGAGCTTCATCCTGCAAGTTAAACTACATGGTTATCTTTGGAATATCAATTTTATACAGTATTTGCTTATCCTAAAATTTTAATCCCTCATCCAGGCAAGAGAGGGGGAAAAAGAATGCAACAGTCAAGGCCTTATTACTGAAAGAAAAATGCAACCAATCCTTTCCCCCACAACACTCAGTATTCAGGATTGGTACATAGGCTGTTTAAAAATGTGACATTGATCACCTTAAACAGCTTACCCTGTATGTCAATATGAACTCTGACTGCTGGTTATATCATTGCCCCTGTGTTCCTTGTTACCATGCAGAAAGATCTACCATTTGAAAATCTCATCTGGGGACAGAGTATGGAGATAATGCAGGTGTCCAACCCATTCTCAGTGCATAAATCCTTTCTCATATGAATTCCATGGGTAACTCCAAAAAATAAGCAATTGCTATACAGTGCACAAAACTGCAGGAGGTGGATTTTTGTCCTCTCTCCTCCTTGTCCTCTTTTCTTCGTTTCCTAAGTATTCATGTTCATCTATGTAGTACAAAGCATTTGTTCTGAACCTACGTAGTAACTGTGTGTCTCTGGGAGTGTGCTGGTACTGAGTCCAAGAAGAAAAATGTATAGTGAAATCTGTTCTAATTAATTTTGCAGACAGAAGAGTCATTTTATGTAATGCTCTAAAAGAGGAGCATTGCCTTATCTTTACTTCAGAGGGTTCAAACAATTGGACTAGAGACAGAGAGGCTGCCAGTGGCTTTTAAGATCTCCCCTACCAGAGGAAAAATAAGCCTTTGCGACAGAAGCAGCATTTTGCTTCAGTTCTGCCCTAACGCTTTCTAGTCTTACAAGTTTCTTAACAATGTGTGTTGATTTAAGGATAAACTACTTAGTATGAGTGGTTTACGTAGAAACCTGCACCAAGGAAACATTTACTGCAGTAAATACAAGCTTTTCAAGACAGCTGGGGCATCGTACTGCATTTTTGCATATGATACAATGCTTCAAAAATAAACACCAGTAGTAAGAATAAAGTGGAATAATGTAGTTCCAATGTTAAAAATATTGGAGAAGTTGAATGGCGCTAATATTCTTTTTTTTTCTGTGCAGACATCAAAAATACCAGGTTTGAAGGAAATAGGAGATAAAAAATCAATCACTTCAACTTTAGAGTTTTTACTACCAATGATGGTAAGTGAAATTTGTTTTTAATGCACATAACAGATTTGTGAAGTTTGGTGCTCTCTAATTTCCTGCTTGAGTCATAGTCTTACTAAGACTTGAGATCATGTTATGCTTTGGGGAGAGTCCCAGCAAAGTTGACAGAACTACGGTGTATGGAGTTACACAGAAATAGGATTGAGTCAGGCTGGGGATTTGTGAAAATACCTTTTTCCTTCTAGACGTCTGAACCAACATTTTTGTCTTAACATATTTGTATGTAGGATTACTGTAATAGTGTCCCTAATCTTATAGTATCTGATGGCTAATCTCCTGGCTGGTGGGTTTCAAGGCAGGATTTTTCAATACGTTTATGTTAAATGTAACTTTTAAAGTAGTTACTTTGCACTCAGAGTTTTGAAATGTATCTTTCAAGCAGCAAATTCTAACTCTAAAAAACATAAGCTGTGTTTAGAGATCCCATTGGTCTTGCCCTGTAGTCTAATAGTCCATAAATCTTTAAGGACTCACAGAATTTACTTTTGTTAAACCCATCTCTTTTCTCCCGAAGAACACAGAAGCCAAAGGTAATATCAGGAGAAGTTGCTGGATCCTTGTTGATTCCTGTAGAGTTTTAACCCATATAAATCTGTTGCAAATTTGACCTGAGGTGGTTTCCTTGGGTTGGTGTTTTGGTTTTGGTTTTGGTTTTGGCGGGGGGGGGGGGGGGGGGGGGGGGCTTTCCCCCCAAAAAAGTCTGAATAGGTTTTATTTGTCATCGTCATTTCCCATCAACATGGGTGCTACCCTGGACCTTTGTGACTTTGTGGAAACTCTGAAGTTTGAAAGATGACATTTTTAGTTGCTAATTCAGAGAGTGTTAATTTTTCTGTTTGTTTCTTGTTTCCCCTTTTTCTCTTAGGATGTACCATCAGAGTTTCTGCCTGTGATAGTGGATGAGTATCTAGGAAACACAGATGATCCTGCTGAGCTACGGGACCGATATTTGGATTTGCTAGGGGATGTAGGAATTGTTATGCCATCCATTAAAGCATTGAATTATCACAGGGGTGAGCTAATGAACACCAGTAGGTGTTCAAACCTCTTACGACATGATGGATCAAATGATGTAGACACAAATCCTGTCATGTGTAGGCAGCCCTTCTTGAGATTTCTGCTGAGAACTTGAGGGTGAAAAGGGATATAGGTCTGCAGGATTGTGTGAAGCAAGTGTATGTACTCCTTTATCTTTGTACTAGTGTCTTGCACTTGTGCTCATAGTCACAATATATTGAGAGCAGAGCATGATAACACAGGTAAATGTTTGCTAACTGAAGTATACAGGCTTAAAAATTAAAACATATTAAAGCAACCTGGAATTTGTCCTTTGGCCCACTGCTACTTGGGAAGTCAGCAGCTCTGTAGCCTGGAGATTTTCTGGTATTTAAGTGTAGACAAGCCATGCCAAAATACCCAGAACTGGGAAATAATTTGATGTTATCGTGTTTTCTGTAAGTTTTCCTGGGGTGAATTTTTCAATTTTTTGTGTAAGTGCTGTGAGTTCTTAGTTTTGAATTAAAAATAAAAATACATATTAGAATGTAACATTACATTATAAATGTGCCCAGTATAAAGTTTTGGGTATATTTAAAGTAATATTTTAAACAGCTAATGTAATCTGTAACTTATGCATCTCTTCTTTAACTCTCTAAATGTTACGTCTGCTAGAGTCTGGAGCTCCTGTCTACTTCTTTGAATATCAGCATCGGCCCACTTCATACCGGGATAATAAACCAGAGTATGTGAAAGCTGATCATGGAGATGAAGTTGGCTTTGTCTTTGGAGGACCATATCTGGCCGGTGATATTCAGCTACGTAGTAAGGAGGAGAACATTCAATGTTGACTTATAAATTACTTTCATAACACTGGCATTATTCTATTCAGTAGTGCTACTTCCATTTTAATCAGTCTAAACTGCATTTATTAACAGTGAGACCAAAGTATAACCCTTTCTCCTGTTAGAATTTGTTTAACACTAAACTTACTCTTCTCCATTCTCTGTCGTGTACAGTTTACTGTTTCTGAAGCACAGTAAGTTACACGTGTTGTCAACAATTTAGCAAATAGGACATTTGCAAGAAAACATCACTGTTGTTATACCAGCACTGTTCATGAATTTGCCAGATAGCTTTGGCTGAAAAATAAATTGAAGGAAAGGTCAATTAAACTTGCAGGGGATTAGCAGTGTGCTTGGGAAGCAGGAAATCTAGGCTCTTCTTTTCCTAAGGAATTTAAGCTAATGTCTCCTTCTTTCCAGGAAATCCCATGGGCTGTCAGGCTCCATAGAGTGGCGGACTTGGTCTCTTTTGCAGATAGTGTTCCCATTGTGTTGATTAGAGCAAGGCTTGGAACTCCAGTGTTTAATTTTCTGTGTGAAGATCTAATGGTTAGGTTAAAGACTATTTTCTCCCATGACTCAATATTTCAACATTTTATTCAAAATGGAACTGGTCCATTGATGAAGGATTAAGGGTGTACTCCCAAAATTGCCTTTGCCTTGTCAGTTTGGACATTCTCATAGGATTCTGGAAGTTCTGGTTCCTTCAGGCAGAATTCCATGTTGCTATAGTCCAAATTAATGTGTCAGTCATTGAACAGTTAGATACAAGATGCCACATTCTCAGGAATGTTATGAATGCAGCAATTTGCTTTAATTGCATATGCCTAAAACAATAATACTCAGGATGGAGTATTTTCTTTCCCGTGAAACAAATTAGGAGCAGTTCTTATTTTGACAAACACAGAAATTCTACTTATTTTAAGTGAATTCACCATTTTTTCTGCTTTTATTTTTGTTATTTGCACAGTAGTTCATGGTCTGTTTCAAAGCCTACATAACTGAAAGCATTTCCTTTTACTCCCTTGAACTTTGGAGCAATCCAGCTGTGTTGTAAAAGCATTTGTTAATCTGTTACTAGAGCCTTTTGATTTTGCTTGTATTTTATATTTATTTTTTTACATATGTTATCCTACACTAGAAAACACTCTACAGTTCTTTTTCTATTTGCCTGAATTTACTGAGAGCATTAAAATAGCAAATATTTTTCTTGATGTATTGAGATGCATTTATAATTAATAACACACTGTCACTAAAATTATTTTCATCTGGCTGATACAGTGGGCATATGTGTAACTATATTTAAAGGAATATTCTTGAAGTGTTGAGACGTGGAACGACATCATCTTGTATCAGAATGAAGAAATCTTTGGCTAGTCATGCTCTGAATAATAGGGAGAATTTCAGTCCCACAAAGCTAGAATGAGATCTATGAAACTAAACCATGTGGCCCATTCCCTGAGTTGTAATGGGACTCAGGACACACGGGTTCTTTTTTTGGTTCTGCTTCTGGTTTCCTGAAAAGCTACAGACAAATCACCTTATTTCCTTGTACCCCCATTCCCCAATTTGTAGAATAAGGATAATTATGCTAATCTCATTCATAAAGAGTGCTGAAATCTTCTTGTCGTGATTGCTGTATTACTAACGTAATGCAGGTGTGGTGCCTCTGTTGTAATCAGTAAGTTGTTACAACATACAGACTGAAATGCTGCTTCTGTAGTAGCAATGTTTTGTCTTCTGCCACACATAATAATTATTTTGTGTCTCAGGTGAAGCTACAGAGGAAGAAAAGAACCTTAGTAGAATTCTAATGAAGTACTGGACTAACTTTGCTCGAAATGGGTACGAATCATGAGATTCATGACACATATTACTGGTTTGTACTGACTGCATCATGAGTTAGCTGTTCTGTTGATTCAGTCTTAACTTCTGTGATTTAATTCCCCTGTGACTGAAAAGGGCGTTCACTCTTTCTTTTTTGTTGTTTACAGAAATCCTAATGGAGAGGGTTTGGTTGAATGGCCATCTTACAACCTAAATGAAGAATACTTACAGATAAATCTAAAACAAAAGAAAGCCAGAAAGTTGAAAGAAAAGAAGGTAGATTTCTGGCGAAAGGTGATGTTTGAAAAGACAAATAACAAAAGAACAGAAAACAAGAAGGTTAATTCAGAGTTATAATTTACAATCTAAGCATGCACATAATATGCAAACTATTAGGATAGTAAAAGAAATTACTTAAAGTAATTTTGAGGATAAACTTATGTTTCCTTTCACCTTTTCTTCACAGTTGTCATATTTGCAATTATTTACTGTAATAATTCCAATTGATCTATTTCTCCTTTGTGATCATTTACTTTCTCCTGGATTTGTGTCTACAACAGAAGCCTCACTTATTAAATATAGGTACCAGATTTCCCCACTGCTCAGGTTTTTCTGTTGCTTCCCCATGACTGATGACAGAATGTGGCAGCAACATTGTTTTAATAAAGTGAAATCAATAAAGACACAATTTGCAAGTAAAACTGTCTTTTGATGTCAAGTGTATCAGCAATGGTACAGAAGTTTTGGTCTGATTTAGATACAGAAATATCCTCTGTGGAAAAAAAAAAAAAAGAAGAAACTAAAGAATGTTCTGCTTTGTAAGTTGGTTTTACAACAGAGATGGTATATTTCTGACTGTTCCAATACATAATCTGTAACAGTAGTGCTGGAATTAAAACTTCTCTCAAATGTTAGAAAAGGGAGAAGCTGTCTCCACTACCCACGCTTTTTTCCTTTCAAATTTAGCAATAACTCTCCTAGAAGGATCAATGTTGGTAACATTATTTTCATACTTTTGTCTTTTCCATGGTGCTTTACGTTGTGCTCCAGGCTGTTCTCTGGGCCATCAGTCAGTTCCAGTTTCTCTGCACTGGGTCACAGGCCTTCATTACTAGCACTGGCGAGAGGTTCGTTTGTACCAGAATTATTCTGGTACCCTTACTGGCTGATACGCACTTGGACTGCCAAGAACAAGTCTTGAACACTTCATTTCAGTGTTGTCAAGGACTTCTTTCTCTGCTATATCTTGTTTGTTTCCTATATCTGGCTCCTAGGCTGCTCCAGCTACCCGAACCATGTTCCTGACCGTACTGCTACCTCACAGCAGCGTTATGCAGCTCCACAGATCCTATGGAGCACTAGGCATCTGTTCCCCCCTTCTTTCGTCTCCCCTCTGTAATCTCTGGAAGAATTTAAGATTGTTCATAGCTAATAACGTCCTACAGCAACAAACTGGCCATCCCTTCTTTCTGAATGACTTTATTGGATGAAATAGGGTGGGATTCCTACATCTTTCTGCCGAAATTCTGTTGCCAGTCAGAACCTGGGAGGTAGACTGTTAGCACAACTGCTGTTTTGGTAAACGGGAATTCCTGCTAAGCATCTGTCCCTCTTCCGTTGGTTTAGCTAACATGTTTTGTGAGGGGAATATAATCTCAAAATAGTCTTGATAGATTTTCATTGCACGTAAATTCTCCTGAGGTCCTGTACCGCTCCCTTTAAAAGGAGATAAACAGGCAGCGTTGTATGTTTATGCACAGAATATATGCTTATGTTGTAAGTGTATGCAGAGAAATGCAGTGGAACTGACTTCTTATGCATAGTGCTAAGAATAGTCACAGTGCTAAAAATAAATCACAGTGGAATATGTCAAAAGATTTTACTCCTATCTGCTTAGGGGTGAGTGCTCTGATACTCTGTCTCATCACAGAGACATCCCGATGTGAGATTACCACTGCTAAAGAGACAGAGTGTTAAAGCTGTTCAAGCACTAGCTTCGTAGACTCTAGCTCTAGGTTTTATACACTCTAGCTTCATTGAAAACTCACCGGGGGCTAAGTAAAAAACCAAACTGACTCTGTTTTAAATGCAGACTTCTAAACATTTCTACCATGCATACTTGAGGCAAGATGTAATTGTGAGCTCTTATGCAATTATGGGCCTATAAATGTGGTATTTGCCTCTATTTTTCAGCTATTGAAATCAAGAAAGGTAGCAGTGCATTAAAGTATAAAGAGGCAAATGTCATCATATGGCAGGATTTTTTTTTGATTGATCCCTGACTTACGCATTATTCGCTGACTGAGGGTAAGCTGCAACACATTCTCTCAAAATGAAATGCCAAACAGGATTCAAGAATTCCACGTGCCAGGTATGTAGCACTATCTCCAGAAGGCATGAGTTTAGTCTAGATTGTTTCCACATTTGCAGACCATATAGGCCATGCTTGTAGATCCATACAAGGTATCAACACACAAGGCTGTAGGGATCTAAAATCCCATTTGTTTGTTGTAAGTAAGATTAGCAGAGTTTGCAGAAACCGGTTTGCGCTGGTAATATTTTCAGAATGGACACTTCTCTGGGACTGTGGATGGGATATGGGCTGAGGCATTTTGCAGACTGGGTACTTGAGAGAGAAGTAGTGAGTAGAACAAAGATTGAAGAGTAAGGCTTGGAAAATAGAATAGTAAATGAAGGAGAAAAATAAAGGGAAAACAAACGGGAAAGGACAGAGTTCAGTAAAATCAGTAAAGAGCAGGAGATAGAAAATAAATTGTTTATGGAGGTAACGTTTGTTACAGCAAAAGGAGAGAGCAGCAAGCAGAGTACACAGCATTTGGCTTTGTAGTGAAGGACTCCTGTAGCTTGCGGGTCACAAGTGACTTGAGGCATGCATGCCAATCAGGATGGAAGCCGAGTCACAAGCAGGGATTCTTGTAGTTCCACCTCGCATGGAAACAGTTTTCCCATGCCAGGAACTAAAGCAGTCCAAGATAAGTGGAGACAGTGAGAGAATTTGCAACAGTATTCGTAAACAGGCAAATGGGAATGCAGAGTTTACTACTACACAGTACAGCTGCCCTTGGCTTTTAGGAAACCTTTATCACACAGATAAAGGTAGAAGATAACTTATGCTAAACTCCATCACTTGTACCCCAGGCACCTGTTTCTATTCATTGCTTTTGACAGTGCATACGTTTCTCAATACAGTATAGACTGTACATTCATAACAGTACAGACTAATCCCAGATGGGTTTTATTGACCTTTAGTGTAATGAACTTCACTCTTGAGAAACAAGAAAAAGTCTCTCAGAGAACATCTGTACAGCTATAAAAAATCTGCAATGAAGTTATTGTCCACATTATTTTCTTAGAAGCTCAAATTTACAGTGTTATCCCATTTGCCAATGTATACTGTGCACTAACCATACACTCAGAAACAGCTGATACGCATGCTAGCACAGCATTGGCATTGTTAGCGGTGTAGCTGCTGCAGCACAGAGCTCAGTACAGAGGGCAGGAGTCTCCTGATTAACAGAGCAAATGCTTAGATACTCAGTGTGCGCTGAATGTGTACACCTGAAGCTACCTGCCAACAGTTTGCTCTCTAAGCAGTACAGTTTAAAGTTGACTGGGATTTATCTACAAGGGCTGTAAATCACACCTGTGCAGATACACTTACGAAGATTTGGAGTAAAGTACACAAGCATATCTGTAGTACACAGGACTACTAGGTGCATAATACATGTGCTGAACCAATTTAACGACTGTGGGTCTTCACAGCCCAGTTAGCTGAAAACAAAGGTGGAAGCAGTAAATTCATCTATAGAAATGCTGTCTCTGACAACTGAGAATTCTCACGATATAAAATCGCAAAACAGCCTTTCTGCGGCAAGAGCTACTGAGCCTTGCACCCCCCCCCCAAAAAAAAAAAAAAAGGCAGAGCCCAAAGCTTACATAAAACTAACACAACCTCTTAGTTAACGTGGGCAGAAAATCTCTTTTATTTCTATTCAGCTATCTCTTCTCTCTTTTTCATATCATGCTCCAATGATAGATGTGAGTTCACACAGAAGTCCATAAACCCTCCTGAATTTTCAGAGGCATTAAATGTATAGTTACCAATCACATCCTTTAATATTGTTCCCATACTACAAAAGCTGTGAAATCATCTGTCTGGTGTTGCAGAACTCATGTATTGTGTTAGATACCAGACAAACATCCCTGAACTCGCAGGACTGAGTGGCAGGTGGAGCTAAGATTTTTCTAGTATTGTTTTTGTCAAAAAATATCCTCTTGTGAGAATAAAAATCCCTCAAATTTACTTCAGCAAAAGCACATTTTTCCTGAATAGTGTTTTGGAATTTGCTCCTTGTGGCTATATTGTGTATTCCTTACATTGAGATATTAATACGAAGATGAAGTAAACAGATGTAATAAGGTAAAAGTGTAGTTCCCTTCCTGATCTCTTCACTGTGTAGTGTGAAGAAATCCTAACTTCGTTGAGAGAGACGGTAGCGTTATAGCAGCAAGATGAATCTCTTGGTGCAATGGAAGGCTGTTTTCAAAGCACTTTAAAGCACATCGTAGTTGATGCCTGAGGTTTTGTGCGTAAGATTTATAAGGAGCACTAGGGAGCCAGTAAGAAACTTGTGGGTCCACTCTGCAAGGCAGGAGGTCTCCCTGTCCCCATATACAGCTGAGCCCCTTGCGAGGGGTGGCTTACAGGCAGGGCAGTTGCTCTGGCTGCCCACAGCTAGGCTGGCTCACAGCTCGAGTATTGCTTCTCCTAATCAGCGTTTCCCTTGTGTAACAGTTATATTTAACAGAGTATATAAGGCAACGCACTGAGGAGGTAAATATGTGACTAGCTTGCAAAATGGCAACGGGAAAGGACGCATGGCTGCTGTTCTTGATTCTCACCCTCGGGGTCACAGCGCTTGTAGCTACTGGTAAGCTTCAGAAGGGTTTTTCCCTATTGCCTTCTGCAAGGAAATAGAGCACATATGCAGCTTGCTCACCTAGGGGAACCCCAGCTTTACCGGAGGAGCTGGGCACCCAACCTTGCTGCATAGAAATTAAGTCTGAATAGCAATAGTTCTTAATTTCTTTTTGTGACCTGTTTTCAGTCATTTGTCTTATTTGCCTTTTTCGCAAATAGTGAATCAAATTCCTGTCCCAAAATCTTGTCTGCTGAGGCAGAGCAGACCACTGTACCACATTCGTAATCTGGTATTGAGAACTTTCACACCGATCTTAAAATGAATTTTACCTAAATGTTAACAGTATTTGTATATGCCAGACTGTTTTCAGGTGTGTTAGAAGCTTTTATTCTGGCTGTGTCCATACTGTCAAGGGTCTGGAAAATACTTTGTGCGTTCACAGTTCTTTTCTTAAAAAGGGAATGCCTTTTCTTAATGAGAGCAATCTATTGGACTTTTAACTAACAACCTGGATCACAAAGGATTAAGAACTATGTGCAATTGTGTGTATAGTAAGACGATACATATGATATACCTGAGGGAGATTATACATACAAACCAATCAAAATGAAGGCTGAAATAATGTCTGCTATACTGATTATAGTTTGTTGAAGCCTTATGTATGAAATTGTTTAAGCAAACAAAAGGTGTATATTTAAGTAGCTAAAGCTCTTAGAAATCTGGCAATTATTTACGAATAGACCAATTATGAGATTTTGTGCTCACATCCCCCAGGACAAAAAGCAGAGCAACCAGAAGTGGTGACCAAATATGGGAGAGTCCAAGGGTACCAATTCAAAGTAGGTGCAGCTGAGAGGAGTGTAAATGTCTTTTTGGGACTTCCTTTTGCTAAGCCTCCAGTTGGACCACTGAGGTTTTCTGAACCACAGCCACCTGAGCCATGGAAAGGTGTCAGAGATGCCACTTCCTACCCACCAATGTAAGACAGTGACAAAACCATTGATCTTTTTAATAATTTTATATTATATGCAATTTTGGGACACTGATGTACAGGGCAATCAAAAGTCGCAAAGATAAATTCCTTGGTGCTATCTCGTTACCACCTGCAACTGTTGCAATGAATGCATTCCTGAAGACACCTTTATAAGCTGCTCTTTTTATTAAAAACTGCTATCTAATGGGCATCGGTGATGAACTAATATGGACCAGCACTTTGCCAATAATGTTCTGGTTTGGGAGCATTTGGCCATTACTTAGCAATGTTTAGAAACTGTGAGCTTTGGAGCAGAGAGAGAAAGAAGCTGCGGAAATGTTGGAATATATTAGAAGAAAAAATTACTGAGTCACATGCTTAACAGGACACATAAGAAATGCAGACCAATTCTAGTCCATATTGTAAATGTCTTATTCCATTTGTACTACTGCCCTTGTTTAGTGCCTCAAGCCTAATACCTACCATTACAATATAAAAAGCTACTGAAGATGTAAAATAATTCATTTGCATTTTCATTGAAGTAACTTATAGCCATATGTATTTGCAGGTATATTTCTGTAATGTTTTGAAACACGCAAAATTATATCTGCATGTCACTGTGTACTGCTGTAGACTGTGGCTCCTTTTTACAGATCTCCTTAATGCTGGGTCAAAGGAAGAAAATATATTACAAGTGAAAAAAATATTCTATGTTTTCTGTTGCCAGCAATCTAGAAATGTACTAGAGATTGGTTTCTGGTTTGTACTTTGTTGTGGAAGTACAAAAAAGCTACACTTCATAGCTTTGAGGTTTTAATTATTTCTGTTGCTTGTTATTTTTTCATTTATTCAGGTGTCTACAGGATAAAGTACAAGGACAGTTTTTTTCGGACTTTATTACTAATAGAAAAGAAAAAGTTCTTCTCCAAGTGTCTGAAAATTGCTTATACCTAAACGTGTATACACCCGTTTCTACAGAAAAACAGGAGAAGCTGCCTGTAAGCAAAACCATTATAAAACCTCTAGCAAAATTATTTTACAACAAACCTACAACCTGTGCTATATGCAGAGTTACAGGTGCAGTTTTGTAATTATGATCAAGTTACATGCTTTGCCCCAGTAAATATTTGCTGAGGTTTAAGAGAGACACAAAATCCTATTTTACAAATAAAATTTGATTGACATTTTAGCTAGGTGATGTTTGATTTCCTCTAAATAATCTGTGAAAAGTCACGGGGCACTGATATAGTGTAAGTATTTAATAAAATCGGTGCCATTTTTTAAGACTGCAGGCCTCATATTCAAAAGACTTCTACCATTTGGGAAATGTAATCTGAAAGAGTCAGGAGTGAAACAGCACAAAATATTATATTTTGGTTTATATTTAGTTTTTATCACTGGGAGCTCTTATCTGTGCTGGGTTGTTTCTGGTTTTGTCTTTCCAGGTCTTTGTATGGATCCATGGAGGTGGGTTACTTTTAGGAGCAGCTTCATCATATGATGGTTCAGCATTAGCGGCCTTTGACAATGTGGTGGTTGTAACAATTCAGTACAGATTAGGTATTGTTGGATATTTTAGGTAAGATATTTTGTCTCAGTTTTTGCTAAGTGATTTCCAAAATTATGTGTGCAAAGCCTTTGTGAAGAGATGTGCACAATACTTGCTTATGCAAAAAACCTATACATTTCTTAATTACATATGCAACAGTTGGGAACAATTTACAAGTCCCAAGTCAGCTTCCAAGTATGTTCTTGTTCAATTGCTACTCTAATCTCAACACTTTCTGAGCCATTTATTTTTCAGTTGTGTAGAGAAGCTCTGTATAGAGCATGGCAGCTGAGTTCTAACACCACAGATTGTATTTTTCCCTGCCTTTTTTCTCGCATTGAGCATTTAAACAAATCTATTCTTTCTCTGCAGCACCGGTGATAAGGATGCCCGAGGTAACTGGGGATTTTTAGATCAAGTAGCAGCCCTTCAGTGGATTCAGGAAAATATCATACATTTTGGAGGAGATCCAGGATCTGTCACTATCGCTGGAGAATCTGCAGGAGGACTCAGTGTTTCTGCTCTTGTAAGTTCACAGTAATACTGAATTTTAATTACTTAGGGAAAAAAACCACTGTCCACGTTCATTTTTAGTACCTGCATGAAAAGTCAGTGAGAGAAAAGGGATGGTTTTATAATAAATGACATTTTACCTTGGTCTATAATACAACAATACAATACAACAATACGGCTTCTGATTGATAAAAGTGTTCTTTTCATACCCAAATCTTGTAGTTCGGACCCAAAATATTATTCCTTATCTACTAAATTAAATTCCAGGTGGTATTTTGCAGTGCCAAAACCCCAAAAATTTATCCTTGTGAGAAAAGTCCTCGAAGAGGGTGTATTGCCCTTTTCCTGTTTGCTTTGACCATCACTTGTGCAAAGTAACCAAGTTGAATAGTCATGATAGCTGAACTAGACGTGCATTTTGTGACCCAGTGATTATGTAAGATTTTTACATCAACATTGAGCACATTGGCTAAGGGGTTCTTCTCCAGTCTCACAATTTGGTACAGATCACACAGTGAAACCAAGGATCAGTGATACATGTGATTAAAATTCGTTTCCTAAGCTCCTGCCCTCTGGCCAATAGTTCTTTATTCCCCTTCGGCAGCACAGCCAGATTATTTTGGACACAGTTATATTCGATCCATATCTGGCTTGCAGTGTCATTCCATGAAGTCTTGGAAGCAAGGTGCTATGGGAGGGGGAAAGGCTGGCATGGACTCCTTATCCCTCATAGTGTTGCCAAAGCCTTTTGCATAGCTGAACTACGATCAGAGGCTACAGAATAACAGTCTTATGACGTCTGTTTTCAAAATGTTTTAAATGGCAATTCCTGATATGAAATTCTAAGTCAGTGGTTAGAACATAATGCTTGTCCTTCCCTTTTTACAGGTCTTGTCTCCCCTGGCGAAGGGCTTGTTCCATAAGGCCATTTCAGAGAGTGGTACTGCAGTCAGGGTTTTGTTCACTGACCAGCCTGAGGAGGAAGCACAAGTGGGTATTTTGTGGTATTTTTAATTATTTTTCCAGATAGTTTTGCATATCTTAAACTGTTTATTCCAAAATGTAAAACCAGAATTCTTTTCTTGTGAAACTACAACCACAGTCATTAAAGACAGGATTTCTGTGTGCAAATAATACATGTTTAATGATGCTTTGCTTTTCAAATACCCAAGTATCCACATATGTGTGAGTGAAAGCAAAAGACTAAGGAAGGGAAGAGAGAAGGCCAGGAAGAACTGTGAAATGTAAAGGAATACTATAACATGTACTGTCCTCAAGAAAAGTTGAGCTATAATTTTTGGCTGGAAAATGGCGCCAGATTCTGAATATTCTTCCTCTCCTGTTTGATGCCTGTTGTGTATATATAAACAAGACTTTATTCAATTTGTTTATACTTGAAAAGAAGAGCTGACTTCAACCAAATTATTTTTTTTTTCAAATACAAGAAACAACTTCCAGGAACCTAATTTAATAATCTGGGATATAAAAGAGGCAACACTATAATGAGCTCTGTCTCTATAATGACAGCTGTTACTTGACCCAAAAAGACATCAAGACTGGTATGTGCTCTTTGTTACCATCTACATGGTTGTATTCTGACTGTGCATCACTCTCAACTCCTTTATGTCATCCTGTCTTCTCAGCCCAACATGTTATTTACCAGAATTACTATCTTGGTCTATTTCTGTATCAAAATATTTTGGAGGCATATGTTTTGTCCTTCTGCTCAGCCCACAGTGCGAAGGGTCACAAGGGCTTTCTATTCTCTACCTCTGCAGCTGGAACATGGCTGGCTTCAATGATCCTTGTGCAGAAGTTTAGACTCCTTCCTGCTGGACTCTCAGGCTCGGTTGCACTTAGAGCCTTCTATGGGAAGTATATGAAAAAGTGTTTATTTGTTTTTATTGATTGCAGAGAATTGCTACTATCTCTGGCTGTGAGAAAGCCAGTTCAGCTGCAATAGTTGAATGCTTAAGAGAAAAAACGGAAGAAGAGATAGTACAGATAACACAAAAAATGGTAGGTGAAATGATACTTCTTGCATTTAAATGACGTTTCAAATTTTATCATAATGGACTATGCTATTTGTGTGTTGTAATATTAGGAGAACTTGAAGTGACTGTAACATCTGACTTTCTTGTCCTTTTCAGGATTTGACGACACTGCAGCTATGCTATACTTCACCTGAAAAATGTGAACAGGTTACTTCCCTTTCATTCTGCATGGACTTTGAGCTACTTGTGTTTTGCTGTCATGCTCTACCAGGGGAAGGAAAAGAGTGTAGGAAATGTCACAGTTTCTCCTGGAGAACCTGAAAATTAATTAATGTAATATATTACGTCCTACTTAAAATTTCTTATCACAATGCTAGATTCCATGTTTCTTTGCAGTTTCAACACAGAAGTTGGTTTTTCCCTCACTGCTCCACACGTCCCGTAACAGGATTGAACTAACTAAGAAGAGATGTAAATTGGACATCATCACCTATGTTTCACAAGATTAAAAATACAATGCTAATCTTCACAGAATCTTCTGCTTAGTGCAGAAAATCTGTCAAGAGAAAATTTAGAGATGGCTGGAATACTATTACTTCTTATATCTTCACTTGGCACTTAATTTGTTTTGCTTTGGAACTACAGTAAAAATCTGAAAATTTTTTCTAGAAGCAAAATTCATGTATTAATGAAGATTTCTTTTTTTTTTCCCTCCAGCCTTCCCTGTTCATCAGTGCATCTGCAGATGGTGTATTTTTTCCGAAGAGTCCCAGGCAATTACTATCTGAAAAAGTGATCAATGCAGTCCCATATATAATAGGAGTAAATAACTGTGAATTTGGATGGGTACTTCCTACAGTAAGAGACTTACAATGTTGTTATTTATCTATCATTTTGTTAATATAAGATTTTCTAATAAATATGATTCTCTGTATCATGCAGACAATGAAATTTCCTGCTTACACAGATGGTCTGGATGAAGATGTTGCACGTCAATTTTTACAGAGCTCCCTAGCATTAACACTTAAGGTAAGAGGCCATTTTCAGAATAACCCAGTGCTGCTTCTTCACTGGTCTGGTTCTGTGTTTGTACTCCTGGAGAGGTATATTTTAGAGGCAAACTTTGTTCAGTTTGACAGCTTCCTACCATGGGGCAGTAATGGGCAGCAGATGGGGTGTATTCCTGTTGCCACTAGTGTTTGAAAATGCACTCTAAATGTCTATCCTAAATGCCCCTCTTTTTAAAAAGGAGTTCTGTGGAAATCCAGGAGCGATTCAGGTACCTAAACATAGGTGTCTTGTGACATTTTAGATACGCTAGGTTACCCAAGACATGCATAGTACTGGCAGGTATGACACAAGACCTATAGAACACACCCTTCTGAAGCAGTAACTGGAGACTAGAAAGGATAAACCTGAGATGTTTAAAACGGCACTGAGAGACCTATGTTCAGGTTTCTTGAGGTTTTGCTTCCCTGTAATTTACAAACCTCTTAGCTTTCACGTTCCTTTGTGCTCTCCTGAAACTACTAAATATAGAAAAATGCAGATTAATAGGTACAGAAAAATGCAGATTAATAGGTAAGAATTAAGAACTTTATAAATATGGCCAGTGCTTGCAATGGATCATTCAGTGTCACAGACATCCATCATGAACTTGGAAAGGCAGAGCCCAGGCTTGTTCTGAAAGGGAGTAAATTATGGTCATCTACAACAATAAATGAATTTTATGAAATCCAACAGGATTTCTTTTCTCTTATGAGGGTTACTTCCACAGAAGGGAGAACAGACTACCATAGCTATTTATCAGCATCACTGACTGATGTTTATCTAAAGATGCTTGATCTTTAGATCTTGAAAACCTCCTTTCCCTGAGAACATCTATATCCAGTAGCTGCGTAACTCCCAATTCTGAGCTCTGAGCCACACTCTAACACAGTTGAGGATTTTCTCTGAAAGAAGGTAATGTTTGGGGTGTAGCCAGGGACGTGCAGATGGCACACTCAGTTAGTGCTGATATGCTTTATAATATTAATCATCATTATAAGAAGTATTTTTATTGTTCATTTCAGGGTGTTACTTCTGAAGTTGTCGATCGAGTATACAATGAATACATAGGGAATGCAGAAAACCGTGCTCAGGTGCGAGATGGCCTTCTCGATGCAATAGGAGACCCTTTGTTTGTTCTTTCAGCCATTGAAGTGGCAAGATACCATAGAGGTAAGTCTCTAATTCAGCATCCATTAGAAGAAATGTAGAATTCCATCCTGGGGTGTGTTTGTGGACAGTATGCATCGTACTTCGTTATCCAAAGAACTGATAGCGTTTTCATTTGATCAAAATAGTTTGTAATGAAAGTTTATGATCTTTGGTGGCAGGTATTTTCAGCTGTCAGACTAACACTCTTCTGTATATTTTCCACTAGATGCTGGCAACCCAGTCTACTTTTATGAATTTCAACATCGGCCAAGTTCAGCGGCAGGTGTTGTGCCAGAGTTTGTAAAAGCAGATCATGGAGATGAGATTGCCTTTGTCTTTGGAAAGCCATTCTTAGCCGGTGACGTATCCATGCTTACTAAAGTATTCCTTTTAAAACATTATTATTCGTTTTACTTACTGGAGGGCTTTAGAATAGTCTTTCTCCCTTAGAAACATTGGAATCAACATAAACATTTTCTGCCTTTATTAGTAGTTAGTTTTCATGAAATCACTCGTCTGCAGTTCTCTCCAAGAGCTCTGCTCTGGTAAAAGTGCCATAGCTCAGAGTAGCAAGTAGAACTGATTACGGTCTATTGGAATTGATATAGGTACTAGTTTTTTGATTATTAATGTTGCCATTTCATCTCTCACTTTGTAGGGTATGCTACAGAAGAAGAAAATAAACTTAGCAGAACTGTTATGAGATACTGGACTAACTTTGCTAGAAATGGGTGAGAATCATAATGCTAATCACAGCTCAAGTTTTGTCTGTGCTGCCTGAAACATACTTACTTGCCTGAAGCAATACTTATATGGTGGCTCCTACAAATTTGGCAGAATTTAAGCTAAATATTAAAGCAAATTATTTCTATTCTTAATGATTGCAAGAAAAACCTTTTAAATGATCCTGCAGACAAAAAAAGAAAAAAAAATAAATCCAAGAGCTCTTACTCCATCTGCAATGGAGTTTTAGATCCAAAAGTAATGGCAATTATTAAACTTTTGCTATTCCACTGATGAGCATTTTGATAAAAAAAATTCAACTATTCAGGTACTAGAATCACATAATCTGAGCTCGTGTTAGTTCTCTGAAATGCTCTCAACCTGAGCAGTCAGAGCACAATTGCTAAGCAAATGGAAAGCTAATTTTTCGTTATATTATTTCCAGAAATCCCAACGGAGAAGGCCTGGTCCATTGGCCTCAGTATGATCTGGATGAAGGATACCTGGAAATAGACCTAATGCAAAAGGCATCAAAGAAATTGAAAGAACGCAAAATGGAATTTTGGACACAGCTCACAAAACAAATGATGAATGAAAGGAGAGAACACACAGATTTATAAGAGTTGTGGAGGGTACAGTTTGCTTTTAAAATCTGAAGTCAAACAAAATCAGTTTGTCAGGATGCAGAATTCAATAATATGATCACCTTCTAACTCACTATTGTGTAACCTGCTGTCATGATCACAGTAAAAGGAGAGAATCAAGGGAAATTTGGAATGTTTGTGGGACTAAAAATCACTATTTAATGAAGCAAGCAGAAAAAAACCACAATCTTTCAGGCTTGAAAAGACCATGGTGTCTACTCAGTGGATAGCAAAACTGAATAATGCTCCTGTGAGAAGGGGGAGTGAGGGGGAAATTGTCAAATATATTGAAATCTGTAAGAAATTATCTATACAGAATATATCATAAGTATCAGACTATGTTATATGCTTATTCCCCTCTTCTTTCAGAAGAGAATGGTCAGTTGTCATTCTTACAGCCTCTTTCCACTTTCTTTAATTGGAAATAGCTTTTAGGGAGCAGAGCATCCATCAAAAAACATCTGTGAGATGGGCTTGACATCTCACAAATGAGAACAGAAAATCTCTACTTGTTTTCTTGTTTTGTAAACTGTTATAAATAAATGTTGCTTTTGATTTTTTGCAACTTCCTTTTCTTTCACCTAACTGATACAGGCTAACCCCAAGAGGTTAAATCACACCCAAGAAGCCAAAAGCGTGCCCCGTTTCTTTCTTCAGCCTAAAGGGTTTCAGATATGAATTTTCCAGCTTTCTTTGCCGAAGCTGTGTCTTAAGGCTTTAGGGTTTTCACAGGCTATTCTGTGGTATGATTGTCTATTCTTCAACCCTTCCTGGCAAAGAATTCAAAATTCACTGGCAGGAGGGAGGAAGCCTTGCTGGCAGGACAGACACCCACTGAGACAGAGGGGAGAGCAAAGTATGATGTTGTTCGCTGTATGTTGTTAGCTCAACGTTGTCCGTGGGCCCACAAAGGGAAGACCTGCTGATGTGCAAAGCATGCACCCCCAGCCTTCCTCCTTTCAAGGGCACTAGCAGCTGTGACCACATTTTTGGCAATATCTGGAATGCATCAGGACACACAAGTAGTGGAGTGGCTTTTTTGCAATGTTACATGACAAGCAAGATATGCTTGCTAGGCACAAAGGAACACACAATGTAAGCATCCAAGAATCTATAAGAACTGTACTCATAACAATAAACAAACAGCAATAAATTAGCTGTAACTACTCCCTTAACTGGTGTCAAGCTCACCTTCCCATCTCCCACAGCATCCCACAGTCTATGGCTGCTCTTCCCAGGAGGGGCTGTCACAGTGACACATTGGCAGCCCAAGTTCCTGCCTGCAGGTGTTGATTTCTTGAGGATGTCTTCTTCTTCCTCCTCACCTCTGGGTTCACTTGGGCTTGCCTTTACAAATTGGTGGACCTTGAGCTGTGTGATCTATACTGAGCTTCTGCCTGGCTATCCCCTTTTGTGCATTTTTTTCCATAACTTGCAAAAACCACTAGTTGTTACCATTACTTCCAAAAAGCCATCATTAACTAACAACTAACTGTAGCAACAGTGTTCAGCCATACTGCTAGTTCTGTCACACATTTCATAATGCAGCATATGGGGCACACCGGACATTTTATTCCTTCCCCTGTTTTGATCTGAAGTAGCCTTTAAGTCCGTTATTGGTTTGGTGAATCAGTGTTTCTGTCCTTGTAGGTTCACAAAAATCATTAACTTAAACAAGATAGAAAAAATCCCATGTGTTTGTGAATGCAAAATCATAGCTATAACTTCTGTGGAAAAGTGAGGCCCCTTATTTTGTTAGGCACATATGATAACAAAGTACTTTCCAACTGTGTGAGAAGGAGCGTTCTATCCATCTGTGTACTTTAAAACCCCAAATATAAAGAATGGTATGCTTTCAAACAGTTGAGAAATGAATAATACTGGGGCCACAATGTATAAGTTACCTTTAAGCAGCAGATTCCTACATTATGCTCCAAACCGCATTTTATTTTATATTTTTAATATTAATGGTCACTTGGTATAGATACCCAGTTCAGCTCAAGGTAACAGTACATATACATTAAATACAAATGTATGCACTGTGCACCTATATTTGAAGAAAATCTTAGCAGTATATTTAGTTGATAATATTCAGCAAGAACTGCTGCTGTTGTTGTATTTTTCACATTGTCAATAGAACACTTAATCTTTCTTAAAAATGTATTAATTATACATAATTTCTATAATTGCCTTTCTAAGTCAGTGACAGAGTATGTTTGTTAGGTGCCATTCCTGCTTCTCAGGTCATCTCTCCTCTGGCAAGGGGTTTGTTCCATAGGGCTATCTCAGAGAATGGAGTTGTAGCCAGAACTCCGATAACTGACCGTCCTGAAAGACAAGCTAAAGTAAGTAATTTTAAAATGGATATTGTTCCACATTTTAGTACTTTCATAGTATTCAATATTATTACTATCTTTTTAATATTGTAGCTTTCCACACATTGATGCTTCCTGTGAAAAAAATCCATTTGCACACCCATTTATGATACTGCTTTGCTCAAACTTGCAAATACTTAGTCTTGTGCATGCTGCTGCAACTTATTTATGTCACAGCTTTTACATGAAACATGCCTCCAGTCTTCAGCTGTGATGGAAGGAATTGGGAGTTCTGCAAAATCACTTAGCATTCCCAGCACAGTGTAGCTGATGACTGTTCACTGTGACTCAGTTGCTGAAGAAAGTACTGTCCACGGAGGAGTTAAGTAGCATAGTTAATATAAGAAAATCGTCGGCCTTTTGTTACACTGATTGCAGACAATTGCAACCAGGCTGGCTGTGAAAAACCTGATTCAGCTGCGGTGGTTCAGTGCTTAAGAGAAAAAACAGCAAAAGAGATGCTAAACCTAACTCTAAAAACAGTAGCTAATGCTGTACTTTGTTCTATAAGATGGAATAAATCCTTCTCTAAGACTAAGATAACTTGAGGCAAAACCATTGTATGACACTTGCTTGGCTGTTGCAGGACTTCACAGCAGTGCACTTGAACAATAATACTGCACCTGAAGAATCAGAACAGGAACATTCCCTACCACCCTGCATTTCAGGGTAGAAGTGCATCCATCACAGGAATGTAAACTATAAATTCTTTTTTTTCCCCGGGAATGGTTCTGAACAAGGCAGGCTCATGAATACCAAATAGGAAACTTAAAATTGCAAAAATGGAACTGGCCAGCTTTGCACAGTCCATCGTGTCACCTTTGTCATCAGCAACGCACTTCCCAGCAGCTGGCTGATTTTTTAATACAGTGTGCAAGATGGAAGGACTGCATATTGGAGGAAGTAATACAGCATTTATCAAACCCTTCTAGGAAGTACAGTCATTTAAAAAGCTCTCCTTTTTGCAAAACTGACCTTTTGTTAGTAGCTGTTCTATCTGTTGCCATAACCAATCTTTCCGTATCACTGTGCTGGCTTGTCAGTTCTTTTGCAATCTTACCACATAAGCTTATTTTGACCCTGTTACTCATCCAACCCTAAGAAGCTGGAGTTACAAACTGGTTAACAAGTCATCCTCTGTCTTAAGCATTCAGTATTAAATTCTTGTGCAGTACTAAAATTATGTAAGAGAACCTCAGAACAAGGCCTAAAACTCAGTTACCTTTGATACTACGTATTATATTGTAACTAAAAATAGGTTGCTTGGGTGATTTCTTTCAGTCAATACTAAGAAAGCTGAATTATCTTTCCGAGTAAAACCAGTATGTAAGTAACAAAGTGGTGCTTTTTTCTCCAGCATCCTCTCTTTATTGATGCAGCTGTGGACAGTATATTTTTCCCCAAAAACCCATCACTGCTACTAGCTGAAAAAAGGATCAATGCACTTCTGAACATAATAGGAGTAACAAACCATGAATTTGGATTTCTGCTTCCAACTGTAAGATGCATATAATGCCTTTTATTTATATGTTGATTTATTAACTATTCAGGAGCACAGGAGCTCACAGAAAACATTTTTACTCTGCAGGTGCTGAAATACCCTCCTTTTGCGAAAGGATTGGACAAAAATGTAGCATTCGAACATTAAAGAGCACAGAGTCTTTCACAGTAAGAGGCAACTTTAATGTGCCAATTGACTTCTATCTACGTGAGGGTTGGTACCTCAGATCTGCACTAGTCCCTGCTTTTTTTCCCCCTTCATTTTCTTGGATACAGACACTGCAGCAGAATTCCCCCATGTCCTGTGCTGTCCTTGAACTAAGTGCCAGGTGTAGGAGGGCACTAGGTTGTGGCTCAGGCTTTGCAGAGGCTCCATCCATTCAGGGTCCCTGAGGCTGGTTCCCAAGCTCCAGGAGACGCTCCATGGATCTGAGGAGAACAACCTGTCCCAGAAGGGAATGGAGTGAGCTGGAGATAACTCTGTGAAAATAAGATTATTGAAGTTCTGTTTTCCTTATGCAAGTGATTTCCACACAAGGAAAACAGCAGGCATCGCTGACGGGTAGTACCTGAGCAGATGTCAATGTAATTCCCCTTTGAGCTCCTGCAAACCTCTTGCTTCCAAGCGGGGCTGTAACAAGTAACACGGAAGCACCAGCTCCAAGTTTTGATTACTTGTCTGTTAGACAATCCAGTGTACTTTTGTGAATATCAGCATCAACCAAGTTCAACTAAAAGTTCAAAACCAAACTTCGTAAAAGTACGTCATGCAGATGACGTTGGCTCTGCGCTTGGAAAGCCCTTCTTGGCAGGTATCTGACTGGGGTCTGCTGGAGAATTTGTTTACTCGTCATTTGCGTTTGAGCACTGTTAAGATAAAAACGTTTCTAGTAAAGTAGGGAATTTCAGTGTTCTCGTAGAGCACCAGCCTCACGCTCTTCGAGACGATCTTTACCTGGAGCCAGTTCTGGGACGCGACGCCCCTGTCACCCTGGAGCGACTTCCCACAGCGGTCTCCGCGCGGAGAGGCACCGAGAGCGACCCAGCACCCAGCCTCCCGCGGGCCACGCTGCAGACGACGGATTTAAACGCAGCGCAACAGCCTCGAGGGGCCGGACCGCCTTTGGTCGGAAGGGGTAAGTTTTCGTACGCCTGCCCAAATACCATGCCAAGCCCTAATTATCTCCGTTCTTAACGACCGCAAATGAGACCGCCGCGCCCGCTCAAGCAGGCGGGTGCCCACTACCCTGCGGCGGGGAACGGGTGACCCGGTCCCATCCCGGCGGCCCGGCCCCCTTCCCCTCACGGGCGTCCCCGCCGCCGCCTCAGGGGCGCCGCGCCGCGGGGCGGGCTGCGTCCCGCCGGCCCCCGCGAGCATGCGCACTGGCGCGCCGCCACCAGCGGGCCGTGCCGGGGCGTCGCGTGTCCGCTGGCGGCCGCCGTAGCGGAGCGGGCAGGGCGGCGCTGCGATGGCGGCCGGGCCGCCCGTGCTCCTGGGGCTCCGCGACGCCGCCATGGTGGGGCCGTGCCGAGGAGGCGGGCGGGCCCCCGCCTGGGCCACCAGCAAGCTGGGCGGCTCCGCGGTAGGGCCGGGCCGGGGCGGGCCGGGCCGGGGTTGGGGGAGGATGGCGGCGGAGGGGCCGCGCCCTGAGGGGGCCGGCGGCCGGCCGGGGCGCCGGGCGCCCGCGGAGCGTCTCCAGCCGTGCCCGCGCTGTTCGTCTTTCAGGACTGGGTGCCCGCCGTGCGCCCGGGCTCTCCCTGCTGCGGGGAGTGCGGGAGGGCGCTGGCGCACCTGGTGCAGGTGTACTGCCCGCTGGAGGGGTCCCCCTTCCACCGCGTCGTCAACGTCTTCGCGTGTGCCGGGAAGGGGTGCTGGGGAGCGCCCCGCAGGTGAGGACGCGGCTTTGCCTTTTGCTCTTGAACGGGCACAGCTCGACGGCGACTAACAAGTGCCCCTTCGGCTCAAACGTTGTGTTCTTACGTGTCTGGTTTTGTGTTTTTTTCCTTGACGCGGCACGTTAAAGCTGGAAGGTACTGCGCTCCCAGTATCTGCAAACAGGAGGAAAGGAGACAGGCGATGACAGCGTAAAACAGGTATCGCTAGCAAACGGCCTTCTTGGGTTCTGTCCTTTGTTTCTGCGTGCCGCATGAAGTGCAGTATCGAGGAGGTTTTAAAATAAAAATGCAGCTGAGCTGGCCGAGTTTCGCACCTTGCATACACTTGTTTAAGTAACCATAACCTTTCTCAAGAAGCTGCGCTCTGTGCTAGTTTTGAGTCATGTATGTGGTCACGTGGAGAAGTCGTGGTCGTGGAATTTTTGACAGCGTGAGTACTATGCGTTGTTTACTGGAAGATTAACTTCTTGTCTGTGATCTGTGTTAGGCTTGTTTTAAAGTGAAGGTTGCAGCCCATCTGTATGGTCAAAACTGATATTTAATACTTTAATTACTTAAGCTACCTAAATGTTATTTTTCAACTTTAAATGATTGGGCTATACTGTTTAGGTTTGGATCTTTAAGATGTTTTCTTTATTTTCTAATTTAAATAGATTTTTAAAAATTTAACCATCAGTTTTAATTAATCTGACTCGATTATCGTTAATGTGCTTTGGGTATTTTTGCCGATCGAGGAAAACTGCATGTTGGCTTAAGAAGATTGAACGAGAAGGATGGCTATCAAACTAGTGATGACAGGCAGAAAGTTTATTCAGCTGGTGCATTTGCAATAAGAAATTTTGGTCTGTGGTAAATGAGCTTGTACTCTGATAAAAAGATGGTATTTTCATTGTTGTTGTTGTTATTATTTTCCTCCATATTCTGCCCTTTGAGCTTACCTGTGGTGCAGTAACTGTGCTTCAGATAAACGTACCCAAACTAGCTGTCAGTGGTCATGCCAGCAGCCAAGGTATGGCAACAGGATGTACAAAGGCCATTCAAAAAGACAGTGAATTCTTGTTCCGTTTCTCCAGTGTGAGATACCTTTTGCCATAAGTGTGGTGCTGTGAAAAGTAAATGTGGGTATGCTGGTAAGTACCACTGTGAGGAGAATCAGTGAAATAACACTAAGCATTAGGCTAAGGTTTTAGTTTTCGTATCTGTTATGAAGCTGTATTTGAAGTGCATTAGGGCGGCTGAAATGAACAATGTTCTTTTTCCTTTTTTTGTGTTTTTTTTGGTTTTGGTTTTTTTTTTTTTTTTCTTCTCAGAAACAAGAATCGAACTTTGCTGCAAAGGATTGGTGTGATGAAGCAGATGATTGGGGAGTCTGTGATGGAGCAGAATCTCCTGCATCTGCCTCCCTTCAGCTGCTTGGCTTAAATGAAGCTGTGAGCAGCTCCTTGTCCAGAGAGGTGGAGTGTGCATCCCAGTTCCAACAGCTTCGCTTGTCTGAAGCTACTGATGGGTCAGATTCCCTGAATACACATCCTCCAGTCAGTGGGGGAATAGTAATGGCAACGTCTAGTTCAGCTCCTGTGTTCCAGCCCTTTTACATTAGTGTTGTGGATGAGGAAGACTACACTGGTTTCCTTGATACAGATTATGCAGATAAGCTATTGAAGGAGTATCAGCAGAGGGAAGGTGTCAGTTTGGAACAGTTGATGTCAGAAAGGTGAGAACAGGTCTGGATTTCATGCTGAAACTGAAGGGATTACGCAGTTTCCTGTATGCTGATTGATGATCTAAATCTGACTGTCACTAAATCTGACTGTTTTTTGTTCGTAACTGGGTCCTTCAGGAATCATTGATGTGTAGTACTTTGGTGGAAGAACATAACAATGCACCCAGTTCTGTCAAATTTTGAGTTATTCAGAGATGCATCTATTTCTGAGTGACTGAGCAGTTGGAATGTCCTTGGGCTCCAGATAGAGCAGTGGACTGTCAGTCTCTGAAACCAAACCAGTGTGGTTTAAACAACATTTTATGCTAAATGGTATGAGTTTATATCGTAACATTTGTCTCTTTTGTTGTTTTTTGGTTTTTTTTTTTTGTCTTTACAAGGCTAAAGCTTTTCTTATATTCCAGTTGCATTTTTAAGAGTTTAATTACGTAGGGATTTTGACTAGAGGCTGGGATGATGGTAAGACTCCATAAGGTTTTGTAGAAGGTTGTCTGAAAAACAATTTTTGAACGTAGTTATGGAAAATATTTTCAGTATTAATTTAAGTGAGCACTTATATCCAGACCATTTCTCTTTTGATTATATTAACATGTACAGTGACTTTTCCTGGATTGTGGGCAACATTGAATTTTTTGATAACTAAAGCTACTGTCAGTTGCAGAATCTGCATAGAACGCTTTTTAGCGTAGTGGTGTTCCTGTTGAGTTTTGTTGACCTTTATAGAATGGTAGAACTTTAATTACATTTAATTCAAAATTTAAAAAGACAACATCGTAATTTAAAAACGAGCAAAACTTGTGAGGATTTACTAAAGGAATGTTTGTTTTTTTTTTAAGGAATAAGCAGGTGTCTGGTGGATTTGAATCTCTTGTGGTAGTTTGAAACACTGTTAGTAATTGTAAACCACCAGAAACCGAAGAACTAGGAGCAAAATGTTCACTTGCAACATCTAACAGGAATTGCCTCTTAATTTAACATGTATAGGGCTTTTTTGTATACTTAGTATAATTTAATGTGAATGTGTAGTAACCATTGCTTATTTAAAGCAAGCATATCGTACTGAAAACCTTATTGGAAATCTTGTTTCTTTTCTTGTTTTCTTACAGTTTTGCAGGAGAAGGTGGTAATGAAAAATATGAGAAGAGTGAAGTCAAAAGCAGGGACCACACATTCCATAAATTTATGAAAAGAATATCAGCGTGTCATGAACAGATTCTAAGGTATGTTGATCATCTGGTTGTAACAGGGAGATCCAGAGCAGAGGCATGGATTGTTAGTACATCAAAATAAACCATTTTATTGGAAATAGAGGTATATTTTTGCTTCTTAATAAAAAAAATTGCTAAGAGGGCTGTTACCATGCCTGTGTGGTTAGACTTCAGTCCCTGATTGGGCTTTTTTATATAAAGTGTAAGCAGGATCAGAGACCCCAGATCTGGCTATGGGAGACTTTCTTCAACATAAGACCTGATGAGAACAGTCCGAGACTGTCTTTGAAGACTCGCTGAAATCCAGACATAGAGGTTTTAAAGAGGCAGTTTTGAGGTGGAGGTATAATACACAGTGGTATGCTGTTGTGATAGATTTCCAAGGCTATCTGCCTCTCTGAAATTTTGTAACCTTACTTTAATTGCTTATATGTCAGTCCTTGAGATGTCACTGAAGTAAGAAATCACTCGTTCTAAAGCCTGAGTTCTGCAGCTTATTGTGATTACCCCTCGGGACCCTGCAGTCTTCAGTTCTTGTAAATCTGTTGCTTTTCCTAGAACAAAAGCAGAATGAACCTCAGAGCAGCTACTTTCCTGAAAGAGGAGTTAATTTGGAATGAAAGCATAACAAAGAGTTGAAATGATAAATTATTCATAGTATCAGCTAGTACACATGAATTTCAGGGTTCATACCAAGTGTTAGTTTTTAACTTTGTTCCAGAGAGTCCAATGCAGCCTATCTGGTCAAGCTGTCTCAGTGTAGTGACAGGACCCTTGTTTATCAGGTTTCCAGAACCAGGTGGAAATAACTGGTACCTTTTTGATGAGGAGGTGAAGTTTGAGGGGCTGGTTACACAGATAAGAAATATAAGAAACTTTCATTAATTATCTATCAAAGATTGTACAGAAAATATACTAGTGCAGAGTGCAAGCAACATTTTCAGACAACTTCTTTTCACTGGATCTATCACACTGCAGTACTATGCTCTTCAGTTCTTCTAAAACATCACCTCTTGTGATCCCTATGACTATCACCAGTTACAATCTTTATGTAGGCCTCCCCTTCCCCTTCATGGGTATTGTGAGTATGCCTGTCAGACCCCCAGTTCTCCTGGGCTGCCAGATCTCTGCTGGGCTTTCAGCACAGCACAGGATCCCCTGCTTGGCATTCAGTGGAAACTGTCTTTGGTCTTGTTTCCTGTTAGTTGTGGAGCTGCGGTAGCTTTTACAAATAAAACACCAGTTCTGTGGCATAACTACAGTGATTTTGAGACCTATTCTATGTTGAGTATCTTTAACTGCCACTGGTTAGGATTCCATTTTTTAGGAAAGTGTAGTTTGCTCAATTAAATGAGTCAGGTACAGCATATTTTGGAGGTGTCAATTCAAAGCATTTGTCTCCTTTAGATCCAGCTCTTTCCTTAAGACTTCCCAAGCGTTGACCTTCCAAGTATTTCCCCATCGCATCTTTATTCTTTGTTTAATGACTCACGTGAAACTTTGGCAATGATTCTGGCTCATAACAATGTTTGTTACTTCAAGCAAGTTCAGAGGTTTCAAAGAATCCTGAACGCTGTTGCCAACATGTATGTTTTCCTATGAAATTTTGATACAAAAAATGAATATTTTTTTCCTGTCTTCTCTTAGATACTCTTGGGGTGGCCAGCCTTTATTCATAACGTGTCCTCCAGCCAACATTGACAAAGGTATTCCAGCCTGCAGTAACTGTGGAAGCAACAGAATATTTGAATTTCAACTCATGCCAGCGCTGGTCAGCATGCTCCAGAGTGATTCAGGTGTTGACCTTTGACTTAGCTGAATGAATACTAGAAACAGTCACCTTTGGTAAAGTGTAGTGAACTGCAATTTGGGTTGTTTCTTGCTAACCACACGCACTGATGTGCCTAACTACAGTGATCATCTTGTTTAGAATCCACTCTGTTTCCATCATAGTTTTCACTAAACAAAAGATAAAACTCTAGTTTATGGAGACTCTATGATTGCAACTTCATTTGCTCATAATAACAGCAATATAGATAATTCCATGACCTTGGGAGTAATTTATCTTTATTGCCTCTTAATGAGGCTTTGGAAAATAATAAATACTGTCAGTAAGATTGCAGACACTTAAAAAGCAATTTGAAAATTGAGTCAGCTTGCTTTAGAATCTTTAAAATTAGAAAATGCTATGTATGTAGGAGATCGAATATGAAAAATATTCTCTGAATTGGCAAAGATTGAAGTATAGCAATAAGCAATAGCCCCGATTATGTCATTTTTCATACCTTTACATTATATACCTTTATTGCTTTGTTTTTAGATCTGTCAGTGGAATTTGGAACTGTTATAGTTTACACATGTGAGAGAAGCTGTTGGCCAACAAATCATCAAACCCCTCTTGAAGAATTTATTTTTGTACAAGAAGACCCAGATCAGAGATTATTTAAATAATAAATTGTATTTCTCCGCATAGATGGAAAGTCTGTTGGGTTTTTTTACTACAGGTGAAAGTGTGTAATTATGCAACAGAATTTTCCTCAGATGTGGTGAAAAATGAAACTTATTAGATGACATTGTCCTTATTTCCAAGAATAACTGATTGAAGTATATATTATCATGCCTCTAAAATGCGGCAGCAGAAAACTTGCATACTTTGGTTACGCCTGGAAATTTAAGCGGAGATTGTTTCATGGTTCTAGTTACACTTAACATTTGGAGAGGACAGTAGAGGAGAAAGGTTGTCTTATTGCAGTCTGTTATACTGTTAGCATTCATCAGCCAAACAGGGTCCAGTTTTTAGAAACTATTAGCAGTGAAGAACTTAATGTAGGCTCGATTTTTGAAAAACAGATCTGCTTTGTTTTAACCACAGATTGGAAATTCAGTGGGCAGTGGCTGTCACTACAGTCTTCCTGTGATTAACCTTTTCTATATGTTTTTCCCGTAAAGGACAAGTTAGATTTTCAGGGCCAGATGAGCTCTGACAGTCACATTGCTTTGGATAGGGAAAAGCTGGGAGTTTTTGTTAGTGCTTTTGTTCTCACAGGTACAGAATGGCGGGGTAGGTATGGCACCTGCCTTTGTTAGTGCAGTCTAGTGCTCGCAGGTGGATCGTGCTGCTTTAGTTAAAACAGTCTTAATTCTTCTGTCGAGTTCCCTGTTGGTTTAGGCTAAATTGCAGTATTTCAATTGACTTAATGGAGGAGTAATTCAAGTAAGCGTCCTTCAAGGTTTTTGTACAGGTTTAATGCTGCAGCATAAATTAACGCACTAAAAACGTGGGGTTAAAAGAAAAAGGGGGCGGGGGGGGAGCTAAAATAGTGGAACGTGTTTGCAAAACGGCTTTTTTTAAGGAAGAACTGTACCTTGCCCTGTCAGCTTCTAGAGGTGAGCCTGTTAAGTGAGGCTAACTGACGTTACCCCTCGAATCCTGCCAGTGCTCCCCACGGGTGCTCGGCCTGCGCCGTTCCCCAGCCGTGGCAGGTAGCCCAGCGCGCGCAGTTTGTGGGCCGAGCCCTGGCTGCGCCGACGGCTGCAGCAGACCGGCGAGGGCCGGCTTTCCGGCGAGGCGCTGCCCCCGGCGCCGGGCCGTAGCCAAGGCCCCAGCCGAGGCGGCGCTGCGGGGGCCCGGACGGCGGCGGCGGTGGCGGGAGCGGGGCTCGAACCGGCGGCTACGTCCGCCCCGTCCCGCCCGAGCTCCGGCCCCGCCGCTGCCTTCCTGGGCGGCGCGCGGGAGAGGGCCGCGGCCCTCCCCGCCGACAGGGGGCGCTGCGGGCGAGGGCCGCTCTGGTCTCGCCCGGGCTCGCTGTCCGGAGTGCGGCCCGGCTGAGGAGAGCCGCGCGGAGTCGCTCCCGCCGCCGTCGTTCGCCCGCCCGCCCGCCGTCATGTCCGTGCCGGTGTCGGGCCCCTTGCGCAGCGAGCTGGCGGAGGCCGTGGCCCAGGCGCGGCTCTTGGTGGTGGGAGCCGGCGGCATCGGCTGCGAGCTCCTCAAGGACCTGGTGCTCACCGGCTTCAGCAACATCGACGTGGTGCGGGCCGGGGCCGCGGCCGGGGCGGGGGCCGGGGCGGGTGAGGGCCCGGCGGGCGGCGGCGCGGCCGAGGCCGGGGGCGGCGGGGCCGGGGCCGGGGGGTAGGGGGGCAGGGAGCGGGGCGGGGGCCTGAGGGAGGCCGGGGCGGCGGGGCCGCGCCGCCACAGCGCCCCCGCGCCCGCCGCGGCCCCTCCCGCCCGCCGCATTGTCTGCGTGTTTTCAAACTGCTCCCGGCCCGCCAAAGCTGCCGGGCCAGGCTGCCGCGCCGCGCCGCCCCTGCCGCCGGGGGACGGGCTCCGCCACAAAGGGGCTGCGGCCTGCCGGCGCCATCCGCGCCCCCGCCTCCCACGGGGCCGCGCCGAGGGGCTTCCCCCCGCGGGCTGCCGTGCCCGGGCCGCCCGCCGGAGCGAGCGCCGGGAGGGGGAGCGGGGGGGGGGCCGCCCCCCGCCGCCCCCCGCCGCCCCCCGCCGCCCCGAGGTCGGGCCGCCTCCCCCGGGGCAGCGGCGGGTCCAGCCGTCGCTCGGCGGCGGAGCGGCTGCGCCGCTTTGGGAGCCCGTAGATGAAATCTCCTGGGAAACGGTGGTGGTGTGCCATGTTTGCTGCCCGGCGATTGCTCCTTAAAGTCTTAGTTTTGCCTAATGCCGCCTTTGCTACTGCTGCGGATAGTGGTCCGGTGCTGGATCGCAGCGAAAAACAAAATACGTGGGAGGCGAACTGTATTTTTAGATACCGAGTTGTAAAACTGTCAGTCTTGGAAGTCTGGTCACGATAGCTTCCCGCGGGCTGTTGCTTTCACTTTTGCTTCCTGATGCTAATCTCTGAATGTGTATAGGAAGGGCAGAATTGAGAGGGTGGTCGTGTAAACGGGATAGAGATAAATACTGTTAGTAAAAGTCTGATTGCCTAGTTTCCAGATCTTTATTAATTTCTTATTGTAGTTGTGAAAAGTATATGGTTTTAAGAAGTCACTGGAGTACAAATCCAGCTAGAGCACAGGTCCCTTTCCTTGAATGCGCTTTCACTTGTGTGTGCCTGGCCAGGAGTCACATCTGAGAGTTTTGTATCACAAGTTGCAAGAAGTTTGTTTTTACAGTCAGACTTGTTGAGCAGAGCTTATTAGAAACAGCTTTTATCTAAAACTATATCAGCTTGTAGAAGAGTATAGCTACTGGTTTGCCTTGTTATTCATACAGCTCAGGCTTTTCTACTGAAATACTTTTTAAAACTTGTAGGGTATGCTTAACTGCAATTCCAAATTGTTCCTTTGATTTGAGTCTGCCACTGAGAGCCTGTCCAATTTTAACATTGTACTGGTGAAGTAAACAACACAGAAGAGTGGAAGCCTGCATTTTCTGCAGTTTTTTACCCTCTTTTTTTTTTTTTCCTACCTTACTATGTAATTTGTGGATTCCTGCAGTCTGTTATAATAGAAAGAGTTTAATATCTTCTGATTTTCCAGTTAGTCATTAGGCATAAATCTCATTGGGGTATGCTTATTGTTTCACTTATCATAGTTTGATTTTTTTGTATTGTCTTTCAAGGCCAACTTGGACTCCATTAACTTAAGTACATGTTGGAGCGGGGCCATCTTAATTTAAAAATATCATTGGTAGTGTTTTATGCAAGACAGTAACATTTTGATGACATACAAAGTGGGTGGGCAAAAGGCAAGGTGACAGCAAAAAGAAAATTGTTAGGAAAGAGGAAATTCACTATTAGGAGAATAAATTGCTTTTGTCACAACGTTTTATCACAACGTTTGTGATACTGTTGAGAGTTTTCCTTGGTAATTAAATACTAACAAACTTGAACACCTGAAAATGCTTTTTACTTTTATAAGTTGTGAAAATTTTTTAAAACAAAATATTGATACTAAAAAAAATCTAATAGTTTTGAATACCAGATAACTCACAAATATGTGATTTCATTAACTATGCTTTGTTGAAAGGCAGTGCCATTGCCCTCATGAATGAAGAACAGAATGAAATTACTCAAAATGCAAGTCTGAATTAAGAACATCAATATACATTCTTAGGAAGTTCTGAGGCCTTTCCTTCTAACTTACAAAAATGGGAGCAGTGTAAAAGTTATTAAAATAAAGAGAACTGTTAAATTCTGATCATTCTTAGCTAGATTGAAGCTTCTGTTGAGGTCTAATGGTCTCAAGTATTCTCTGTGGAGAAAAACTTCCTCTGTTTCTTTTGGTCTTGGTAGTACTGTTTTCAGTTGTAGCTTATGTCATTTGTTATCATCTCCAGTTAAAATACTAAAAGCTTTCTGGGTAGTGGAAGTTTTAACAGAATTATGCACTTAATAATTTTCACTTGAGGTTCTTGGGCTTTTTGGCTTTGGACTAAGCAAGCTTTCTGAGTGTGTCTTATGAGAAAGGAAAGGAGGTAGAAATGTTTTTTTTATGCAAATACCGTTTTCATGAAAAGATACAAGACCATGCGTAGTTACTAGGATACTACGGGCAATAAAGATTAACAGTCTCTGCTTTATAATATATTTCTAAAACATTTTATATTTTCTGTTTGCTCTATATCCACAGGTGCTTTTATTTAGTGTTTAAATAGAACTCTTTAGCTATTTACAGTTCTTAGTATATTAAAACTTAATCCTTAAATTAAAAATATTGGGAAGTTTAATCTTGGAGCTTGGATCTCGCATTCAAAGGATCTTCAATGAGAAGTGTGTGGCATGCTTTTTTCGTTATTCAAGTTTGGTTAATAAAATTAAAAGCGTATGAGAATACCCTTAGTAGGTCATGTTTAAACTTCACACTGCACAGTCAGTCTGATAGTACTCTCCATATAGCTGAAAGCGTTACTATGTTGTGTATGTCAGCATTATCTATGGGAATTTGGGATAAATACCTCTTAGGGTCAGGAAAATTGTCTCCCCCCCAGTTAAAAGTTAGGGACAGGAGAGGATTTCTAAAGAGTGGTTGATGAGAGAGAAGTGTTTAATGAAAGCAAAAGTAGTGGCATCAAAGGTAGGAATAAATCTTCTCAAAGTTCTAATTAAATCTTAATTCTTGTTGTGGGACGTAAAGACATTTGAAATTATGATGTTCATGTGCATATATTAATAGAAACATGGCTGTTAGGGGAGTTACAGTCACGGCATCCTTTGAGGTGGTACATCACAGGTGTGCTGTGGTATATGTTTTTAAACATTTTTGATTGCATGATTGGATTATTTTTTTTTGTAAGTAGACTTCATAGTTTTTTAATATGCACTTCAGCAGTTAGTCCTGGTGACAAACAGTAAAAGCTTTTGCCCTGCAGTATATGAATTAGATGACAATGCAGCCCTCGGTTTACTGATTCAGTTGCTCAAAGCTATGTTCAAATATAAAGTAGAAATACTAATTAGTTTGCTGAGTAGTCTTCTTGGACCTTGGGGAAATGTGGTACAGAGCCAGCATTCAGGGTGGTTAGTCCCATGTAGAGTCTGACTGGACCTATCTAGAGAGATTTCTGCAGTATCTCCTCTGAGTTTGTACAGTGTGCTCCTGATGAATTCTCACTAAAATCTTTATCGTCTGGTAAATAGGACAATCAGTTACCAACTTTCTACTAACCACTGTGCAAATGTATGTCAAAATTCATGTGCGTTTTTAGTAGGGACTCTTTCTTCAGAAAGTTTGTTGTCATGTAGCCCTAATTTTTGACATATGGTTCTATTGTAAGTAATTATTTAAAATGTATGGATTTCTGAAGATGATTAGGTCATCATTTGCACCTCTACAGTTCCTATAGTGCAGACATAACACCTGTATGCAGGTCTGAAAAGGGATCTGTAAAGTTTATGCATTTTGGTCAATCACATTTGCTTCAAACTCTGTTAATGATTTTGTACCTTTTATGTCTGTAAAAGTGAACTGGCTGTCTCTTGTGTGTTTATAGATTGATTTGGATACTATTGATGTCAGCAATCTCAACAGGCAGTTTTTGTTTCAAAAGAAACATGTTGGAAGATCGAAATCACAGGTGAGGAAAAGGTCAAAGCTTAAGTCTTACTTAGTATTATTTTATGGACAGTGTTAGACACATGTCACAATTTTGTTTCTACTGTGAAGAGGTAAGTGTTGGCTGGTTGATCATGGCTATCCACAACATTTCATTATAAAATTATTTAAATCTCTTAAGGTAGTCAACTTAGACTCGATACCAGTTGAGTATCGAGTATCTTTAGAAGGAAGGAAGAAAGAAATAATAAGTGGTTTTTTTTGTTTTTGTTTTTTTTTTATTTCTAGGTTGCCAAGGAAAGCGTGTTACAGTTTTATCCAGAAGCTAATATTATAGCTTACCATGATAGCATCATGAAGTATGTTTGTTTTTAAGCTCTAATTACATGTTTTGTTTTGCAAGTACTGTGTTATTTAAATGCTACAATGGTGTGCTTTAAGATATTTTACAAAGCTACTGCAGTAAGAAGAAATAGCTGTAAATAAGGGAGTACCACACACCCGAGTGGGAGTGTGGATTTTGCATGAGTTTTCTTAAGCTCTGGTAGTAAGCTGTAGTCATTTGCTTGTGTCTATTTTTCATTTTATTAGTAATATTTACTATATAAGTTTCTACACTGTAAAGATGCCCTGATGTCTTAAGCAATAATTAGGTAAAATAAATGTCAATGTTGAGTCTGTGATTAAAAAAATTAAGTCTTTTGTGTGTGTGTAGGTAACTGAGTATCATTTATATATGCCCCAAACTGTTAAAATTTAGTCTTTGTGATCCATAACCAATGAGTAGAGTAAAATATTATGTAGACTTTCATTAGCTGTTTCCCATGTTTTAATTTATATTTGTCCAGCTTCTTAAAAATTGATATTCTGTAATATTAAGGTTTGAACTCTGATGTTGCCATTAGCCACTGAAACACTTACTCATTGCATCCTTCTCCTGAAACTGTAAAATCGTTAATCCTGTTTCCTCTTTATTCTCTCTTCTTTGCCACCTTCTTCTTTAAATCAGAAAAATGTAATGTAAAGATAATAAAGCATCAAGATTTTAAAATCCCATGTCTTGGCTCCTAAGGGTATGGAGGCACGATCAAAACCAATTGCGCTATCACAGTATAATGAATTATCAACAGTCTGATGAGCTATGGTAATTACAGTGTGCATGTTTTAGCCTCAGCTGATGGTTTTTAAGGTCAGTTACCACAGCTCAGCCAATTTACTCATTAGGTCAGAGCAGTATAATCACTTTTTCGTTGTCTGCCTGTTTCATTGGTCAAATTAGTACTAATTGCAATAGCTTCCTTCCAGCAGCATAAAATACATGCTTTCACCCAGCTTTAAAATGGGCAGAAGACAAATGGGGCAGTTAAAGGCTAGCAGTAAATTTATAATATGTGTAATTTACCACATGAACATCAATCCACCCTTTGCATGTGTATAGTTTCTGTTGTGGCATAATAACCAACAACTTTGATAAGCCATTTTGAGTATTGTTTTTCTTTTCTGTAGCCCTGACTATAACGTAGAGTTCTTCCGCCAGTTTACGTTGGTTATGAATGCTCTGGATAACAGAGGTGAAGTTTTCACTATGATTTTGTATTGGAGATGAAAATACTGTTGCTTGTTCATAGAAACAATTTTCATGTGCTCCACTCTTTAGTACTTCTGCAGTGTCAGTTAAATAACAAGTATCCTCTTAACCCATCTGTAGTTTGACTAATGCTTGTGTGCTTCACTAGAACCTTGAAAGGGTAGTTAGTGCTTTTACAGGTGTTTTGAAAGTAAACATTAACTGCTATGTTGTTGCTTTATGGGATCTGATGAGTATTGTGTGTACCTATGTAATTTTATTCAGTTGAGTTTGCTATATGTAATAGCGTCGATATATTTTGTGTTAATTGGGAAATTGACTTTGTGAAAAGGCGTAGTGCTCTATAATGAAGTAAGACAGATTAAGGATAAATGTTTGCATAGGACGCTACCTTAAATTTGGAGAAGTAAAACTTTTTTTTTTTCTGATTATTCAAATTTTTCTTTAAAAACTCTTGATTTGCAGCTGCCCGCAACCATGTGAACAGGATGTGTCTGGCTGCTGATGTTCCTCTTATAGAGAGTGGAACTGCAGGTTACCTTGGACAAGTCACAGTTATTAAAAAGGTTAGGCTGTGTATTACTCTTGTTGCTTTAAGTTTAAATCATCGGCTCTTTAGACAACAGGGAGTTGGGTGTTTTGAGATACAGTTACAGTTTATCTGGTAATAAGATATACTATCAGTAGCCTTCACAGTGTGACAAATATTTCACTTTTCACCAGGGAGTGACAGAATGTTATGAATGTCATCCTAAACCAACTCAGAAGACTTTTCCAGGCTGCACAATCCGAAATACGCCATCGGAACCTATCCATTGCATTGTGTGGGCTAAGTATTTGTTCAAGTAAGTGATTTTTTTTAAAAAAGAAAATAGGTACTGTGGTTCGCTCTTCTGGTTTCTAAACCTACAGACCGAGAAATAAAGCGGACATGCGCTTTTGATGGCGGGAGGGGGGTGTTTTTAATTAATGTGTATTATAGCAAAAACCTCCAGTTCTTTGACCTGGATTTTGGGGTGGGGTTTTTTTTTTTTTTTCTTTTAATATAAAGATGGAAAGTTGGTTAGTACTTAGGCCTTGTTCAAATATCACAGAAAATCTGGCAGAGTAGTTTGGCGCAGCAGTGTAGGTTGACCATACTTCATTCTTCACCTTTGTGTGAAGTTAACACATTTTTCAGTTTAATGCATGTATAAATAGATGTAAAGTTTGCTTGGATCTTGGAGGGTTATAAGCAATCTATTCAGTACTGCAGTGTAAATATAAGGCTAGGTGAACTATTGAGTGAGTTATACAGAACCGTTTTGCTAAATTCATTTTTGTATTGGACATTTTGTGTCATCAGTGTTAAGTTCACATGTGATGAATCCCAACAATTTAAAAAGCAATGTATGAAGAGGCACTCTGATAGCAAGATTTCTAAAGTGGATATATATCTGTTAGCAAATATTTCAGTCTTTAACCAGATATGGTGGAATTCTAGTGTTGTGTTCTTGTTCTTAATTATTATATAGCCAGTTGTTTGGAGAAGAAGATGCTGATCAAGAAGTCTCTCCTGACAGAGCTGATCCTGAAGCTGCCTGTGAGTGTGATATAACCTCATAGCTTACCCTGTTACTGAAATGTTCTATTTCAGAGATTATGACTTGTTTCTGTACATTTCTTAAGGGTAGAGAGTTCAGCTCCATTTTCTTTTAAGAGGATTCCATTTACTGTACCCTTGGACAACAAGAGCTTGGGGTGTGTTAGCAGTAGTTTCCCTTACAGACCTTCATGCACACTGTGCATAATTTAGTTCCCTCATACTGACACTTATTAGATATTTGAAACAATTTCAGTGTTTTTAGTCAGCTTGATGCGTAGTGCATAGCAGAGGTTTTTGCATGGGTAATGTGCAAAAAAATAGTCTTCAAAATGCCAACAGTTTAATAGTTTCACTTGTCAGAACTGTGGCATTTGTGGGCAGCCTAAAACATTATTAAAATTATTACTTCAGCTGTTGTGAAAACTTTTTAATACAGTGTAAGATGGGTCACTGGCATTCACTAATTGTTCTCAGGTAGTGTGGGTAGAACACTTGTGAGGAACACAATACACTCGCTAGTCATAAAGTTCCAGTTAACACATCCAGGTGTAAAATATATGATTTAGATGAATAGGCTTGTATCTGTTTGGATACTCCTGTTCCCTGTGCAGCAAACAGTCTTCCCCATGTGCACAGAAACTTGAAGTGAAAAGTAAGCTTGAAGTGTAAATTAAACATAACTGATCTTCACAGGGTGGCCTTTTTTCTTCCTATGTATTTGGATTTGATGGAGTGCTTCCTTCCCTGCAGCTGGGAGGCTTGTCTTTTGAACTGTGGACTGAGAACTGAATGATATTTGTAGTCACTCTGCATTTTCCACTCCTAGCTGAGGGATTGCAAGGAAATATAGAGATTGTGTTTGAATCCTTCTAGCCTGAAACGCTTCAATGTTAATCTATGTAGGAAATATGCCCATTTTGAGTAATGTTTTTGCAGCTATTCAGTATTTTTCTGTAAGGACAGTAATCGTAGTTACTGTGAAGGGGAATAAGCCTCATTGCTTCTTTCGGATCCATTGATAGATGAAGGGACTTGGCAGAGGGAGCTTAGAGGATCCTCCAACTTTTCAGATTCTCCGAACATCAGATAGTGATCACCCAACAGGTTGTTGCTACAGGAAGTGCAGAATGAAATAGCTCGGTCTCAAAAAGAATGGCATATAAACTCAGTTAAAACAACTGCTGCTGGAATACTTGGAAGGTAGCAGACACAACGCCACTTATTTGAACAAAGATATCAGGGCAATTATAGGAAGGCCTGAGCTGTAGCCTCATGTCTGTAGTGAGTAAACTGTCCGTAGTAACACTGCTGTTTAGAATCAGTGGATATACAGGGTGTATCAGGGAAGAGGCAATGCATACTTTGTAAAGGGAAGTTGTGCCTTGCATAGCTCTGCAGGTCCTTTGAAGGAATCAGCAAACCTGTGGACAAGCATATCTCGTTTATGCTGTTTTGAATCTGCAGGGGGCACTCAAAAACTTTTTTTAAGGAACCTGAAGGAGCTAAGCAGCCATGGGGAGAAAAAAGGATGAAGATCCTGAAGTGGATAAACTACTTAAATCATAGAGATAAATGGTGATTAGAGGAGTGTCTCAGACTGGGGATCAGACCAGTGCTGTTCAGCATACATGATGAAGCAAAGTCACTCAGAACAGTAAAGATGAGGACTAACTGCAAAAAGTAGTAGAAAGCTTCACAATACAGAATGACTGGGCAATGTTAGGTAGATTTGGTGCAGATAAACATGAAATGATGCATTGGTGAAAGGGGGGAAACATTCACAAATTTACATATAAAGTTACGGTCTCTGAATTTATTTTTTTCTCATTCGGTCAAGATGTTAATAGATAGCTTTATGAAAACATCAACCTGCTGCTTATTAGGAATCACGATAGCAATTGCTGGATGTGACTGGGAAAGAAACACAAAATGAATAGCATCCGTATGCATGGAATTTTTTTGTATAGGAATAACCAGAGGTAGGAAGCTGATTTTTTTTTTTTTTTTTGTGTGTGTGTGTGTTGAAGTTCTAACCAAACTAAGACTTTTCAGCCAGGAAGAGAGACTACTAAAAGGGGATGGTTAGACATTTACAAAATTGCAACATTATGTGGAGAAAATTAATAGGAAACGATTGTTCACTGTTTCTGCCAATAAAGGAGTTGGGTAACATCAAGTTAAATTAGTGAGTTGCAGTTGCAGAAGCGAACAGGAGTTGTGTCTAATTCAGCTTTTGTTGGGCGCAGGAAAGCCTTTTTATGGTCCCTGTATAATTTTGGTTATTGACTCTAGGGTAGTATTTGGATGTGATTTTCCTTTTTTTGAATTAAAATATTGGTTAACGCTTTATTAATAGGGGAGCCAGCAGAAGCAGAAGCCAGAGCACGAGCATCCAATGAAGATGGGGAGATTAAACGTGTTTCAACTAAGGAGTGGGCTAAATCAACAGGATACGATCCAGTTAAACTTTTTACTAAGGTATCTTCTTTACCTGCAATAAATGTCTTTATTTGAAGTGTATGAGGTGCTTTAAAGTTGGGTCAAAACCCAGTTTGGACACCTAATGATAGCCATCAGTTATGCAATTATGTTATGACTTCCAGCAGTTTTGCTGTAGTGTTGGTCTTTTACAACACTTGCTTGTTTTACGGCATTCCATCTGCATCTGTACAGATGGCTTCGGCAGCTTGTCCATGCTCTACAGAAAAAACTTAATTTGAATTACTTTTAATATGAAAAGGTAAACTTGAATTATGTAGGAGTTTCACTGGGCATAATCAGAACCAATCTGAGGACCTAAAAGCTATCAGTCATCTTCTGTGTATAATCAGGCTCTGGCATAAGAAAATACAAACCAGTTTAGGAGTTTTCTTTCTAAATAGTTGCTGAAAGTGGATAAATAGAGGAAATTAGTATAGAATGTAATCTTGATAGGTAGTAATAACTTTACTCTGGAAATTCATTGGCATGTAGATAAGAGTAACTCAGGGAGAGTATACAAAGAGCTATAGTGATGGCTTCAGTAGGCGCAGGAACCCACTGCTTGGACTATTGTTTCTTGATTTTTACTTTACTCCCCCCCAGATTAATCAGAGCTGTGTCTGCTTTATGCAATAAGTCTTAGAGAATGGGGAATAAGAATTTTTTCAAATCTGGGGTTTTTTTCCCTCCTGTGGAGTTTGATTTTTATTTACGTGGTTTGAAAATATTTTCAAGGAGAAAAGCAAAATCTCATAAATCTAATGCTGATTTTTCAGTTTCACAGCAGATGTAAAAATAAAGTATGTCCTTTTTTTCCCCCTTTCATTCTAATGTTTTTTTGGTTTTGTTTTTTTTTAACGTTTCCTAGCTTTTCAAAGATGACATTAGATATCTGCTGACAATGGATAAGCTGTGGAGGAAAAGAAAGCCTCCAGTGCCACTGGACTGGGCTGAGGTACAAAATCAAGGTAATTGTCCCTCCTCCCACTGTGTATTTGTAAGTCATACTTGCTGTTTGCTAATGCATCTCTGTGATATGTACATTTGCACTGTCACAGTTGAGTACTGATAACATATTAAATTCTTTGTGATTCCTGAAGATTTTAAATTTCTGTATATAGAAAATGTTTTTTCTAGAACTGTTTTGCAATTGTTATTTTGGATACTTAGTATTGGCTGTAGAAAATTCACATTTCACAAAATGAAATGTGAATTTCATGAAATAAAATGTGAATTACATGTCAGCTTATTCTAGGAGACCTTACCATGAGCACTGATAACATTTATCTCTGAAAGCTGAGTTTTGGTGAAAATGTACATTTGTTGTAATTTGTGCATGTCTAGACAATTGATGTCTAGACGATAGCTATAGTTGCAGTTTTAAATGCAGGTTTGTTGTAAAATGTTTGGGCTACTGTAGTTTAAGGATATTGTTCTTTGATTTAGAAAATAGTTAATTTTGCTGAAATTGGAAAATTCTTAACTCTTCGAGAAAATTTCTGTGGGATTTATGAGTATTCCTGATCTTAATTTTCTTTTTTTCTTTTCCCAAAGAGAAAAACATATCTGACCAACAAAATGAATCCTCTCCAGTCTTGAAGGATCAGCAGGTTCTCGATGTCAAGAGCTATGCACACTTATTTTCCAAGAGTGTTGAAACCCTGAGACTTCACCTGGCTGAGAAGGGTGATGGAGCAGAGCTTATATGGGATAAGGTTAGTTTGCCAAATACATAAGAACCAGTTATATTCTACATATGTAGTACAGGTATTAATTGGACTCATTCAGTTTCATTCCAAAATGGTACTACTTAGAACAAAAATGTCTGGCACCTCACTGAAAGGACTTCCCATATGTAAACAAATATATACTATAAATGCTATATTCTGTAACTCACTGAATGTAAGGATTAACTATTGTGATGTAAAATAACTTAATTCACCAACTTTAAATAGCACAACTTCAGAAGTATTTTTCATATTTTTATTTTTGAAAATATTCTAATAATGCAACTCCATTTTTTCCTTTTTAGCTTTCTCTAAAACATGCTCTCATACAGTGGTTGGTAGCTAGAGTTCTACTGAGTTGTACATAGTAGTTAGCTCTGACGATAGGTATGTATTATATTATTAATTTTGCTGAAGAAAAGCAAGAAAAGAATTTTCTTTTTTAGCACCAGAGACAGTGTAATCTTCCTGCAATCAGTTGTCATTTGGCATAAGAAAAAAAAAAAAAAAAGTAGTTTGTAAATATAGGGGGACACAATAGTATTACAACAAATAGTAAAAATACTTCTCTCTGAAACACCAATTTTTGAAACTGAGCATAAAACATTGTAAGATTTAGGATTTAGACGTTATTTTGAACATACAAGGCATTCTATTAATTCTGATACACTAATTCACTATTAAAATACTAAGTACAATTTCTAAACACGTCTATTTAAAGTATTACTGCTCTGTCTAAACATACCTTCTGAAAGAGGAAGTATATTGACTTTGAAATGGAATATTGTGCAGACTTTTTTAACTTTCTGTTTTTAAGGTTTTAGGAGCCATGTGTTGCAAACTTTTTCCAATGAATAATCTGATTTTTAAATACTTTTTGTATTAACTTTTTGTCAGGATGACCCTTCTGCAATGGATTTTGTCACTTCTGCTGCGAATCTCAGGATGCATGTTTTCAGTATGAATATGAAGAGCAGATTTGATATCAAGTGTAAGGATAGAATATAACATTGTTTTATTTTAAATAATAATCTAAACTCCTCATTTTCATTTACTGTTAAAAATCTGCATACTCTTGCTTATTTTGCAGCAATGGCAGGAAATATTATCCCAGCTATAGCTACTACTAATGCAGTAATAGCTGGTCTGATAGTGCTGGAGGGTTTGAAGATTTTATCAGGAAAAATAGATCAGTGTAGAACGGTAAGTGGGAATAAGATACTCTTACTTTCTTGTTATTTATTATTTGTTTAAAAGTCACATTTAACCTGCTTTGACTATTGAGTCGTTTTACTGTCTCACTTGCTGCTTCAGTAGATTCTGAATGTGCTGGGAACTTTCAGCCACAATGAAAAGAGAAGCGGGAGTCTCAAGGATCATTAAATTCCTCTGATTTAATGAAAATTGGCTGCTAGATAGGAGAGCGAACCAGACTGACATCACTTGAAACATGGTTGTTTCATGTTACAGATCTGTTTGGCAATAGCTGGTCAGTCAGCACAGGTGTCATTGCAGACTGGCTGTTAATGTGCATTTTTCTCCTGTTCAGCAGGCATGTCAAAGAGGATTAGGGAACAGGAAAACCTGTGAGACTAAGAGAGTAAATCTGTAGGAAAACAGGTTTTATGAGTGCTATTACTTACAGAATAACTTGTTTTATTCTTGTCTGTCTTCAAGATTTTTCTGAACAAGCAGCCAAATCCCAGAAAGAAGCTACTGGTTCCTTGTGCTTTGGATCCACCAAATCCTAACTGTTATGTATGTGCAAGTAAGCCAGAAGTGACTGTGAAACTTAATGTACACAAAGTTACTGTGTTAACTCTCCAGGATAAGGTAAATCTTGAATATTAGCTACAGCTTCAATTTTTATTCTAATACTATAAATTATTAAAGTTAGGTTTTTGTTCAGTATATTTTGACGGAACGTTAGCTGTTTATATTTGCTCTACATTTTGCATTTCCCTCAGCTACAAGAAGAGCTAGATTATTAGCCAGTATGCTTCTTGCTCATGTGTGCTTGTGTACCTTGTGAAAGAATGTTTTTATTTTGTAACTTTTTGGTGGTTTTAAAGCTTATTCATATCCAACAGTGAAAAACTAAATTTGTATTTTGGTTGAATAGTTCAGTAGCCACATTACAGTTGTGTAGTCACAACTGATTTGTAATTCTGTCATTTTATGAATTATACTAAAAATTTTTTCAGTGTATTTGAACCTGTAGGCTTCAGACAGCAACAATACAATTATTTTGTTCATGGAAGTAAAAAAAAAAAAAGTATACACTCTCAGGAGATGCCTGAAAATGAGCCAGGATAAGAAAATCAACATAATTCAAGTTTTTTTCTTTTATAAGTGTTTTTATAAGTCAGATATTGATTAAGTAATCATATTCGTCTTTTCAGATAGTGAAAGAAAAATTTGCTATGGTAGCACCAGATGTACAAATAGATGATGGAAAAGGAACTATTCTTATCTCTTCAGAAGAAGGAGAAACAGAAGGTATGCATACTGAAGCCTTTTAGATAAGAGTAGATAAAAACTAGGAAGAAACCAAGATACACAGAATGGAAGTATAGCAAATGTGCTAGTGTTCATCCTGTAGACTAATATTTGAAGAGGACTGGATTTGCAAGTGTTTAAGTGGCTCAAGAATAGCTAGTGGTATTGTCTACAAGCCTGCAAGTCCAGTTCAGCTTTCCTGTATAAAGTACTTTTCACCTGGAGTGTCAGGATTCCTTTCAAGAATAGATATTCAGCTATAAAAGTGCACCAGTTATCTTCCTCTGTTTGCAAGTCCCGTTCATTTTCCTGTTCTTAGATTGCAGTCTTTTTATGATGCTTGTAGGTACTGTTGTAATACAAATACTATCTCCAAAATGTTCCTAAATGTAATAATAGTGAAGTGCTTGAACATGATGCATGAGGGGTAAATAAGTCAAACATAAGTAGTTTTAACTCCTGATAGGCTTAAATGTCAGGTTTTAATTTAAATATAGCTAATAAATGTTCATCTTATGTTTCTACATAAAACTTCTGGAGTACTCATTTCATTGTATTTATTCAGGTGTAAAGGATCTTTATATAAGTAGCTGTATACACTGCAGTTTTTCACTATTTTTCTAGCAAATAACCACAGGAAATTATCAGACTTTGGAATTCGAAATGGCACTCGACTACAAGCAGATGATTTCCTCCAGGACTATACACTGTTAATCAATGTGCTTCATAGGTAAGGATTATTTTTGTGTATACATGTAGAACAGTTCCACAGGGAATTTCCAACTCAGAATTTTAATTTCATCAATAAAGCTCAAAGATAAAGCTGCAGAAAGAAAACAATAGAGGTAAAAGAGGAATTGTTATTTTTTATGAATTTATAGAGTTTAGGGGGTTTTGGTTTGTTTTGGTTTTTGTTGTGGTTTTGGTTTGGTTTTTTACACAATAATTGGAAAAATTTATTTGAATAATTTGTCATTACACAGCATAAAAATACAGCGCAAAACCAAATTTACTTCTGAGGCAGCCAACAAGCAAGAAACTGCCATTTAAAAACCAAAACAAAATAAAAAAGGGAAAAAAAAACACCCCCAGCCTGCTGGAGTGGTAGATCCTCTGTTTGACTACCTGTGTTCAGATACAGCAATGCAAATAGAAGTCACTTTGAACTCATTGGTCTGTGTATTTAACCCTGGATAAGTAATAAACATATTATATACAGTAAATTAACACACTGCACTTTCAGTGAGAATAGGAATGTGACATTGAGGAAGAAAGGTAAGCTCAGGTAATGATTTTTCTCATTCCTAAACATTTTAAGCCATGGCACTGGGTAGAACAGTGTTTATGAATAGACAAAGCATAAATTATAAAGGAGGACTGAACAGGTTTTCCTCTTTTAATATGTTTTTCTCATTTTGTCATAGTTACAGTGTGCTCTAATACTTGAATTATATACTTTCTTTGTGAAAAAGACAGAGTTTTATTTTCACCTGGTTGTTTAAAAGCATATGTATTTTTCTGCAGTGAAGACCTAGAAAAAGATGTAGAATTTGAAGTTGTTGGTGATACCCCTGAAAAAGTTGGCCCTAAACCATCAGAACCAACATCCAAGAACATTACCAATGGTAGCGATGATGGAGCGCAACCGTCAACATCAACAGGTAAATAACAGTAATCAATGTTAAATAAAACAAAATAATCTTTTAATAGTGCAGTCCAATTAAAATAGTTGTCTTCAGTTTTATGACTTAACTTTGCCAAAATGAAATAAATGTCATTTAAGTTGCCTCTGTGTATAAATATAATATTAAATAGAAAAATGCACATTTACGATTGTTACAAAATGCACATTTAAGATTGTTACAAAGGTTTACAGTAAATACACCTTGAAATTATATTTAACTCAGAAGGGCTTGGTGGGGTGTCAGCTTAAGTGCATCATTTGCACAGTGATTTAAATAAAGTTAGACCCATTCTATCTGATGGTCACGCTATTGCTTGACAAAAAAGAATCAACCAAATTTGTCACTTTCTCCCTACAGATTAAAAATTACTTTGCGGATGTCTTTTGATCATGTTTCATTTTTTTAATTTATTATCTGCTTACAAAATAATTGTTCTTCACCTACCAAACAAATACCCATTGTTATCCTTTAGTTCTTTAAGTCGGCTCACCCTTCCACTTCTCCCTCTCTCTGTGTTCTCTCTCTCTCATGGAGCATGGCTTCTAGTGGGAGTTCTGTTGAATGCAGTAGTGAAAGGAGCGGCTGGACTCTACAGCTCAGTGTGTGTAAAAGTTCTTTTCTCAAGAACTGCTGCAGATAGCATGCAACTCTTCTATTTTGTACATGGAAAACAAAAATCATGTGAACTAATGCATTTCCCATACTTTTGGGTTACTGCAATATTTTTCATACCTCTAGTGAAGAGGGAGTAACCATGTGACAAGCCTATTTTATACTGATTTCAAAGAAATTCAAGACACTCTTGCAGTTGAATGAATGGATAAAGAATGCTCCAGGACGTATTTGTTGTATTAGAGACATTCTTATTTTTATGTATGAAATTTTGGTTGAGAGTAGACTATCTTTACAGTATCCGTTTGAATTAAAAATGTGTATTTTGCAGCCCCAGATCAAGACGATCTATTGATTGTTGATTCTGAAGATGAAGGTACTTCAAGCAATGTTGATGATGATATGGAAAACAAAAGCCGCAAGAGAAAACTAGAAGATAAAGAGTGCGTCAGTACAAAGAGAGTGCGTACTGAGCAGACAGAAGAACAAGATGAAATTATAGCATTAGACTGAATGTGCAAATGCCCCTTGACAAAATTATTTGGATAATGTAATACAGTAACAGCATATGTTGGGATGTGAAAAATGTCCAGAACTAGCCTAATTTTAAGGCCTTCGTTCCAAGTGAATACCAAACCACTGGCTTAAATAATTTGTGTCTTTCTCTTGATGATAAAGCTCTCATCTCAGTAGACTTTTTCAGAAGTTTTTCCATATTAATTCCATATATTAAATGTAGTAGAAACATAGTTTATAAATACTTACAGATGAGTATTTGCTTAAACAGTCATGAAAAAAGCATGTTATTTTTGTGTAAATACCTCTTTGGTATAATTCAATAGGATAAAAAAAACCTGCTCTTGTTTAGTAAAGGCTCATCATCTGATGCTCAGATTTTAAGTAACTACATTTTTATTTTTTTGCTTGAAGACGAATATTTTTAGCCTAGTCCTAAATATTTTTCACATCCTGAACAAGTAAAGAAAATTCAATAAAGCAAATTAGTGCCATGTTTTAACAGTGTTCTTAAAGTTCAACTGGCACTATGTACATTACTGTAAAACTGTTAATTTACTCAAGTTTTTCAGCTCGTACTGCCTGGTATGTCAATGTAAGAAGCAAATTTTTGTGTATTGTTACAGTTTCAGGTTATTTATATTTGATGTTTTGTAAACTCAGATACTACTACTATACTGTACATCTGATGGACCAAATAAATGACATCTGAAATACTTGCTATATTTGCTTGCACAGTCCAAGTTTATGCTGACTTAATGGGATTTTACAATGTATAGCCTTCAAAAATTACTGTATTATTTTCATTTTTCTAAACATAATCTAGTAGTACAGAACTTAAGCTTCACTTGTTTGAGGTGAAAGGGGAATTTTTTTAATAAAACTTTTGTGAATGTTTTTTTTCTTGGACAATCAATTATTGGCCTCTTCAGTTGGAGCGTTTGCACCACCACACACGTGTTTTCACCACCTCATGCCTTCAGAAAGAGGAAAGTACTGGTCTTTTATACATTACACTTTGTGCATAGGACAAAAGCGCAATGTTTAGAATCAGTATCTTAAAACCTACTGCATTTGTTTAACTATTTTGGTAGCTCTCAAAACTATCAGTGTTGATTCTTAGAATGCGTTAATCAGCCATTTCTATCACTGTACTGAAGTTACTTTCCAACTTAGTGAGCCAAAACTGCTTCTATTCATAGATAAGTATGCAGAGTTAGCCTTACAGAGCAGAAAATTGAGCAGACAGGATTTATTCTGTTAAGTTTGCAAGCTGAATGAGTTTTAAACAAGATGTTAACTGTATAGAAGGAGAATGTAAAAAAACCCAAAACAAGCACCTTTTTAGGTTGTGGTTCCTGCATCTGGTTCTGCCTAGTACAAAGGCCAGCTTGTCATCAGTGTTAAATTGCCTACGCAGTGCAAAACTACAATTCTACGATGCAATTAATGTTTTCTCTCTCCTTTTAGGTAGTAATAGTCATATGCAATGGCTTGTTTGGAGGCATAATACTCCACCGTGAAGTTAAATCCTTTTGAGTTAGTTGCTTCTTGACCAGGGTGAGTGAAGACTGAGAGGTAAAGATGTAAATAAGAGGCGCTACAGAAAGGATTTTCAATGCTACAGTGGGAAGCTTTTCTAGTTCTTGCCATAAACAGTTGAAGCGCTAGAATTTGTCTGATTACATCTTCCAAAAATGAAAGACAACATTTTCTTTTTTTAAGCTTTACTAAAACTAAAATTATTGGTTTATTAAATTGGTTGTCAAATAGCTTGTTATCTGTGTAATAATACATGTTTCTCATTGTGACATGAGAAAGCTTTATCTAAGCTGATGGCATGTGTAATGTGTCTAAGGTAGGATCATACTATCTCACTCGCTAGCAGAGAAATTTCCCTGCTGGTACTGGTTGGTATACAGGAATTCAGCTTTCTAACTCTTTTTTGATTATTTTAACAATAGAAACCATAATTCTTGTAACTCTATTGCATTAGTTTTACTGAAGTTGAGAGTGTTCATGACTTGGAAGTTGAGTGGTATATGAGCTGCATCGAAATAATAAGCAACACCAACAGTTTTGGGGGTGAAAAAGAGGTGGGGAGCTATTCAGTCTCACTGGCTTCTACTCCTTAAGTTGTTAGTGTTAACGGCATAAGCTGACAGTACCCAAATGATTTCTTCAGTATTTGGGATGCTGCTGTCCAAGAAGATAATCATACTAGTTTTTTAGGGCAGTAGACAACTCTGTCAATAAGGCCAGACTGCAGAAATGATCAGAATTAATCAGGCATTGTATCTTAGATGGGAGGGGTGCCACTGCAGGACACTGGTTAGGTTAGGTTGTAGAGAAGCATTACGTAATTTTAACAATGCATCATCGTTCGGCTTGCAGCATGAAAGGTAGTCTAGAATTTAACTACATAAGCAATTACATCTTGATGTATTTAGGAGATGTAATTGTGCTGCTCTTGGCTGGGTAGTAAGTAGTTAGATGGCCAAAAAACGCTCCTAGATCTTTCCTGTAAAATGCTTTAAAGTGTATGATTTTTAATATATTTTCTTTACACAGGCTGCTTCTGTAGAACATGTGACAGGTTGTTCATATAGCGTCAGCTGTTCTATTCGGTTCTTGTTAAGTTTGGCAACGCTGAATGATGCACTAAAAATGCAAACTGCTTCTGTGCTAAATGAAAAACTGCTTTTCAGAACTGATGGACTATGAATGTCCTTAATTGGCCAATATTGTATTAATGTAGAATTTTCCAACTTAAACTTTCTCTTGCCCTTGAGAGCAAATTATAAATAGAAGCATTTATTAAGCTTTCAAGTAATTTAAAAAAAAGGCAAGCCACTTAAACTGACAATTTGTTCAACTCCTAATAGCAGTAATATTGATACGGAAGGAAGTGTATTTGGAAGACACAAGATGTAAATGTTAAAATGGAGGAGAAATTCTTCCCAGTGCCTTAGCTTGGCAACCCTGATGTAGGCTCTGTCTTCACTAACAATTTTTGAGCCAGGCTCATTAAATCAGTCTACAAATTGCTATTTGCAGTGCTACAAATTGGCTCTTCTGTCACACAGCATTCTCTAGTTGTTTGTTTATACTGATGCAAATTTCTGTAACGCAGATAAGCTTTTCTGGCTGCTTTTCATAGTAACAATTCATTCTTGACACTTGTATTTTTTATTTACTTAGCAAATTTGAGTGCCTTGTATGAAAAGGACAAGAAGAATACTGGAATATTTTCGCATAGTTGAACGCAGCTGAGAGTGCATCTAGTATCTGTCTTTGTATGCTGTTAGTTCAATATCCCTTTTCTGCAGTAGAGCATGGAAAGGGATATTGACCACCATCGATAGACAACAGTTAACTAGAGATTTCATTAAGCTGCTCTGACTTACAGTGAAGAAATTTGTAATGACTTCCCCACAATTTTATTGTAAAAAACAAACAAACAAACAAACAAACAAAAAAGTGCAACCTGATTCTCAGAGCATCTAGATAATCACCCTTAAGGAGCAATTGATAACCATTCAGGAGAAAGAATTTTTAGAGCCATGACAGACAGACTTGTACCAGCCCATTTCCTAAAGAGCAACTTTAACCTGTAGATAACCATTTAATGTTTGTAGTAGTTCTATGTGACATTTTAATTTTACTTCATGAAACCATTTCATTGTTGAACCACAGAGAGAGATGCATGCTTTCCTAGCCTATTGACTCTGAGAGCTGGCAAGCAGATTGATGGGCCATTTCAAGTTTCCAACAAAGACCTTGTGCTAACCATTTATTAGATCCCAGAAGATAAAATAGGCTTGTGTTCAGTTCATATATACCATTGATCTCTCCTTCAAGTCTTATCTCTACTGCCCCAAAATTTTCAATTTGGATTAGAAAACTGAATAAATACTGAATTAAGGAAAATACATTTGTTTTTTCCTGTGTTCTGTTTCTATGCCTATAGGTAGAGATATTTTCTTTGTTCTCTTTGCAGCTATGAGGACAAGAAGCCTTCAATTTTGTGCATTTAAAATACTGAACGTGCAAGAAAGCAGAAACTAGGATCAAAGTAATACAACAAATCTTACATAAGTCAGTCATCTGGTTTTTGCTTGCCTGAGATTATTTCTGGGCTAGTGTCTAAGCAGAATGATTACAGAGAACATACACCTACAGACAAAGGAATAGGAGGGGGAGGCAATTTAATGCTTTGATTTGGAGGCCTCGATTCTTTAAGGGAGGAATGGGACGAAGTAAATAAATGTACTCCTAGATACAGCTTGATATATGTTTATATTAAGAGATGAAAACTGCTGTGTAGATACATGTCATTATCTTTGTCTTTCTCATCAGCATACTTCACTCATGAGGAAAAGCAAGAAATTTTCAGTATGATTTCCTAAGCAAAAGATACTCACGGAATTGCTCTGCCAGTCCTCTCCAGCAACATTTGAAGCTACTTGCAAACATGAAGCAATTATGTCAGTGATCTCAAAGCTACTGCAATTCTACAAGTAAGTGGCCGTAGATATGGAGAGACAGACCCACAGAAGTGCTTCTGCAGTAGCATTTAGCCTTTTTAGGTGTGGTACTTGCACACCTACCTGCTGGTGGGTCTGAGAGTTCGCTGCATTTTGTGCATCTAACCAGTGATAACTGGAGGTAGCAGGAGTGTGCTGGGGAAAAAAGGGTGGCTTAGATACCTTACTAGAAGCTTAGGAAGCTACTAGGAGCTGTGGATGTTACAAAGGGGACAGAGAGAAGGCAGCATATAGGCGGACCTGGGAAAGAATTAAAGATGTTGTAGAGGAGGAGTGCCAGAGACAGGAGAGCACTGACAAGTCTATGGAGAGATGTAGGTGAATATGGTGGGAGGAACCTGGAGGTACTGTATATAGTGGCTGAGGACTAGGTAAGTCCTGTAGCAGTGGAGAGCTCTATGGTACACAGGGGGTGACAGGACTGCAGCATTATTGGGGATTTGGAGAGGAGGTTACAAGCTGGAGAATGCAAAGGATGCAGAACACAGACCTGTAAGAAACCTGCCTTCATTAGTTCCATTGCTTATGGAACAACTCCATGCTTCTTGCAAACTTGTTCATTATTTTCAGTTAACAAGCGTTACCTCTATAATACTATTTTATGTGGAAAATACCATGAAGTGTAAATGTAGTTGGTGTTCTCAGCAAACCAATGTCCTTTTTCTTCTGAAATGATCCTTCTCATCATAGCTGAAGTGCATTGTATTGTCAGGTCAGGAGGTCAGTACTCATAGCCTGCCTTGTTTCTTGAATGGGTATAAAGAGGGACATACAGTAACGTCTGATACTTTTCACCAGCAGAGAACAGGGGGGCATGTGTATAGCAGTCTGGCCCTCACGCAGTGTTTCTATTTTTTTACTAAATGCGCTAGTGCTATCTCATATCTTTGCTGGATGATGGTTTGCAGTATTGTAATCAGGACTTTCTTTTTGTCACGTCAAGATAAATTTTAGCTCTGTAGAGCCACAAGTTTGTTTTTATATTTCCAAGTGTCTAAAACAAGAAGCTATAAAACCTAAGACCTCCTTAAAAGTACTAAGGGGTGCACCGCTAACTGAGCTGGCCAACTAAATTATGTATTGATGTAAATGTAGTGGCTGCTCTTAAGCTAACTGATTGTGTTTGAATATACAGTGATTATGTCGCGTGATTGCAAGGAAGTATGACTAAGGCCATGTGCAGTCTTCTAAGTATGAGCTAATACACTGCTTTGGCCAGAAGTGTTGTTATTTGAAATATGTAAGAAAAGTGGAAAATGAAACTATATAAGAAATAAAATACATAAATGGTGTATTAATGATAAGCACTTGGACGTGTGTTGTCTGTCTAACCTAGCACGTTCACAAAGTGCCTGTTGTGACTGGAATTTTACAGGGTCTGGCCCAAGTTATATTTGTGCAGCACAGTGAATAGCTGCCCTTGCAATGAATAAGAAGAATGTAAAAAATGTTAAATAGTGTTTTATTGCAGTTTTAGAACGAGAAATTACCTGTAAGCCTGCAGAGTAGTGTTAGTCAAAAATATTTTAAATAGCTGTGCCTAGCAAAGATAGCTATTCAAATAAAATGTTTTCTGTCTACCAGAAGATGGTGCCCTAAAACTCGTTCAATAATTTCAATTTTTAAAAGCTGTGATGAACTGCAAATGAGTATTTTTTGAAAAACATGTCAGAGTAAGGTGATTTGCAAACAAGTCACCCAAGTCCAAATACATATTAATAACCAAACTTCATATTCCAAAAAGCTTGCTTATACTTAGAGTTATCACAACACAAATTAACGTACAGGACCCAAACAAGCAAAACAAAGCAATATAAAAAACAATACAGCTACCACTTCAAAGAAAATAAAAACTTCAATCCCCCCTCCCAAAATGAAAACGTTCCTCAACATAATTTTTGTTGTTGTTCACAAGTTTTTTGGTGTTTTGTTTTGTTTTTTTTTTTTTATACAGACTTAAAACAGATCAGAGAAAAAGAATAATCATTACATTCCTCATAAAGAAATCAATCAATTTTAAAACTGGAAATCAGAACAGTAAATCCCTGAGTAACAATAAGTCTTACTCACCTTGTGGATTTCAAGATATAATTTCATTGTTTTCTTAATGTTGGAGACAAGGAGGGAAATTGCAAAAAATCAGGTAGCATACAATTCAATAAGCAAATCTGTGAAGCAGCTTCAAATTGTTAAATTTATAAAGTGAGACAAAGAACTCCCTCCTGCATTGTGTCAGTAAAACCACATCTGATAATAACACACACTGCAACACAAGTCTGAGATTTTTGCTATTGTCTTCAATAGTTTCACCAGTGAATTCTTACATTTACAGATCCTCTGCTTTGTTGGTAATAAATTGTTTGTAACTCAGGGAGACAAAATCCCCAGCAGACCATCAGGTCTCTGTGCCTGTTGGTTTGGGCAGCATTTCCTTGAAGGCACTAGTAATTAGAAGAAACAGGAGTGCACTGCCTGTGAGACCCTGCCAGCTGATATTCGCAGATCAATAACTCCACCTGGCTTTTTTGCTCCCTTTAAGTCTTAGACAAAGGAGTTTATTTAACAGAACCAGCTGGCTTTCCTTAATATCTGATTTACTGATATAACTTAAAATCAGGTGTAAGGATTACCACACCAAATGAAGAGATGAAGTTCAGCTTTTATAATACTTTGTGATAGCTCTTGTGCTCTCAGTTGCAGAAGCGTGAGTCTTTTTGCAGTATGTACTTTTTACTGCTGGTTGTTAAAATTAAGCAGATATATTTAAAATAAAGTGCGGAGAAAACCACATCAGGATTGTCAAGCTGTAATTGCCCAGTACTTTGGTTTTTCTTGTATATAACAGTAAGGAGAATGATGGGGGTACTTATTACAGCAACAGCAGCTTCAACTCTATACTTTTTGTTTGCACAGCCCAGTACATATGGTCCTCTATGAGAAATGCAGCAGTGCTTGAGTGTGCTATGTACCACTGCAAACATATTTATGTCACCCATGTGGGCTACATCTGTGGCTACAGTGTGGATAAATGTTATGTTCATTATGTGTATGACAGAAGTACGATTTACTGGTGAAGAGCGGGTCTGTAGTATTGCCCCTGCGGCAGGGCTGAGATGGGAACACAGTGCAGGAATACTCTGGCCCAGGGCTGCAGCAGACTCGGCTGGGCCTGGCTTTGAGGATTTACTTATTGAGCATAAGCTTTCAACAGTAAAAGTAAGTGATTTTTATCATTTGATCCACACTGCTTACTAAAAAGGAACGTTTCCTTAGATTTCCCAGATTCTCTCGGTCCCCAGTACGTTTTTCCAGGGAGTTCATACTCAACAAAGCATGTGCTTTAACAACTTACGTGGCAAGAGGCTTACCATAGAAACTTGCTACCTGCTGGCAGCAGAACCAATATAGAACGGTGCTGCCTCAAAAGGTGGAACAAGGGCAGATTTGTGGCTCAGAAGGACAGAGCTACAGAAGGACAACAAGCTTCTGCTGTAGCTTATACTTCGGACTTCACACAGCATCAGCTCTGTAGTTCCTACTTGAAAGACAGCTACTCAGAATGCTTCCTTGCATGAGCACACAGGCAGGGCCTCCCAATATGTCCTACCCACTCTGTTAGATTAATAGTAAAGTTATCTAATGTTGTAAAGGTTTTTTTTTTTAAGAAAAAATAGAGTAAATTAATTTTTCTTTACATATGCTCTGATGGACCGATTCCCAGGTTGTCCATGAGCCTCTCCTAGTTTCTCAGGAAGACGACCTTACAAAAATTGGCAGTAAGTGGTTCAAAGTCAGTAACAGGATAGAACATCCTAGTACAGGCCCCAGGAACGATTGAAGAAGGAGCTCTGCACCAGTACACTTGAAGGCAGCGGCCCGTGAGATGCCCGCTGCCCCAGACAAACTTTGTGCAGGAGTCCCAGGTGGGGTAGATGAGGGCTCATGTTAATAGTGATTTCCATGTGCTCTGTGGAGGGAACCTCTCTTTGTTCTCGGTGGGTACGTGTCCACACTACACAACAACAGCACAGTTTGTGTCTTTGCTGACAGCTTTACCAGAAAGTCCAAGGCTTGAACGGGACGGGGACTTGAACGGATGCTTTGATCCTGCTCAATGCCGTGGCACATTTGCTGGGAAGCTTTTGCTGCTGAGGACCCGCACTATTTAGATGGAGCAGCAGTGGAGTGCACCAGGACGCACAACTGCAAGAGGCGCTTTCGACCACACACCTGCAGACTAGAGGTGAAATGCAGTAAGCACAAGTAGTAAACTGCAGAAGCACATGGTAACAGCTTGTCTAGATTGGCAAAAAGTGTAAAGAAAGATGTGAATGCGTATTAGAAAAGAGCACTTGACTCCCAAGATTGGTTGTATTTGCACACATATGTTCACATTGACAGTGGACCACCTCTCCCATGTTTAATAGATTGGCTTTTCAGGTCTTGCTCTGCACATTTACATGGCTTGTTGGATTTTTTTTTTTCACTTGCCACTCCTGCACACACAAACAAACAGATTGCCAATCAATTGCCCTCCACAGCTGGGGACATTTTTGAGAACACAGTTGCTTTTAATGTTTAATTAGGTATGATAACAGGATAAAATGTTCTTGGCAGGGCAGAGTGTGTACAGCTCAAACTTGCAACACATTTCTCTCCCCACAGGGTGCTCAGCACCTAGCAGTGTAGGGACACCGCTCAGGTACCTATTGTTAGGGCTTCGTCAGCAGTTCTGCCATCAACACAAATGACTGTCAGCTAGTTGTGGCTTAGCTGCAAAAACAAATTAACCGTAGGCTACCGTTTAGTATCGGAGGTCTCAGTTCAGTAGCCATTTCGGGGGTGTTGTTTTCTGACAGCCTTTTTCGTGCGTACACAGACGTAAATGGCAAGCAGTGCTGGGACTTGTTACTGCATCAACAGATGAAGCTCTTGCGAAGTTACACAGACAGTAGCATGCTTTTTTAAACCCGTGTCAATTCATAGATTGCTTTAGGCCACAATATGTTTATCATATGTCTTAGTGCTGCCTTTTTTTTTTTTTTTTTAAAAAGACTAAATAACTGCAAATAATTATCAGCTGCCACGCTAAAGCACGGGTCCTTTCAGCAGAGCCACCTGGCCAGTCCAGGGGATTTCACACAGGTGTGAGCCATTTGCAGCAGCAGGGCCGATCCCGTAACCCCCGGTCCCCACAGACACCACCGACATGTCGGTTATTTTACTTGGCGCTCCCCGGCCGCAGCGCCGGCAGGAGGGCGGGCGAGAGCTGCCCCCTTCCCGCGGCGGGACGAGGCCGCGGGTCCCGGCGGAAAGTTCCAGTCAGGGGCGAGGGCGGCGGAGCCCCCCGGAAGGCGGGAACGGCGGGCGGTTGTTCAACGCCTGCCTCCCTCCCTCCCTGACAGACCCCTCCGTGTACGGCTTCCCTCGGGGCGCGCCGCCGAGCCCCCGCGCAGGGACCCTCCTCAGCCGCCGGCTTCCCGCCCGGCGGCGGCGGCGGCGGCCCGGGGCGCGGTGACAGCCTCGCCGCCTCCCGGTCCGCGGCGAGCAGCGGCACCGCCCGCCAGCCCCGGGCAGGGCTCGGTGAGCGCCGGGCGAGAAGGAGAGCGGGCGGAGGGGAAGCTGCCGACCCCGCCGCCGAGCAGCGCCGCGGCCGCCCTCTCCCTGACTGACTCGGTGAAAATCATTGTTTGGCTCCGGCATTAACTACATTCCAGCGGGACGCAGCGCCCAGTCTCCTTCCTCGCATTCCTGCCCCACACAAAGGAGTCCCTGCCTCGCCGCGCCCCGCGCCCCGCTCGCCGCGCCGCAAAGCCCCTCCGGGCCGGCCCGCCGCCTTCGCCCCCCGCCCGGGGGTGCGGGCCGGGCCGCGGCCCCGCCGCGGGGCGGCCGGCCGGGGGCGGCGGGGGCAGGGAGCCGCCGAGCGCAAATTCCTCCGCGCAGCGCGCCATTGACTGGACCGAGCAACTTATTTAAGGCTGGAAAGTGACACAGGGGTTCCTCGTCTCCGCTCGCCGCGCTCCGCCGGGCAGCCCGGCCGTACCGAGCCGAGCGCCGCGGCGCGGGGATGCCGCCGAGGTGACTGCCGCTTCGCCTGGTCGCCGCCTGAGCCGCCCTCCGGAGAAGGAGCCGCGTCCCGCCGCTGCCCCGCCAGGACCGCGGGAAGGGGCTTTCATTTGGGGTGTTTTTTGGTTTAGGGTTTTTTTGGGTTTCGTGTTTTGTTGTTTTTTTTTTTTTTTTTTTCCTCCCCCTTTTTCTTTCTCTGCTCCGGGCTGTGCTTTCGCAGAGAGTTCGGCGTCCCTCCCCCGCCCCGCGCCGCCGGGCTCCGGCCGAGCATGGAGAAGTACGAGGAGGACATGGCACTGAAGGCCACCAAGTTCATGGAGGACCTGTCCCTCTACGAGCCCTGCCCGGAGGGTCCGTACGGCCGGGGCGGCCGCCGGGACCTGGCGCTGCACCCCGACCTGGAGGAGACCAAGCGGGTCATCGCCGCCCACATGACGGCGGAGCAGCGGGGCCGGAAGATGAACGGCACCGCCGCGCCGCCGCCCGCCGAAGCCTTCCCCGCCGCCGCCCCCTGCGGCAAAGCCTACCCGCCCGCGGCGCCGGCCGCCCCGCTCCGCGCCGCCAACGGCCGCGCCGCCGAGCCGCCTCCGGCCGCGGGGCCGCCGTGCTGCGAGGAGGGGCTGTGCACCCGCTCCGAGGTGGCGCTGCCCTGCTACAGCGGCTTCGCCGACAAGGGCAAGCGCTACTCGGCCGAGGGCTACCGCTACGCCGCGGGCAGCGCCTACGAGGGCGGCTACGTGGCCAAGGGCGGCGGGCGGGCGCCCGGCGGCCCGGACGGCAAGTACGGCGCCGCCAGCCCGCGGGCCAGCCTGGCCGCCTCCTCGCCGGGCCCCGTCGCCGAGCACGGCAAGTTCTCCAGCCCGCGCTCCAGCCTGGGCGGCGCGGCCGCGCTGCCCTACGAGAAGTTCTCCAGCCCCCGCTCCAGCCTGGTGGTGCCCGGGCAGGAGAAGTACGGCAGCCCCCGCGCCAGCCTGGTGCAGTACGACGGCGCCGCCCTCAGCCCCCGCTCCAGCTACGCCAGCACGGCCAGCGACACCAGCAAGCACTCCAGCCCCCGCGCCAGCCTCACCAGCTACGACGGCGGCGGCAGCAAGCCCAGCAGCAACCGCACCAGCGGCATCAGCATGGGCTACGACCAGCGCCACGCCAGCCCCCGCTCCAGCACCGCCAGCCAGTACTCCTGCACCACCAGCCCCCGCTCCAGCTACTCGGACTCCAGGTACGGCCCGCCGGGCAGCGCCGAGCCGGAGGGGGCGGGCGGCGCCGGGCTCGCCCTGGCCAGCCCCCGCTCCAGCCTCTGCGGCCCCGAGGGCCGCGGCGCGCCGGGCGCCGCCGTGGTCAGCCCCCGCTCCAGCATCTCCAGCCAGAGCTCGCGGAGCTCCCGCGGCTCCATGAGCGCCTACCCCGAGCTGCAGCTGCCCTCGCCCCGCTCCTCCCTTCTGGGGCCCGGCCTGCAGGAGGACGGCGCCGTGCCCGAGCTGGGGGACGTCTACCACAAGATCCATGCCCAGTCCCCGCCGCGGCACGACCAGCAGCAGCACCCGGCCGCCGCCCCCGAGGCGGCGCCCCCCTACGCCTACAGCCCGACCAAAGGCTCGGCTTCGGCCCCCAAATTCAAGCTCCCCTACCAGGTGACGCCGTGCCGGGAGAGCGGCCCCAGCCAGGCGGAGAGGCGGCTGGAGGCGCTGACGCTGGAGCTGGAGAAGGAGCTGGAGATGCACATGAAGAAGGAGTACTTCGGTGAGTGAGCCGCCGGGGTGGGCTGCGGCCGGGTGCGGGGCCTGCCCGCAGCCGGGCGGGTTGGGCTGTGGGGAAGGCGAGCGTGTGATGCCCGGGGCTGCTCCGGAGCAGGTACCTGCTGAAGTCCCGTACCGCCACAGATGCTCTCTAACTGGTGTCAGAAGTGCTGGCACCGTAGCTCGTTCCTGGTGTTTGATCTCTCTCCTGTCTACTCTTCACGCGGTTTGCCAGGGTGTGCAGCGCTTCCCCGTCCATATGTGGATGGGAGACTTGTCCGAGGTGTTACAGAAGCTGTTCGTGCTGTCGGGGCTTACAGTGACTCACGTTTGCCTCTCTTCCTCTTGGGCTGCTGAAGCTTCACCAGTAACCTCCAGCATCCCTGAGGCTGTAGCATTTGTGGTCGTGCTCTCAGGCCTTCTGTGATAACTTTTATACATGATGAGTGTGGCTGGTGAAGCAATTTTTAGTGCCTTGTTCAATAAAATCTTTGTGCTAGTTCAGAGTGCCTGTGGGAGCCCGGCATTGTTTCTGCCCTGCGAGGCCTCGCAGTGTCTGCTCAGCACGCAAGGCTGGTGGGGGTCGGTGTCATCCCTGGGGCCGGAGGGGGCTTTAGGGGAGAAGAGAGCCCTCTGTCCTTGCTGAAGCTAAATCAGCCTGTTGGTCATCTCCTGAATTTTTGTTGCTTCTTAATAGAGTAACAGTAACTTCTTGAAATGAGCGAACACATTTTGTAGTCACACTAGTTAGGATTAAGCTCCCCTGTCTTTCTTACTTTGTGCTGGGTGGAAAAGGCAAAAATGCCTTTGAAAGATGATCCTGGAGCGTGCAAATACTGCCCTGTTTCTCCTGGCTTGGGACTGTAGATGAGCCGGGCAACTGCCGGACCTCTTCTCGGGCAGCCCTTGGAGCTGTTTGTCCCCTCCTTGAACAAGGGCTGAGGGTTCTCGCATAAGGGCATAAGAGCTCCTGGCAGAGGAAGGAGAAAGAGGCCTAGGAAGATGAGTAGCTGTGGATGAGCCAGCCTCTATCCGTGGTGTTTGAGGGGACAGTTGTCTCTGTGCCTTTGTGTGCTGCCTGGGCGTGGGGGAGAGGCTCCCTGATGATGCGTGATTTCTGACTGACACAGCGCTGCCGAGGACAGAGACATGCATTACCTTGGTTGCTGATTTAAACATGAGGATTCACATTGGTTTTAGCACAGCATTAGTGCGCTCCGCGTGGAAGGGAGGAGTTGCAGGGCTCCTTGCAAGCATCTGCGAGATGCTTGTAGTGAGACAGACCTGGGCTGATAGCAGAGGTAGCTAAGTAAGCCGTACCCTCTCCTACTAGGAAAAACTTTCTGTGAACTGCATGCAGTGGCATGGTTTCTACAAGCTCTTGTGCCCAGACAAAGGAAGCTGAACGCAGTGTTTACTGCCTCCCTCTGTCCCCCGTGGGGCTGATAAGAAAGCTGATGGTTATCCACCGCATCTTTTCTGGGGTCTGGCACCTGGTGTGGTGGTACTCGCCAGCTGAGTGACTCCAGCTGAGGACAATAAGGGTTCACTTCTGAGTATGTGCTGAAGCTGGATGGGAGGGCTTGTTAACAAACTAACTGCAGGAAATGTTACCTTCAAAACTTCAGTGGTATATAGTGAGAGACTGAGAAATAAGAGGTATTCAGACTAAGAAACAAGTTATAGCTGTGCTGAGCCTCTGAGAGGGGTTTCCAGTAGCCAGGGAAGCTGTGTGCGCAATCTGGGACTCCAGGAGCAGACCTGGGGAATCTGTGTTGTGGGTGGGTTTTTCTTATAAATAAAGAATTTGCCTGTTGCAAGTGTCACTACTTGCAGGTATATTCTGTAGTGATGTGTTGCAGCATGCCCTAAACCTTGGCAGATGCATCCTATGTAGGATCAGCAGTAAGCTTGTGCCTTTATGCCTAGAGAGTGTATGTACCAGCTGCTCTGTAGGTATTTGTTGAAGCAGCACAAAGACGTGCTGCTGTGACTTGCACCCTGGAAGCAAATGAAACCCAGAAAAATGAGGCACTTTAAAAGAGAAAGTTGATTTCTGTTGAGTTGTTAAGGTTCTGATAAATCCTGGTGGGCTTGATCCTGCATTTCTGGTTCAGGTCATTCATGGAGGCAAATGCTGAGCTTCAGTGGAGTGAGCGCATGAGGTGTTGGCAGGAATGACCGCAGGCTGATGGGTCAGAGACAAGGAGAGCAAGAGCAGAATGGGGGGGAGAATGCTGTTTAGTTTGACTTACCTGAGAGGGTCTTGAGCAGTGTTGATAAAAGGAAGCAAGGAGGAATGCATTGATCTGCGTAGCAGCTTGTATATGCTACAGCTGAAGTCTTTGCTTATGCATTTGGTCCCTTAATGCTGGTGTCTGGCACGCTCCAAAGGCAGTCGTGGGGTGTTGTGTGATGCTCATGAAGAACAGAAGTGTTGAGCCAGTAGTCTAACAAGGTAGAGGGAACAGAGGAGATGATTTAATGCTCCTTAATTAGATGAGATCAGTTGTCTAGTGAGTAAATGCTTATATAAGGACACTGGTAATTTTACTGTGTTCTGTTCTTGTCCCCCACTGCCTGCCCCCTCCCGCCCCCCCAAAAAAAAAGAAAAAGAAAAAAAAGAGCAGTATGTTACTTTGAAACTGAGGTCAAGTGACTAACCAGTCCTGTTCAGAGGAGGAACAACTCTACCCTGCCTTCATTCTGTTTGTGGATCAGTTTGAGTCTTCCTCTAACTGCACTCGTGCTGGCAGTTGCTGGCTGCTCTCCCACACCTTACTGCTCTGCTTCAGGAGGAACCTGTAGTCTGGGGCAGATAAATACATAATGGAGGACATGTGCAGGGTCTGAGTGTTGGAGGCTCTGGGGGAGCCAAGCAGTGGGCAAGCTGGCAGGTCTAGGGTTCTGACAGCCATCTCTGCCCATGCTGGTATGAATGGTGCTGAGCAGCACTGTGCTGGGGGCTTTGCTTTACTGCCTCACCTTCTCCCCTTCTCCATCCTCCCCTTTCTTCTGGCAGGCTTCAGTGCCTCTGTAGAGAGAACGAAAACGCCCTTCCGCAGTTGGTTTAATCTGACTGAAGATGACAGTGCCACAAAAGGAGTGCTTTGCATCTGCCCTACCCCCAGTTGCACAGCTGAGAGGTAGCACCCTGCCACTTCAAGTGCTCCCACCAGCACGTTGCAGCCACATGTGCTTGCTGATCTTACAGAGGACAAAGTCTGCAGAGAAGGAAGGGGAGAGGGAGGGTTGTTTAGGGCTGGATTGGTGACCTGCTCCAATTTATCCCTGTCGATGAGGTGGCTGGAGCTGACCCAAGGGAGAGGGTGCAGACAGAGGGCTCTGGGAGGCTGAGACTGTTCCTTTGGCAGCAGCCTGCAGTTGGATTGTGTAAAGCTGTGAGACTTCATTCCCCTGTAGCTGCTTCGTATGCAGCCCCTGCCCAAACTGCTTCATCCTCAACCCTCTGAGACCCCCCGTCTGTCCCTTGTCAAGGTGCTGACAGTTTAGTAAATCTGCTTGGTTTAGTGGCAGATGCTGAGAAAATAGGTAATAAAAAAGTACTTCCACTCACTTTCATAACTGTTCTGAGCTGAGGATTCATATGTGATGAGGTGAATTGTCAAAGTTGTTTCAGGGATGTTTTAAATTGAATGCGCATCCTGAGGTGTCAGCAGGACATTTGTGGGTGTTGGAAATTCATCAGCTGAGGTGCTGTCTTAAATTCTATTTACTTTGCAGAATTGTTCAGTCTGATGTCTAGGTGTTGAAAAAGACAGTTTAAGGAAGAAACTGGGTTTTGGCATGCCCATCCAAGTCAAGCAGTCCTTGTGGGACTGACTATAAACCTATGGCTTGTCACCTACCAGGCAGGGAAATGTCATCCTGTTGAACAGTCATATTGATTTCGCTGTTGTTTTTGAACAAGATCTCTCTGTATGTCCTGTGGCTCTGCTGGTGTGTTGTCAGAAATGGAAGGAGAGTCGGTGGAGGGGCACAGGCAGCAATCGCATGCTCTTGGCAGCCCCGCTGTGCTGCAGTCATCGCCCAACAAGGGCTGTCTGCCCATCTTGGTCAGGATGGTGGGATCCAGTGCAAGAAGAGACTTAATTGTCTCACCATCTTGAACAAAAGAGGAGATGGAAAAGGCACTATGAGACAACTGAGGTGGGGGGAGTGCGGATCATTTCCTGCCTGTGCAAGGTCTAGAGAGAGACAAGCAAGTTTGCAGTCTTTCTAGTGTCCTTCAACACCCCTGTGCACTGCCCTTTGTGAAGGTGCTTTTCCTCATCTCTGCACATTGAGTGTCTTCCCTGCCCCTTGCTGCCACCTCACCCCATATCTCTCGCATCTGATATGCAGGATACAGCAAGTTCATACCACATGCGCAACTCCTCAGTGAGAAACAAGTGGTCCTGTCCCAGACAGCTGTTACCTTTCTTGTCTTCCACAGACACCTTTGACACTTCTCCACCCTGAGGGAAACAACCCCTTTCCCAGTCCTCTGTAGGAGGTTTACCAAGTGAAGCAGGGGTTGCTTGATGTCTCAGAATGAGACACAAAGTCTGGATTCTGTTAATAACTGTAGTCATCTGTCTAGCAAAAGTCCACTCTTACCCTGGCAAGCAGGCTTAACTTTTGAGAGCTCCTGGACCTTTCCAGGAAGCCATGCAGTAGTACCAGCACATGTGTTTTGGAGCACCACCAAGAAATGCTGCTGATAGCATCCTGTTGAAAAGCCTTTGGCCTAGTAGGTAGGTGAAGGGAAGAAATAGATCCCTAGACCCATCCAGGCCCTTTCTGCCCTTTATGTACGTAGTCATCCATACAAATCTATTTCTTTGCATCAAGAAATCCTGCTGGCGTGGTAGGATTGGCTTTTGGGCTACAGCGTGCTTGTGCATTCAGAGTTGTATGTTTGTGTTTCTTTTGTGTGTGCAGGTTGATGTGATAGAAGGGTGTCTATACAAGTGAGATCAAAATTAAGACAGATAACAGTGGTAAGTCCCTAGAAGCTGTATTGCTTAAAGATGAAATTTGGAAATCTGAATGAAATTTAGGTGAGCTTGCAGTTGGTGACCAGAACACTTGAGATACTTGCTAAAGTGTTGTTTTCTGTCTTAGGATTTCCTGAAGCTTTCTTTGTGAAATACTAGATCTTTCCTATTTCTGTCAAAATAGAGGCAACAGTTGATACATCATACTGTTTTTTGGAAATAAGAAAAGATTTATTGTCTGGGAATTACTTTGTATTTCTCTTTATCTGGGCCTAGAAATCCATTCAGCTTTGATAAGCAGCTGAGATCCTTCAGCTTTTGCAGTTGAGGCTGTCCTGTGAAAAATTGTCTTTTCCACCAAATTTGAGCCTTTAATAGGCAAACATCTAAATAGAAATAAACTGCATGGTGTGGTCTCCTGAAGTGTTCAAACAGGTCATGTACTTTAGAGTTTGGTTTTGCTAATCTCCCAATTACAGTTGGAAAATACATTGCTGAAACATTTGAGAGACACATTTGAGAGTGGTCAGGCTTTTCTAGCTGAAATGCAAGAAAGCCCTCAAAAATGGGCTCAGGCAAGGGAGGTATGTGTTCACTGGGGAAGGTGCAAGAAGAGCTGCAGTGGGAGATGCTGGGGTATGTGTGAATTAGCAAGCATTCTGGTGGCTCACAGCTAGCAGGAGCCTGCTCTCCTGTCACTGATCCTACACTGAGACAACAGGCAGTGCAGACTGCGTGAAGGGGAGAGTGAATGGTGCTGCTGGGTGTGTGAGAGTAAAGGAGAGGGGAAGAGAGTGAATGATGGGCTGAATGAGTCAAGAAAATAATGGTAAATAGCAATAGGGAAAAGCTGGAGGGTTGTCCAAAGGGAGGAGGGAGTAGGAGGGTGGGGGGAGAGAATGTAGAAAGAATTCAAGACAATGAAGAGGATGCAAAAAATAAGTGTGATAACACAAGTCAACAAAGCTGGAAAAAAAAAAAGTCTGTTTTTGTCTATGGTATGAAATGCCCTATGAAGGATGTGGGAGTGGTCCTAGATGACTTCTTGCAGTCCCTGCTAGTCATGCACATGCTTGTGAGTCTCCCTGAAGTTGGGAAGTGATAAACCATGTCATGTGTAATAACAGGAGGGGAGACGTGGAATATAAGTGTGTTTATATTTTATTAAGTACTAGATGCATGTAACATTGTACAATTAATGTGAAATGGAAATTTGGGGACTATAACTTGCACAGAAGCATGTGTTATGAATGGGGACAACTGCTTTCTTACCTTCAGTTGCAGGAAACTTGACTGTGAATAGGGGTATTATTTGATGGCAAATGTTCTTCGCTTGTTTTTGTTGTTTGTGCTTTTGCTCTTGGGTCCTCTCTGCATTGTTATAAAAGCACGGTGTGCAGAGGGGGACGGTGACTTCCAAAGAACTGCCATGTGTTCTATTAGGGCTACTGCAGGTGAAGTTTCCGATACAGAGGTTTGGGTGTATAATACAAGAGTTGACATAGGCATATGCACTGCTGTGATGTAGTAACTCCTGGTTTAATTGTAACCCTTTCTTGCTGCCTTATGGTTTGGGAAGTGTACCTGTGTGCATGCCCCTGTGAACATCTTACCTGGTTGCTTTTGAGCCACAGGGTGATGCAGCAATGTGCCAAGGGGGAGGGAAGGGACGAGCCACCCAGCTCTACGGGTCTGAAGTAAAGGGGATTGTTTACATTTGAAATGAGTGCGGAGAAGGAAGTTTCTCTTTGCCTGTTTCAAAGAGTCCATATCCTTGTAGGAAGGATACTGGTTTGCAAGGGCTGAGTGGAGCCCGTGTTGCAGTTTGGTTTGGAGCATGCTGTGCCCTTGATGATCGCAGAGCCATGAGGCCGCTGCGTGCAACACTGAGCAATTCATTAGATCTTGTTTTTTAGGGCTCTGTCACAAGTTCCAAGCCAGGTCTGTATTGCATTCCTCAAGCAAAAGGCTCTCAAAATTCCCAGAAGTCGCATCAGGCTTTTAAACACACCCTTCCCCCTCTGCGCACCCCCCAAAAAACGCCAATCAGGTATGCTCTCTTAAGGGGTCAGGGAGAAATCCTAGCAAGATTCAAAGTAAAAAATTGTTCCTCTAGCAGAGTTTAACTTGCATTGGCAGCTGTTTACCTAGCCTCTGTGCCTGATCCTCCACAAAGATTTATGTGTGCGAATGTCCCAGTTTGATGTTAAATCATGCACTGGAAATTCATGCACAGTGGCGTGTGAATTGGGAGTAAATAGTTTAATGGATTCTGTGGCCGCTGTTTTTTGCAGAGCAGAAACGTGACCCTGTTGTGAAGGAACAAGTAACTGTCAAAGTAGCTGTAGTTACATGATTCAAGTTGATGCTTCTTAGTGGAAAACTTCCCTGAAGTTGTATCATTTTTACATTCAAAATGTGTAAATGATACAACTTTGTGTGTTGCTGCTGATGGCTTGGTGGCAGCAGCAAAGGTACCAGTCTAGGCTGACATCCTTAATATCCATGGTTAACAAATTAGGATATAAATGTCTGTTACAGCCATGTGGATATTGGATATTTAGAAAGCCTTCTCAAAGCAAGAGAATTTGCCAAATACTAAAGTGATTATTAAAAAAAATAAAAATCTGGCAGAGTAGTTTTCAGATGTTTAAAAGAGTTGGTCATCAACAGAAGAAAATAAAACAGCAGCAGTAAGCCAAACAGTTTTACTAAAACCAGAACATTTTGCAGAAATTTAGTAAGATCTGGGCTTGGCCTCCTACCTACATCATATATCCCAAAAGCTATCACAGGACAGTGCTTTACAGCACGTTGGCAGAGGGTTTTCCTCAGCAGTGCCTGGAGCCGCAGGGCATTGGAGGGGTGTCGTCTTTGTGCTGGACCCAGCTCGGGCGCTGGCAGAGGATGCAATCCTGTGGTGCTGCCTGGTGACAGCTGCCTGCCAGCCAGGTGCTTGGGCAGCTGTCCACGTTGGGGTCCTGTGGGGACCCTGCTCCCCAGCCCCACTGGTGGGAGAGGAGGTGCAGCCGCTCCTGTGGTATCTCAAAAGTGCTTTGTGTCGCAGCCTGCCAAAGTGGAGTGGTTCTGCTGTCGGCACCAGTTGCATCCAAAATAATTTCTTACTCTGTGGCTGGAGAAACTAGGTGTCTCTTAGAGTATAATGTGGTATTTGATTTTTATGCCTATCCTGGATGTTGTGGTTTAACCCCAGCCAGCAACTAAGCATCACACAGCTGCTTGCTTACTCCCCTCTCCTCGCCCACCAGTGGGGTGAGTGAGGGAATCAAAAGAGTAAAAGTGAGAAAATTCATGGGTCGAGATAAAGACAGTTTAACAGGTAAAGCAAAAGCCGCGCACACAAGCAAAGCAAAACAAGGAATTCATCCCCCACTTCCCATGGGCAGGCAGTGTTCAGCCATCTCCAGGTTACTTGGGAAGATAAACGCCATTGCTCCCAACGTCCCCCCTTCCTCCTTCTTCCCCCAGCTTTATGTGCTGAGCGTGACGTCATATGGTCTGGGATACCCCTCGGGTCAGTGGGGGTCAGCTGTCCCGGCTGTGTCCCCTCCAACTCCTTGTGCCCCCCCAGCCTCCTCGCTGGTGGGGTGGGCTGAGAAGCAGAAAAGGCCTTGGCTCTGGGCAAGCACTGCTCAGCAGTAACGAAAACATCCCTGAATTACCAACACTGTGTTCAGCACAAATCCAAATCATAGCCCCATACCAGCTACTATGAAGAAAACTAACTCTGTCCCTGCCAAAATGAGTACACTGGACAAAGTGCCTCCTCTCTGACAGGGCTGGAAATGTATGATGTAAAGCAAAACTGAAGCAGTGAAAAGGAAGAAATGCAGGAATGTGCATGGTGTCTGTAAGTTTTATTACAAGCTTTAAAAAGGCTTGTTTTGGAGGCCTGCTTTCAACTGCCTGAAAGGTTCAAGTCCTGACAGGACGGAGGTACCTGGGGCTGTGATGTGGCATTGCTTGGAGATGCTCCAGGGGCGTGACGGCTCCTGAGGCTGGCAGCAGGATTCCTGTTGTTGGCTTGTTTGGGACCAGGACCAACCTTCAGCTCTTAACAAAATTAGCAGATGTGCTAATGATCGACCAATAAATGTCAATGTTTGGCTGGATTTTTACGCATTTTTTCACTGTGTCTGTGTGGATGCTGTCTCTGGAAGTGGATTTTGTCCCTTTTTTCTATATTGGAGCAGATATTTCTCTTGTGTGGTATGCGTTATCTCTTTCTGTTAACCTCGCTGTGTTGTTTTAACTCCCTATCGGCATAGCCTTGTTACTGTGCTGTGAGACAGAGGAGCACAAGAGAATGTCCAAGCAAGTCATATATCTCTTCCAGCTGGAGTATTTCACATTATCTGAAACTTCATTCCTTGTTTTTTGGAGCAGTTTTACTAAATCTCTAATGTCACACTTAAGTGTTCCAGCAAACTTTTAAGAAAAGGCCTATGACTCATTAAGGAAAAAAACCCCAGCACCCCAGAGCACAAACACTCATTTAATGCTCAGCTGAGAACTCCTGTGCATATAAAACATGTAAGAGCTTACACAAGGGGACCTAGCTGGGGGTAAGGATTTATTGCTAGTGACACCTATTTCCAAATCTGAGATGCTGGAAAAGTTCCTTTTGGCAGGTTTTGCATGAAAACCTGTAGGCAGTTGGGTTTAAACCTCTGTGTTCCTGTGTTGCTGAGGTTGTGGTGGTGCACGTGTGCTGACAAGTGCAGCTCAGCCATTGTCTCACCCAGCATGGCTGCAAGCCCTGACCCTCCCTGCTGCTGAGAGAAGGGGGCGACAGCGGCAGCTACTGTGTGACTGGGAAGAAGGGGTATATTGGGCTGATTTGGTTGGTGCTGCCTGTCAGGGTTGGGCTGGCATGGGGTCTGCCGATGGGTGCCACACGCTGCCTGCGCGCTGCAAGCCTGCTTAGAGTTTCCCCCATGATGAGTTTTTGGGAGCTAAGGTACCTAACAGAGAATTGAGTTCCTCCAAGTGCCAGGGATGAGAAGTCAGATGACTTTGAAGAGGGATGTGATCGGGTTGGAATAACACCACAAATATTTAAGGCTAGATTTGGGGGAGATGGCTAATTCTAAAGTCTGTAATTGCAGGCAGCAGCACTGAAATGCCTCTAGCTTGCTGTGAGAGTTAATGTGTGTATGTGTGAATATTGGGAGGATTGCAGGGAAGGCAGTGTGCAAACGTTAAAGAATATTAATACCACATATTGTCATGAAATAGCCAGGGAGTGGATCAAATGGACAATGAAGAGGCATTTAATAGGTTACAAAAGGTCATGTATGGCTATATACCATTGCTTTTTTAAGAATTTTGCTGAATAAGGCTCACTTCAGTTCAGAATATGTTTATAGTTTTTGTGAAAAGTAGATAGCCATTGTGGAAGAACTGCTGGGGGACTCAGATGTTTTCCTGGCCATCCAAACATTTAATTGGTGAACTGTTTCACTTGTGACACCACAGAACTTCTGGAAAGTGAAAACGAGATATTTTTTTCCCTTTTAATGTGGCCACTTGAAAAAATTAGAAAACTTCAAAGTTAAAATAAAGAGAAATGAAAAGCCGTTGCCAAATGCAGTTTGACAGTTGTGCGTATTTAGATGCTCCAGCTCGCTTGGACCATATTTGGTGTGGTCCGTGGAGACCCTGTGGCCTCTCCCAGGCGTGGGAAATATCCTTTTGTTCTGGCGGTCATTGCATAAACCTTTCTCCTGTGCCGCAAGTTCGTCCTCAAGCATATGCAGTGTAGGGAACTGGAATCCCGTGAGTAGAGCTCCTGGGCTGGAAGTTGGGTGGTTCTGCTGCACTTTCTCCACCTCCTTCAATGTTATGTCTGTGCTGGCAGTCCCAGCCTGTGGGGTTTCGGGGAGCATCGGGTAAGGCCAGTCCTGAACATGGGTCCCTGGTTGGGTCAGTGTGGTGTGTTGTTGAACTTGAAACACAGGGCCAGGCAACTGTTTGTGGATGTCCCAAATTTGAAAGCGAGTAATTGGAGGTTTGTTTTTGTGCATGGGCTTTGCATGTGCAAAATTGCAGCATGTATGCAGGGCATAGTTGATTGGAAACCTTTGTTAGAAAGGGATTTCTAACAAGGAGGGGAGAGGTATGATTATGATTGTTTTTTACTGTCATAAATCAAGTGCTGACCTGACTGAATTGAGACAGCTGAGGTCTTTGCTGCTGTGGCTTGATTCTGTTTTCCTGGCCTTGCAAATATGACATTGCCTTCAGTAGTGTTAGAGTAGGATCTTAGGTTTGTGTTGTTTGTTCCTGGTGTGAAATTCCTACAAATTCCATTTGTTTGGGCCAGATGTCGAATGATTGGAAAATAATCACTGGGGGAATGGTTCTGAGCAAGGGATAGTGAATAGACTTTGCCACTTCTCTATGGTTTCCTCCACTCACAAAAGTGTGTGAACCTGGCCATGTGCTGCTGTCTGCTGCCCTGCCTGTTCTTGTCATTGACATGAAACGCAACAGGATTAGACCCATGGTCTCTGTGGAGTGTCTTACTTGTTACTCTTCCTTCCACCTCCCCATAACTAAGTTCGTTCAAAGACAATGTTGATTTTGGGGTTTCTTTAAAAAAAAAAAAAAAAAAAAAAAAAAAAAAAAAAAAAAAAAAAGGGTAGACACAGCAAAGGACATTGGAGTCCAACATCAGCTGAGACAAAACAACTGTTTATACCAGGCAGTGGAAAGAGCTGTAATTGGTGAAATTTTGGATCTCTCAATGTTTTTTTTTCTGTGTTGTGGCAGTTGCTGTTCTGTTAACATTGAGCATCCCAATTCTCAGGTGTAGATGGGGAAACAGGTAATTCCTTGGGCGACAAGGCAGAAGTTTTGATGAATGGCTACTAACTGTTGCAGCTCTTTTTTTGCCAAGCAGTTATGTGAAAATTCTGTGCAATTGGTGGGTTGCCCATTTTTAATCAAAGCCATGTTTCCCAGATCTAAACACTCAATAGAAAACAGAGCTGCACAACAATCAAGTGTGTTAGAGTCCAGATTTTGAGCTGGTTTGAGAAATAAGCATGTAATTTTCTGAAGCGTAGGTCAGTAGCTGGTCGTCTTAGAAAGTGTGTTGGCTTGTTGTACCTGTTCCTGGCTAGAGCAGGGCTGAGCTTCTGCGGTACAGCCCTGTAAAGTACCAGTGGTTCACAGCAAGCAATGCACTTGCTCTGGTGGAAAACCCCTGCAGCTCAGGTGCAGACTTTAGTGACTTGACTTGGAAAAAAACCTCAAGACATGTCAAAATAAAATTCATACAAGGTATTAACTAATTCAATTTTTATTTAGAAAATGGAACACTTACCTGATAAGTCCAGACCTCCCTCATTCGTGACAGTCCTGTTTAGGTCACGGGGGCATGTTTGACTTGTTTCTGACAGCTTGGAGTCATCTCTAGTTGTTTTTTATTACACCACAGAGATCAGGGAGTACGTAAATTCACATCTGTGTTTTACCCTTGCTGTGTTCCTCTGCCTGGCCTGCCCAGCCGGCTCTGTATCTCCCAGGACGTATCCACCATGGACCTGTCGGGTATATGGTTGCTTTGTGCTTTGGCTGTAAAAGCAGTGTGTGATTTGCCTGGGAACTTAGTATCTTGACAGATAGACACCAATTTCCTGCAAATTATGATGTAAATAACAAAGAGCAGGTGGAGTTAATGGTGTGAAAGAGGGCTATAACGCTCTGTTAAGTTGTACTGACCTCTTTCAGCTTGTACAAAGCTAGTACATTGGCACTGAGTTCCCAAGTCGCTCCACTTGCTTGCATGAGATTGGTTTATGGAAGATGCATGTGAATCCTAGGAAAGCTCCCTGTTGCAGAAACTGGGATCCCACCATCTCAGGGTACTGAATTCTCAGTGTGAAGAGATTAGATCCAGAGACTGAACCTGACTTTTCCATGCATGTGATTTTGGCAGGATGGGGTATAGGTTGTGTCCAGAAGTGGAGTTCTGCATCCCCTGCTCTTCCTTTCCTTGTCTTCTGCCCAGAACAGAAGTCACTTAAAGGTATCAAGACCTAAACCTGGAGAAGATGTACAGAGCAGAGGAACGGGTATGGACATGGGTGATGCATGTGACACCCATTGCCTCTGATCTGCAGGTGGTTATAGAGAGCACCCTGACACTGTGTGTGCTCTGAATGAAGTGCTGGGGGCTCTAGGTACTGTTGCCACTTTTTTTCCTTTGCTTGCCTTTTTTGCAGCAAAGCAATAGGTCCTGCTTATTGATACTTGTATGTTTTTTCCTGAAATTTTGGCAGCCATCAGGTGTTGTCTCAGATGCTGCTTTACAAACAATAGAAAAAAGCGTGCTGGTTTGCTTGGCCTGGAAGGAGAATCTCCCAGTCTTATTTCTGTATGTTAGTTTTGAGGGAGGCATTCCTGCGCAAAGTTGGTGAGAGCGGCTGTGCCGGGAGGCGTTGCCCAGTCTTGGAGAGTGGTGCAGGGCTTCCTGGCAGCTGCACAAGCAACACCTGCAAAGCAGGTCACTGCCCAATTCAGAGAGGAAAAAAATCAAATCCACAGCAGGTTTGGGCTTGGAGCTTTGACCTCAGCACAGGGCAGGCACAAGGCAAGGTTTGCCCCTTGCTGTAGTTTCTGGCAGAGCGGAGGTGTGGCAATTCACTTGCCAAGTCCCATGTTGCCCTAGAGCTTCAGAGAGCCCTTGTGTTTTGAGGTGGAAGGACTCAGGAGTGCCAGACCATGCTCTTTTAAAAAGCAAACCCAAAAAACCTTTCTGACCTATTAGGAAAAGAGGAGAAGAGAACAGGTAGCTTGGGTTAGGCCGAAACAGTCTTGCATGCTGTGTAAGAGCAAACCGATGTTACTCTTCTGGGAAAAGGCTTTCTCAGCCCCTGTTCCACACCTGGGAGGAATTCAGGCTGCTTAAGAACCAGCCCAGAAAGAGGTGATCCCCAGAGGCTGATTTGCATTTATTCACAAAGAAAATACTTTGAAGATGCTCCAAGTGCAGACTTGCAAATTGGCTTCCTGGTGTGCCAAGTGTGTGAAGCTCTGCCTTTCCCTGCTGCCGCCTCTGCTCCCCACCTTGCAGGGGCTTTGCCTGGCTTCCCTGGGGGGGGTGGGAGTGACAACGGGCAGGAGCGGGAGCACCTCGGACCCATCTGGCTGCAGCGGTGGCCTGGTTCTGGCTGGGCACCCCGTCTCGCTTGTGTCGATCTAATTTATTTCTGTAGCTCATGAAAGAAGAAAAAAAAAAAAAAACAAACCACAAAACACCCTAGCTCTCGAGCTTAAGGCCAAATCTTGGACTCCTTTGTGGGGAGAACTTCCTTTGAAATTACTGGGTGTTTTGCTTGGTTGAAGACTGACAGAATTGGGAAATCTGGTGTTAGATTATTGCAAGGTCAGAGAAAAGGGTGCATTGCAAGGTCCGGGGGGAGTACTTTCTTTTATTTTTCTGACAAAGTACCTCATGAATAATGAGTATTGGCTTAGAGCTTTTTCGTTTACAGATAGGTTGGTCTGCACAGCGTGCCAGCATGGGGAATTTCTAACCCTGCTCCGCAGGTGGGATGACAAAGTGAGGGGCTGACGAAGACCACTGTGCCTGGGTCAGAGCAGAGCGGGGGGCTCGTGGACCTGACTGTCCCGTCCACCAGCAGTGCTGTATGTTGTGCCTGGGGACTTTCAGCATGGAGCTGAATCCCACCCATGGGATCCGGAGGTCAGCAGCACTGGTGGGGTGAGGGTAGGCTCTGGGCTGCGGCCGAGAGCACATGACCATGCACAAACACTAGCTGGTCCTGAAGCCACAGATGTCAGGGTAACAAGTGATACAAGAATTTTTCCCTTTTCCCTGTTTACATCTCGGCGTCTCTTCCTCCAGCTCTCCTGGCCTCTGTGGTTGGGTGAGGATGATGTGCACCAGCTCATCCCAATAGTTAGGGTTCCTCTCTTATCTCTTCTGATCTTTTGGGTGGGGGTTGTCCCTGCCTTAACTCCTGTCTCCTCTCAACCTGCAAATACAAGGCCTGTGCTGGCTTGTACAAAGACCATGGCTTCTGCAAGGAGGTTGCTGCTCTGGTCCCTGGTGTGATACTTAAAAGCAGAGAGGAAGAGGCATGCAGTGGTGGGGGGGAATGGCTCTTGAGAGGGTGAGTCACTCTGGGAGTGCCCACTGAGACTGGGCGTTTCACCAGCATGTGCATTTGGGGAGCTTTTAAATTAATGTTCCTAACCAATGTGTAAAATGCAAGAGAGAACTTTGATGCAAAAAAGGAGAGGGAGGCTGCTGAGAGCTCTGGCAAATGTGTGGCAATATTTGCTTAAATTTTAGAGAAATATGTTGTTTCACCTTTATTATGAAGCTTAGGCCTGTGCCTTTGCCTCCTGCCCCGTTTTCCAGGCTTTTGCCATATCAAGGCATTGTTCATTGGTACAGAACTGTCAGCACCAGGGCTGAGCTGAAAGTGGCTGTAAAACCACTTTGTTTATATTTTGAGCTGTTTTCATTTTGAGCACAGAACCAAATTATAGGGGCACTGTGGGGGAATGTTAGGCTGTAAGTTTTATTTTGCTTATATTTGTTTTAAATTTGATTAGGACTACGACCAAACTGCAGTGAGATTGATGGGAGCCTTCCGTTCTCAAAGGACAAGAACTACACACCCAGGTGGCAATCGTTTGTAAAACTATCTCCCTAGACAGTAGATATTGCTGTTTGAAGAAAGATCAGTAGCTGGGAGCCCGGTACGCTACTGGTGCAGGCTCAGTTCTGCACACATCATTTCCTCCTATAACACTACTGTTTGGAAAAAAACTAGTTGCCAGCCAGAAAAAGTATTCAATAAGCCTGCAAACAAATTGCTGTTTGAATTTTTTGGAGGACTATGCAGCTTGCAGTTTCTCACCAAGCAGTTGACTTCAGAGAACAGAGTAAGCGTTGTCTTGGGGTCTAAATTAGAGTAAGACTGACTCCAAGGTCAAGTGTGACCATTTCATAACAAATGAAGTCAGATGTTTGTTTTTATCCTGTAGCTCAGGGCCAGGGCACTAACTTCTAAGCCTGACGGGGAAGAAGGTGAGATAATGTTCTGTTCTGTGCAGGCTAGAGTGTAATCTGAACAGAGAACAGTCCACATGCTTGATCCTAAAGAGGAATAAAATATTTCAAGTTTTCTTCTCAAAGAGCTCCAGGATCAGGTCATTAAGAAATAGGAGGAAGTAGTGCACTGGGCAGTATTGTCCAGGGGAAGAAGAGGTTGGAGGCTGAGGGATACCTGGTATTTCAGGTCTGAGCTGAAGGTCCTTCTGCTGTCAACAGATGCTTAGATATTACCTACTTCAGCAGGTAAAGATACCTGTCAGGATTTAAACCTAGTACTGTAGGGGAGCACAGCTTTTTTTCTAGGCAAGATGTAAGTTGCTCGGCTAATTCTTACATGGTATCACACATCTCTGCGGCATGTCGTTTGGTTCAAGGAAAGATAGGGAAAAGGATACGTGTTCATCCTGTGTTCCCCCGCCAGAGACTTGCATGAGCCATTCTTGTCAGCCTAAGTCATTGGCACCAGTGCAAGATAAAAGGTATGGCTCCCATCAGATGAAAAACAATGGGGAATAACCGTTTGTAGTGATCACTTCATTTTTCTTGCTTTGCTTGAAGAGACATCTCTCTTTCTGGCTATGGTGGAAGACAACCAGAGAAGACGTTTTGTGACTGGTACTAGATGGGAACAGAATCTGTTTTGAGGATAAACAATGATTCCTTCTCTAAAATGGACAAACAGCTCCTCTCCAGAAATGATAAAATCCTTCATCTCTCAAAGGCATCAGTGGGAGAAGCAAGGGATGTGTAGGCACCAGCCCAGTACCAACTCTGTACTTCACTCTTAACCTTACAGAGGCAGCACAGTAGAGAGATTCTTCATTGACTTTGTGAAAGCTACCCTTATTTCCATGGATTTAATTACAGAAGAGGCTAGATTCATCTAGAAACAAAGGCTCTAGTAATATAAAAAAAGGCAAAAATAAATAACGCGCGCACACACACTACCCCAACAAATACACTAATTCTTTTAGCTAGTTTTCAGAAGAGAGGTTTTGTGGGTTGTGGGTTTGGTTTTTTTGGTGTGGGTTTTCTTGGGTGTTTTTTTTTTTGTTGTTTTTGGTTTTGTTTTTTTTTTTAGGGAACATTTACAAACTTATTTCTTAGTGGGTACAGTGAAAGGAGAGATTCCAAAAGGGCTTTGCTGCAATTAAGGGAACAGTTGCATTAGGTTGTGCTGCAGTGATTTAGCATGTGAGAAGGAAAATCCCAACTGAGTGATTTACACACTGATCCTGAATGTTTTGATTAAAGGTCAGACTCAGAAATGCTTTTATGCTTATTTGGAAGTCTAAAGAGAATCCACTGGGGAGTTAAATTTCGAAGTAGGAGTTGAATGTGTAAATATTCACAAGTAGCTCTTTACTTACCCATGTCATTTTGTTGTGAATTTAGTTAGGGAAACCTTTACTTGAAAACTGAAGTCCAGTCCCTACTAGTACCTACTATAGGGGAGAGCATTCCTATAGGCTGTCCTGACTTTGGATATCACACATATAAATTCTGTACCTTACTGACTTAAAGGAGTTATAAAGTAGCTAGGAAGAAGAGAAAAGGGGTCCGGGAAAGCTGGTTGATTTTTTTCAAGGATTGCTGTCTCTAAGCTCTGGAATGGTCCATCCTGACATGCCGGAAGTCTACCACGAGCGGCAGGAGGCCTGCATGGATGAGCAATTTGCTCCTAAGAAAGAAATGAAAAGGAAATGTATAAGAGGTGGAAGGAGGGACAGGTGACCTGGGAGGAGTATAAAACCACTATCTGAGCATGCGCGGTTGGGGTCGGGAGAGCCGTCGCTTGCCTGGATCTGAATCTGGTGGAAGATGTGAAGGTCAAGAGGTGCTTCTGCAGATGTATGAGCAAAAGGAAGACTAGGGAAGATGTGGAGCAGGGGTACTGGCTTAGCCGCCTGTGATGAAAAGCTTGGTGAATAAGGGGATGTTGTTGATCTCAGCTTTAGCAAAGCTTTGGATACTGTAGCCCATAACATCCTTCTAGGCAAACTTATGGGGTAGAGACTAGATAAGTGGCCTGTAAGATGGACTGAAAAATGGTTGAGCTGCTGGATTCAGAGTTGTGACCAGCAAGACGACATCAAGTTGGAGGCCAGTCACTAGTGGTGCACCTCAGAAGTCAATATTGGGGTCAGTACTGTTTAACATCTTCATTAATGACCTGGATGATGGGACAGAGTACACATCTAGGAAGTTTGCAGATTGTACTACACTGGGAGGAGTGGTTGATAGACTAGGTGGATGTGTTGTCATTTGGCAGGACCTTGACAGGCTGGAGAAATAGGCTAAGAGGAACCTCCTGGAGTTCAACAAAGGGAACTGCAAAGCCCTGCACCTGGGGAGCAACATCCTTGTACAATGGTAGGAGCTGGGGGCCCACTGGCTGGAAAGCAGCTCTGCAGAAAGGCCCTTTGGGATCCTACTGGATATAAGCCAGCAGTGTGCCCTTGTGGCAAAGCAAGCCAACAGCATCTCGAGCTAGTGTTCAGACCCAACAGTCTTGGATCATGGGAATACCAAAGCTGAGTGCATGTCCTGGATGTCTACCTGGGAGCTGGGTGCCCCCACACTCTGTCCATGCACTGCATATCCTCAGTGTCTGGGCAGTTTGCCCACAAGAGCTGTGTCTAAACAGGAGACTGCAGGGCCTGGAGGATTGGGAGTGGATCGTGTCAGCTTCTGGTGTGGGTAGGTCTTGGGTGGGAGAGGTGTCAGCTCCCGCCCAGTGCTGAGGCAGAAGGTCCCACTGCTGTGATGTGAGCCTGTGGGACAGCTCAGGTCTCATCTGGTCTTCCCAACAGGAGCTCCTCAGATGCTCACTTCTCAGATGGACCCTCTAAAACTTAAAAGGCCACAAAACACCTACCACATAGATTGTAATCAGATACGAATTGTCTTTTATTGCTTTTGTCATGATCCTAATCTGAACCACTGCTTTAGTAGTAGGGAAAATATTTACCACTGACATTGCACGTGGTGTTTCCACTGGGCTCTGTAACAATGGATTAACAGACAGCAATTGAGGTGGAAAGGGTTACCTCTCTTTATCACTCCTCTGTGTTTTGCTGAGTATTTTAATTAAAACCAGATAGAGGAAAATTTTTCACACTGTTTCCAACTTTTAGTGATTTCACCTGCTGTTGAAAATTGCATCAAGACATAACACTGAAGGGATGATGTAAAGAGGAATGAATGCTCCTTTTAGCTGCTGTGAATAGAGGCTTCTCATATCAGTTAAGCATTGACCTCATAATTACGAGAAGATTACACTTTTCTGTTATTTTTCAGCTGGTCCTCGAAGACATAAATTAACTAACATTTCACCACTTTGTGTAACCTTTCAAAATGGAGAACGGAGGTTTGGCTGATAAATTGCATAAGATCACATTTATTTGGAAATGTTTACTGTAACGAACAAAGTGGAAAATTACCTTCCTAACCCTTCAGTCTTTTCTATCTGCTCACTCTTTCCTTGGTTTTGCAGTTCTTGAGTTTTCTTTTAGCTGCCTCTAGAAAGATTTTTTTTTTTTTTTTTTTTTTTAAATGAATAATTGTCCTGGAGGAGTTTGCTCCACAACTGAGCTTCAGTTGTATTTTTGTAAGTGTTGCTAAAAATTTAGCCACAACTCCTTTGCTGTCTGATGACTGTGGGTGGTGGAGCTGATGAGTTACTAAATGAGTGATGTCTGGGTGGTGGGGCGTCAGAAGTGGGAGAGAAGAACATCTCGCCTCTTGTTCATCACTTGGACTTGAGTCCGACATCCAGCTCCACAAGAAACAGAGTCCGTCTTCCAAAATTCAGCTTAAAAAGAGGATGCTTTGCCTTCTTGGCATGAAGGTGGTGAGCAGGGCAGGTGTGGAGAAGGCACCTAGTGCTAGTTCTGGGAACAGGCCTACCGTGATGTGCAGTTTGGTCCTGCCACACTGAGGGCTGGTTGGCAGCTGCTGGCATCTGTTTTATGAAGACAAGACTCGTTAGGCACTGGGGTGCCAGTGCCAGCGCTATGCACAGTGATCATTTTGAAAGATAAATCCTTTATCTCCTCAAGCAAGTAGCCTTTGACATTAGCCATTGAGGCCGAAGTATATTTCACTGTTTGCATCGCGGTGCAGGACACATGTTCTTTAACAGGAGCAGCTTAGCACTTTGGCGAAGTGGTTGCAGGTTTCTCTGTAGAGGTTACGGGCCAAGGGTTCGGCTGTAGGTGCAGTGGGCAGGTTGCAAAAAGAGCAGATGAAGCCAAAACCCCACTATGGTTGGGGTTTGCCTTTTTTGCCACGTCCTTTCTGAGCTAACTCACTGATCAGTGTCTTGCACATTTTATTTTTTTGTTTTTCTCTGTGCCCAGCTTTTGCAGAGGAGCCAGGTGCTTCTATGATTGGTCTGTCCGTGACAATATGAAAGGTGGGTGGCAAAAAAACAGGTGTGTTTCTAGGCATGCAGTCTCCTAACTCTGGATGATGGTTTATCACTAGCTGGGAAACAGTGCATAACTGAGTGCATCAGCAGAGTCAACACATACTTCTTAGTTGAGTGCTATGACCATGCCCACTTCCCACTGTTTTCATCTGAGAAAACTAGCTCTTTTTTCCTAATTTTCTGACCTTTTATACCCATTTTGTGTGAAGATGAGTGAGGGACAAAGCAGGGGAGAGCGATGGTCCTGAGTGTGATATTTGTGCATTTCTGGATCGTTCATCAATACTAATTGGATGTGGATCAAGTGCGTGTTCACATTTTTGTCGAATTAGCCAGACAGACCACGTACCCTGGAGTTCACGCCAGCTGCTGGAGAGCAGACCGTTACCTGATCCAGAACTGACAATACCTGATCCAGCAAAAAGCCAAGGCAGTCCAGACAGATGATACCTGACCTAGCAGAAATCCTGCCAACGTGAAGTTAACCGTCAGTACTTTACACTGTGTGGCATCTTTTTATACAGTACTAAGAGCTGTAAAGCTGGATTTATTCAGTCATTGGAACATGGCCTCATCTACTGCAGTGCTGCTGCCCATCTCAGTGGAAGGGTCGCTATTGAGTGAAATGAGATCTGCCCGCTCCTACAGCTCTGAGCAGTGCTGGCTGGCCACAGCTGCCTTGGAGAGCAAGTCACTGAAGGTGAAAATGGAGCTCAGGTCCTTTCCGTGGTTATGCAAAGCTCGAGTTATCCCCTTGTAAGAATCATTGCAGATAGGAATCTGACTAAAGCCTGGAACAACCACTACTTGTCTGACTTAGGTCTGCAGTGGAGAGCAGCCAAACGCATGGGACTGCCCGGGTCTGTAGAAGCCTCATTTTGCTGTGGAAGTTGGCAGTGTGTTGATTTTCTAATTTTTACTTTTTTTTTTTTTTCCACCCAGTTGGATATATAGGAAGGAAATGAGCCTACATATATAGCATTTAGTGTTACTGTTTCCCGGAGGTGGAGGAGGCAAAATTAGAATATCCTGTTTACATGTCGTTAGTGCTGTATTTGACCATCTGTCCCAAGGGTTTTCAACTTGCTAGATCAGGACAGGCTTTTCTTATGGTCTGAGAGTCTTCCTGTCCTCCTGGAGTAGAGGAGTGTGGCTGTTTGCACTAGCACTGGGCACCTCCTGGGACTGAGCCTTATAGCTGCAGAGGAGACAGGGCTTTTTACTGTAGCCAAGGCAGGGAAAGTGAGGCTTGCCAGGTTAGGTACTTTAGAACTAAAATCTTTCATGAGCTGGAGGTGGGAGAAGCCCATGGCAAATGACTTTCTGAAATTGTTGTTCCTGCAAGGATGTCCTTACAGGAAGGTATATCCCTCCTCCCCATGTTCTCAGAGCATCCTTGAATTGCTTCACTTGCAGTGATTAAAAAAAAAACTGGTTCAGAGGGTTGAGGTGACAGAGGTTTTTAAGTAATTTCCAGCTTCTCTTAAATGAATAATTCAGTCTTTCTAAATAGCTTGGTTGATACCTGCCTATATGCATGCTTTTGTTTAAGCAAACCTATTTATACTTCTGGAAATCATAAAGAACCTCCATGCGGCAGATAAGAACTAGTGAGTTGGTGTCAGTGGCACCTTTGCGGGGTGGGCAGTGGAAATGTGGGGCTGCTGTGGACGTGTAGTGCTTGGGTACTGCTTGTGGAAGGAGCTGCTGAATTTATAACCAAATGTGGTTACGTAATGCCATGCCTTTTCCAGACTGTCATGCTTGTTCTGGAAATAGACCGTTATCTAAGAAAATAGAAAAGTGCACCTGGAAACTTTTAGACTAGTCTCCTTGTTTAATCATGAACCCATTTTAAATATGTCAAGGAAGGCAGCTGTAATATATGACCTTTTTCTGCCATATATTAGAGTGATGACTCATATGTGCAATGTCAGGAGAATGTAATGAAAAGTCTCTCCAACTTGACGTCTGTGCAGCTGATGTTTTCAGGTCTGACATGCTGTGGAGTTCAGGGTATTTGGGCTGCATTGTTGGTGCTTTCAGTACTGCTGTTGTTACCTGGTTGCATAGATTTTTCTAAGTTGAAGCATTTAAATTGATTCTGTCTTTTCCATGTCATCTCAGAAGGCTTTTTCTCTGAAGACCACACAGGTGTCAATGGCTCCCATTTAATATAGAAAAGAACTAAGACACAGAGAAACTAAATGGTTTGCTAAAGACAGCTAAGAAAGTCAAAACTGGAAGAGGGAGCTGGTACAGCAGAATTGCTGGCTGGTTCTGTACTGTGATCACTGTCACTTACGTAGGAAAATCTGCAATGTGTAGATAGATACACTTTTAATGTGTGGTTTCAGTAAGCACAAAGGAAAGATGATAAAAATACGAGCTTTAAATATTTTGTTTATTTTTTACTTACTGTAATAAAACTGTTTTGATGTTTGTAAACCTGCCACTGGAAACAGCTTAAATAAAACTTAGCAGGTCCACATTCTGACCTGCATTATGCCAAGAGTAAGTCTAAAGTAATGGTGTAGACAAGCATCTCATCCCAGAGCTCAGATGATCTCCAGTTGGTGCAGCCAGCTAAATGAACTTGTAGAAATTAAACCAGTGGTAGAAATTGCAGTATCCATGTTAATTAAAACCAAATGTTTACATGTGAGTGCATCTGCAACCTGAATTTTTTTTTTTTTTTTTTTTTGAGAGGTCTCCTCTCTTGCCATCTGTGAACTGCCACTTCTTCTGTTGCCCGTTATATTGGGGTATGTGGTATGAAGGTCTGCCCTCTTCTTAAATCAGTGTGAATATACAGCTGGGCTGAGTGCCCCTGGTGCTCTACACCAGCTTCCTGACAAGAAGTATGCCCAGGAGCTCTAGGGAGCTTTGGATGTTGGTATTGGATCTTTCTGGACTGAAACTAGGCCTGCAGGAGCATCACTCACTTCTGCTGTCTGTGTGACCTATGTGTGTGTCTCTGTTGGGCTTGCCTGGCAGCTCTGGATGTGCTGGTGTGTCCTCCTCTGCCAGCAGTTGTACAAGCTCAAGTTTTTGCTGGCCCTAGCCTGTCTTCACCTGATTGCTACTACCACTGTGCTAGAAATTTTACATTCCTCAAATAGGCTGAATTATATGTGTGATCACACTCACTATGTTCCAGGCAAAATAAGCACGGTTTGAGCTGGAAGGCCTTGTTGACCTTGTCCTTTTGGGCTGTCGGAGGATGCATGTCCACAGCGAGACATTCAGATGTTCAGCAGTGGAGGGGCAGTAGGACAGGGAAGGGGCTTTACAGACATACTTTTCCTTCCAAGTCATTCATTCCTGGTGGTGCTCTCCTTTATGCTTCCAGCTGTACATGTCTCCTTGCTTTGCTAATCCCAGTAATCACAAGGTACTTTTAGAAGCAGGATTTTCTTTTTTTTTTCTTTGGGGTCAATAATTCAGTTGCTAAAGTTATTTGCATGTCCCCTTGTGCTGTGGTTGTCAACTTGAGCATGAACCTTGAGCAGTCAGCGGAGCTCTGAATCACGGACAAAGCAACCCAAAGCAGTACAGACGATAGAGCAGCCACAAGAACTACTTGGTCTTCCAGTTCATTGCCTTGGTAGCAAAAGATCTTTCTATAAATGCCAAGCGAGAGGTATAAATCATCCTGGAACTGCCATGCACTAAATCAAGAAGCAGAGAAATGAATGAATATTTGTAAACCAAGTGTCAGTGTAACTAAAACACTGTGCAGAACAATAGGCCTGTGATATGCCTTGTGCCGTCGGGAGGCTCCACGGCGGAGTTGGAGATCCGCACAAAGGGAAGTTATGCAGAGGCACGCCGGCTGTGGCCGAGGCAGGATGAACTCTGTGCAGATAGCGTCAGTAATTTCATGGTTCAGAGCAGTAATTTCACATACTGTATGAAGCAATAAGCATTTGCTGTGCTAGCTTCAGGCTTTCCCTGTGTGACTGCGTGGATCTACGTAACAGTAACAAAAGCCGCCTAGTTTCCAGCAGCTGCTAATCAGAGCTGATACTGGCTCCCATGACATCTACTCCGCAATGCTGACCTGGAGCTGCCGTGGTTTAATTCACCAGCACAGACATGCCCTAGGCTCATAGCTGCTAAAATATGGCATTGGGGAGGGTGGTGTTTGAGAGTTGCTTCTACAACCTCCTGTGTTCCTAAACTCTCAGCCATCACCTCACCCTACATTTGAAACTCTGGAAAGTTTCCGACAAAACAGAACGGCCCAAGTACTTACTGAAGCAAGTAGGAATAGGCTGAGGCTGAGCCCTGCTGACCTGCTAGCAGTGCTGATCCCTCAGGCAGGTAAAGCTCAGCTCCTGTGTCCTGATCAGCACTGTCGTTCTGGAACTGGTCCCAGTGCCTGCCTTTGTGGCCATGACCTCTCCCAGCAGCTTTGCCTTACATGAGCCACAGCCTCGTAAAGCAGTAGGCACAGTGGAGGTAATGAAAGTTATTCCAGAAGCTGGAGTTAGAACCTAGAGCTTGCTTCTACAAAACTTCCAGTGAATGTGATCTTCACTGCATTTGTAACCAAACAAATTAATCTCAAATTTTGATTTTTCTGAGTAAGTTCTACATATGCATCCCTCCTGCCCCACGCCTGTATATTAATTGAGTAAAGCCTCCTGTAGGAGGCAGGTGCTGAAGTGATGGAGATCTTTTTAAGTCAGCAGATATATATCTCAAGGGCTTAAGTAGTTTATTGGTGGTGGTTTTTTCCTTCTTTCCTTGAGGAGGAAGGCAAGTTCAGGACAATCTCAATAAGATTTAACAATGACAGCAAAAAGTTTCCTGGTCCACAGCCTGTTTCTTGTCTTGCTTTACTTAGGCTGTGATAGGTGTTAAGTGTTGTGGCCCATCTTCCTCCAGTTTAGCCTACTCCAACCTCCAGCACGGCCACTGCAGGGAGCGTGTAGGTACTTGGAAGCCACAGTTATGTTACTGGATGGGGTCAGGTCTCTCCTGGCCGTGGGGTGTTGCAGAGCCAGGTGTAGTTGGGCTGTGGCTTGGGAGGGGAGCTTAAAACGTTTACCTGAGTATTTCCCACTTTTCTTAGTCTGTCATTTTCAACCTTAATTCGAGTTGTGGTGTCTTCTGATCTTCACCCGGGGCAGAGGGCAGTGCTGGTAACTTAGCCAGACAGTCCCCTCATCGTTCCTATCACAAGATGTAGCTGCTGAGCGTGTCCAGGATATATTTATTTACTTGTAACTTGTACATACCAGATTTTATGTTGGGTATTCAAGCCTTGGTACATTTGCCAGGCATCGGCCAGGTGACAAATGAAAGCTCTCTGCCTGTGGTGGCAAGGACTGGCAGGGTTTCCTGGGCTGCCTCCCTTGCTCCTGCACGGCTTCTGGGAAGAGGCTCTGTCCCTGTGCCCTGTGTAGGTGCGTTGTTTCTTTTATCTGCCTCTGACTGGGACATGACGTGTGCATTGGAAGATCCCTCCTCCTGTGGTTGTTGGAAGGAAGGGAGCATTTTTCTCGCCTGAAGTCACCTCTTGGCATCTGAGCAGCCGCAGTCCAGGACGTCTGCACAGTAGCTGCTGTCAGCTTGGGCAGGTACTGCTGCGGCAGTGGCACGGCTGCCTGGGTTTGGGGCAGCTCTGATGCTTCGCTATTTACCAGCTGCTTAGAGTTTTTTTTTAAAGGTAGTAGCAACACCCTATGTAAAACCTGCCTGGGCATGAGATCACCGGCTGCAGGCACTGCCGCCGTTGTGGGAACACCTCCCACGGCCAGTGACACCTGCAGGCGCCTGATGCAGCCCATCCGCAGTCCTCCTACTCTTGCAGCCAGCCCCTGTTGCTGCAGTTTGATGTCTTAAGTCGAGTTAAGGCTTCTCTCCTTTGTTCTTCCTGCTTTATGGCTGTAGGTTTTCATTTCCCTGCCCCTGCACCTTGGCTAGGCCACAGGTGTAGAAAAGGTTGTTGAGGACTTAGGTAGAGACGGTCTTTTCCTGTCCGAGAGAAGAAAAGGGGATTTTGCAGTAGCCCACTGTGACGTTCACCCGCTCTTTTGCCAGCACTGCAGCATGAACAGAACTGTGGAGGCAGAGAGGGAGTCATCTGTGCCATGTGTTAGTTGTTAATTTTAGCTATACCATAACTCTTGACGACAGGACTTGGTTGTTTCCTACTGTAGGCAGCATGTAGCAGTTATCCTGGAGATACGGTGTGGCTGTAAGACAGTAAAGCTGCAGCTCATCCCTGAGCCGTGGCACGCTGTCAAGGAGCACGATAGCCAGATTCTCTCCTCTGACTCAGCTGCTGCATACTGAAGTTGAGGGGCCGTATGGTAACATTTTTCTTGCCTTTGTGCTAAACCTTTGACTTCAGGTTAAGTGAGGATGGCATGAGGCACAGGCTGAGTTCCACACATCTCAGGACAAAGCTTGACCAAAAGGTGATTGTATATCTGCCATTATATGTACTCCATTTAACCTTTGCCTACTGCCTTTTTCCCAATTCTGGGTACCTGGTGAGGTCTGAAGTACCAGCCTGTACTGGCATGGTCAAAAGAGCACCCCAGAATTTGATGTGCAGGTCCCAAACTGAACTTCTAATGCGTAGGCTACTACAGGGAAGTCACAGAAGTACATTATAGCAGGCTGAACAAAAAATCATTATAGCTTTAATACCTTCTCTAGGTTGTTGCTGATGCCTTTGCTTGTTATAATGCATTGCATTTGGTCTCTTGAGTCTGGAGCAAAACAATTGACTACATCAGAAAATACCTGTCTTGTTTTCTCCTGGTGCTGATATTAGCATTTTGCTAATGCGTGAGTTACCCAGACAGCATTGTGTTTCTGACGGCTGTGTTGCCCTACAGTGCTGGAGGCTTGCCTGGGTTGTGTCCAGAGGTGTTCTTCTGACTGACACAGTCAAGCTCAGTGAAGTGGACTGCTTAAAGGTGTGGGGAGCGCTGGCAATGTGCTGCAGCTAACTCCAGCGGGGAGTCTCTGGGAGCTCCTTCTCTTTCTAACATCACTCTTGTTCATGGTCTTTTACTGTGGTCCACAGAGTGTTTGTTCAGTCTCTACTCTCGTGTTTGGTTAAACACTGTGTGAGGATGCAAACATCTCTTCACTGCAGTAAAGGAGCACTGTGACACTGTGCTCCTGCTCAGCTAACCTTTATGCAAACTTTGGGTATATGCAACTTCTTATAACATCTTTTTCTAGCTGAAGAGAGACACCAGATCTGCAGGAGAGCTGATGACCTGGGTGGAAGTGCAACAGTTGATGAGTTAAAGAACTGGAGGCACAGTTGGCTACTTAGAATAGAGGTGTCAGGAGGGACAAGGAATTGTACAAAGGCTGAAGCAGTTGATCTGAAGTCATGTCAAGTGAAGTGTCAGAAACAAGACATGCTTGCTCTGTAATGGAACATTCTTCATAGGTGGTTTAACAAGCTTTGGAATTAAATCTGGGTTAAAAAAAAAAAAGTGATGTAGCTGTTATGTCAAGGCTTTCACAAGCTTGCAGTGTGCAGTCTGGGCTGTGACTGGTGGAAAACAGCCATGTAATCAGTGCTTTTCCTAGGCAGTTATGAGCTCACACTATACTCACACCACAGCTGCATATATATTTTCCAAAATACACTTTTGGAATTATACATGCGCTGTTTAAGTATGCTAATTGTCTCTGTGGTCATTCATTCCTGCAGTTAATGACTAGTCTCTTAGAGAAAATGAGTTAACAAACTGACAGCTGCTCATAACAAATCACTTGTTGGAGAGACCAGTGTAAGTTTAACATCCACAATAAATCCTTCTTTTGCTTCTGACGGTTCAGTGCAGCAATGGCAAAGAAATGAGGCAATAACTTAATTTATCAAAGTGGTTCACGGCTGCAGCGGATTCGTGCATGAAAGCTCATAGACAGAAATGCCAGGGAATTACAGACTCTGGATTTCTGCTCCTCTTTGAGTAATATTAAGTGTAATTAGGAAAAGGTAGAGCTCTCAGTGTATAGACTGTCAACAGCCGCCAGTCCCAGGTGCATGGTTGGCATGAAAAGATGGGCAAGAAGGGTGCAGATAGCTGGGGAGTTCTGAAGGGCTCTCTTCTGGCTCCACTGCCAAGAGTGAACTGAAATGTCATACCAAAACCTGACGCAGAAGTAACACATTGCTCATTTCTGGTGTGAGCCCCGTGATCTCTGCTGTGCATGCAACCCCTCCTGCCCCAGGGCCAGGAGGGACCGGGGTTATTGCAGAGCTTGTGGTATGTGATGAGACAGAGCGGGTTTGTGGATGCTGTGCTGCTGCTGAGAGCAATTCCTGCAGCTGCTGGCTGATGGGATGCCTTTTCTGATCATACTGTCTACAATAATCAATAACCATCTTTCATCAGCAGTTAACCATTAACTCCTGGTAAATACCAGACCTTTTTCGTAACCTTTTGTTACAAATAAATAAATAGATGTAACAGCCTTGGATAAGGCAACAAATATTCTGAAATTCCCATTTCCTATATAAGAGCTGAGGACCAGCATTTTCTTAACCCTTTGTTTGCAATGAACTGATGGATCTAGCTGGCAGCTAGTTTGTATTACAGGTTTAGCTTGGGACGTTGGTATCTGATAATATTATAGTTTCTGCCTCACTGAAACACTGAAATCAGGTTTAAGATTTTTTTTTTAAATAATCTATTATTAATAGACTTATTGTTTTTTAAAATGCTTGTTTCATTTGACAGATATGCTTATGATCCAAAATGGCAACATTGTGCCAGGATGCTGAGCTAGTTGAATGAAACGGTAATCTCTCTTCATGATTTGAAATGAGAGAGTTAAAGGTATAAAGACCAAAACCCCCATGATTTAATGAAAGGTCTTTCCATTTCAGTATTTGAATCAGTAGCATAGGAAGATTGTTTTCTTCAAATATTTTTATTTTTTTAACTTGACAGTGTCCCATTTAAACTGAACACACTACACAGCTCATACAGGTGGCTGTGTTAATGCTGCACTGAACTGAAACAGTTTGGTTTCAGAAACGGTGTTTAAAATGTGTCTTGAGTAGCTTGGGGTGGGGGGCAGAGCTACTCATGGGCATTGTGTTGTCTATGACTGTTTCCTCATTGAGAGCCCGGGTGAAGTCTCAGCTGTATCACTGGGTACTGCTCTTCTGCCAGCTTTGCTCATCTCCATACAGCTACCTGCCAGGGACAGATGGCATTTCTCTCTGGTGTGGCAGGTTAGGCCAATTCACATACTAGGAGTGAATAAAAGCAAAACCTATGGAAACTGAACTGAGACACCCAGCGCTTTGTTAGCTTAACTTTGTTCTTTCTGCTATTAAAGTTTCTACCAGTTCGTAATATGCTAATTCCCCCCGGAGCAGCTTGCATTTGTATTTTCTGTGTGTTTGTGCATAAAATGTTCACAACACAGCAGGGGAGAATTCGAGATGATTAAAGCCCAATTTTGTAGTTCTTGAGTTCCTAGACTCTGAAGTATATTAGCAGTTTTGTTGATGCTGCTGATTAATGCTAAGCTTGTGTGTGCTTTTGTAGAAATAGGGCCTCAAAGAGCACATGGAGCACAGCAGCTTCATTATAGAGTTTTATGAGGCAGAAATCTCAATTTTTATTTTCTACTGTAGTGTTTTCAACATCACACAGCCTTGTCTTGAGATGTACTGTCCTGCTACAATCAAATAGAGACCAGCGGACATCTCAGGAGAATTTAAAATCTGTGGTCCTGAGTATGTGACAGAAGGACGTGGATTCTCCAGCATTTCATTTCCTCTTCATGGGGATACAGAATTCTTGAATTATCTCCCCGCCTTGGTTTGAATTTAGAGAGATTATGTGTAGATAGAAATAAATGCATAGGCAAAAGACTCTTAAAGCTATAACTATGAGGAAAAAGCTTTTTAAAAACAAACAAAAAAAATACCCCCAAACCCCCTCTTTGTAGAGCTTATTAAAATCATGACATTTCCTGTGAGTCTGCTGTGTGTGGAGCTAACCACTGACTTTGCCAGTGCTACGTTGGCTCGTCATGCTTCGGTGTCATGCGGACTTCATGGGAGTCATCCCTGGCATCACCAAGAGCAGGCTCGGGCAGCAGAGGTGAATTTCTGAGCCTACTGAAGCAAAACTGCCAGCCAGAATTTTTGCCCTTAGACTATAAGGAAGGTAGAAGCCTTGCACTTCTGTGTTGTAAGGTGCCAGGTTATGTTTATGAGGTTACATACTACTATTTGTGGAAAGTTAAACAATTACTAAATGTGACTGACAGACCCATTTTCCCAGTACTGCATGGCTTCCACATGGACCAACGCTCTTGATGTTGCACTGCTGGAGAGGGGCAAAGAGAAGTCTTTTGGTTTTGGACCGAATTGTTGTTTTATTAGTGATTATTGAATGTAATGTGGTGGAACACCTAGCTGTGAAGGTCTAAGTTATCTCTTGGGCAAATGGAGTTATTTCCAAGAAGTGTGCAGGTTTTCTGTCCTCTCTCATTGTACCTGCCTCCTTTGGATTTCTGTCTTTGGCCAGCCTCAGTCTCCATGCATTGAAACACCGGCAGAGGCTTCCCACACACTCTTTTTTTGATTTTGGGTTAATTGCCATGCGTTTGTTTCACTCAAGCCACCTGTTGCTATCTTGAGTACTTGAATCTATTCAGGGTGAGGAGCTCATTGATCTAGGGCCTGATGGGTGTATCATGAGTGTTATGAATCAATGGCCTGGAGCTGCGGAGGACTCTAACTTTCATTCTCTTTCTGCTTTGTAGGTATTTGTATAAAATGTGGAAAAGGTGTGTATGGAGCGAGCCAGGCTTGCCAAGCAATGGGTAACCTCTATCATACCAACTGCTTCACGTGCTGCTCTTGTGGTAAGTCAGATCTACTATAGCCTTATTAAGTGGCTTCCTTTTGTAATATATATTCCTTTAGCAACCAGTGCACAAAGTGAGACCTCATCTTGCCTGCTTCCCGAGGCAAAATTCCCATGCAAGACTCCAGCTTCAAAAGTTGTTTTTTATTTGCCATCTGTAAGTGTTCAATGGTGTTTCCTTAAGCAACAGCCCAGAAAAGTAGTATTTGGTTGTTTTAAGGGCTGCATTTACAAAATGGCTTCAACCTGGCCATTATAAGCACTACATACTTTAAATCACTTGTGTTTATGGAACTGTAATGTGCATTTATCATTTTTACAGAAAAACGAAAGAATTTGTGCAGCCAAAACTGTGTTTTCCCTCACTTTCTGTTTGCAAATGCAACTCTAGTCGAGCAGGTATATTTGTCGTTCCTGTATATACATAATGCTCAAAAACTGTTCTCTTATGTTTGAACGTGATAAAACCAAATAGAAACTGCATGTTGAAACACCTTAAGCTATTACAGTATTTAATTTTTGTAGAGGAAAACTTGCAGGTAAATAACTCTCCTCCTTGCCATTCTCAGGACCTTTTTAGGTTTCTCTTTTAATCTGAACACATCTGAAAGTGTTGCATTTTGTATGTGATTTGGATAAGTCATGGCTTTGCCAGAGGAAACAGGACTTGGAAAATTCAGGGCAGCACTTTCAGAAGTGTTTGCCTTAAGTCAAGCATTGTGAACTTAAGTTGGAAACTTTCTCACTGTCTTGTCTAACTGCTGAGAGCTCACAAATTCCCACTGAGTTCAAGGGAAGTATGAGAGCTCAATTTTCAGGAGTCTGGTAATTTTTCTTGATATACCCACACACTTATTTACATTCCTAATATATGAAAACATTTGCCTGGATGTTGAAGATCTTGTTGTGATACGTATACACAGCAAACAATATACTCTGAGCAGAATATGCCGAGTGTAAATTGTTTATAAAAAGGATTAATTAAAGATTAGAAAAAGAGTAAAAGATTATTGGCATAGAACCAAAGAAGTTGATAACTAAAAGACCATTGTAAAGTTCACTTGTAAAAGGAGATGTGTTGTCTTTTCTCCTGAGATTTGTACAGATAAATATTGGTTTAAAGAAACCTACAACCTGAACGTGGAATTTAGTGACCTTCATAAATTACTCTGGACCATTACCAGGTTCTAGAATAAACTCGTCTCAGACCTTCAGGGATTGCTCTCGACTTTGCTCAAGTCTGACAGTGAATGAGTAGCTATTTTGTTGGCTCCCAAAGTGAACAGCATCCTGCTTAGCAGAGGATTACAAAATATGATATCGGATAATATCTATCCGCTCATCTCCAACATTAACCTAACCTAATTGCATGGGTGAATTCCAGCTTCCTTTCTGGGGCAGATGTGTGTTTTTTTTTTTTTTTTTTTTTTTTAAGTAGTCAGGATGCATGTTTGCTACCACAGGGGTCTGTACACAGGTCACTCTGTTCCTCAGAAGAATGTATAAGGGCCGAGGAATGTATTTTAACAGCAAAATACAAACCTAAGTTAATTATTCAAAAGCAAAACAAGCTTTTCTGACTGGGCAAAGTGCGTGTGGCCAGCGTACATCTACCATAGGGCGACTTCAGACATGTCCGTTCGGAGCGTACTTTTGCCCCACCCCACCGTGCTGGTGGAATTTTGTGATTCACACAGCTTTCCATGAGTCACGCACACGCACAAGGAAGCAGTGCTCCAGGTTGTCTTCTGAGCTTCTTGCTGTACTGCTTGTGGGCTGGAGGGCCCAGCTGTCATCCGCCAGGATGTTTCGCAAGCGAAAAGGGCTTGGATTTCCTTCTGTCTGCAGCCTCTGATACAATCCCATTGAAAGGGGAATGTGTGGGGACTTTCTTATGTTAGGCACTGAAAAGGTGGATGTGCTGCTAACGTGGCAGTAGTGCCAGAGTGCAGGTAAAAAAACTTGATCAAAGCTTAGGGTCAGCTACATGCGATGGTGAGTCAAAAGCAGAGCTTTTCCTCTCCACTCAGCTCTGAAATGGTATCAAAATGAGCATAGCTGGAAAGGGGGTGTTGCATTAACTCTTCGGTTCCCCACTTTATCTGGGGCTGTGTGGTCCTTGGGAAAACCAGAGTGATTCAGGACAGTGCCGGTAGATCCAGATGTTGGGAACGAGGCATGCAGGTCTGTCCTGGGCTTGGCTAGGATAGAGTTAATTTTGACAAGAAGCTGGGAGGGGACACAACAAGGGTAGCTGACCCGAACTAGAGATATTTGATACCATATGACTGTCATACTCAGTATATATACTGGGGGAGCTGGGGGAGGGGTGGGAGGAGGGATTGAGGCTCAGGAACAGGCTGAGCATCAGGTTCTGGGTGGCGAGCAATTGCATTATACATCACTTACTTTATACATTCTTTTATTAGTATTATTGTTATTATTACTTCTCTCCTTGTGTTGTACTATTAAACTGTCCTTATCTCAACCCACGAGGTTTTACCCATTTCTTCTGATTCTCCCCCGCCATCCCAGTGCGAGGAGAGGAGTGAGAAAATGGCCACATGGTGCTTAGCTGCTGGCTGGGGTTTTAAACCATGACAAGGTCCCACCTATGGGAATTGCATCCTGCAGTGTGCTGCTGAAAAGGCTTTACAGGACATGCTGTACAAGCAACCAAACGCAAACTTCTCATAGTAGTGCAGTTTATGAACAGGTAGTTCATTTTACCTTCAGTGTGACTTTTCTGAGAATTCTGCGCTCTGGTTTTGGTGCCCACCTTTAAAGAGATGAGGAAAAAAGTGGAGAGGGTCTGAAAGGAGTTGCATAGATGATTAAAGGCTGGAGGAGGAAAGCTAAATTGTGAGAGCCCAGTGTATTTTGGGTATCAGAAATGATGAGAGAGACATGTGGTTGGAGCTCGTAAATACTTTTACCATAAAATGGCATTAAAAAGTGGTCTCATACGTACCAGAGACAAACACAAGAGAGATCTTTCTGGAGGCTGCAATTACACAATTCAAATAAGAAATCAAAGACACTTTTTATACAATGAGGATGATTAACTTCTGGAATGAAATAGCAAGAAAAGTGGCAGATTCTCGTTTCTTCTTTGTTTTCAAATTAAGACCAAATGTCCCTTTGGAAAGTGTTTTAAGTTGAGCCAAGCTTTTTAGATTCAGTACATAGGTAACTGGGTGATCATGAATGACCTTTGTGAGGCAAGAGGTCACAGAACACAGACTAATGCTCCTTCTGAGCCTTTAACAGGAGAGTACAGAAGTACGTGAGTACTCTGCCCAAAACAGTTCCTATGCACTAGTTCCTATGTATTCTTAGAAACATGAGAGTACAAGCTCGCCTTTCTTTTTTCCTCTTTTTTCCCAAATAACAAGAATGATCCAAACTCTCCTCCAGCAGTTATCAGTCTTGCTTTCAATATAATGGATCTAGAAAGTAAAAGGCAGTAACCAAAGAAGACGAATTCTGTACCTGAAGATGTTTGATTTAGATAAGGGCCCAATATTTAACCAGCAACAATTTAAAAAATAAAATTAAAAAAAATATATATTTAAAACCCTTGGGAAAAGTTGTGATTTGGAGACCACTCAGGCTGAAACATGATAATGAGTAATGAAGCCTCCAAGGGCCTCGTTTCAGCACTCTGCAGTGAGTATTTTCAGCTCAGCAAAGACAAGTGCAGTTATGCAGAGAAGCGTGAAGAGACCCTCAGTAGGAAATTCTGCCCGAGTCAGAGTCCTTTCTTAGGCATTTGTTTGAGTTTAACTTTGGTTTCGGTGCCAAGTGCCATCTGTCAGGGTGCCCTGGTCGAAAAAGGCAGCGGGTGGCAGAATGGGCCTTCCTGCGCCTTCCAGGGAGCATACAGCGCTTGTCCCAGTGCTGTCCTTTTCGACTCCCACCATCGTATGTCACACCATTGCTGGAGGGTTTGTGTTGCTTGTAATTAAGAGGAGAACCTAAAACACGCTCACAGATGCAGGCACCTCTGTGAGGACGCCAGCCCTGCTAGTGTAGAAGTGTGAGGATGCAAGGGTGGAGTCTCAGGGGTCTTCTGCAGTGATGGTGGTTAGCTCTTGAGAACATGAACACAGAAAGATGAGGAAATATTTAGAAATACAGTAAACAGACAGGAGACTTCTGTCCCCTTTAGATGTTTTGGTAAAATGCTCAGATGGTCAATCTCTTCATTGTCTTACTAGGTTCTGGCAACTTTAGGATAAAACTCAGTAATATATTGATTCAGAGCTGTACAGGATCTCCTCAAAAAAAAAAAAAAAAAAAAAAAGGAAATCTTGCCAATGAGCTGAGGCCAGAAGAAGAATGGAAATGAAAAGTAAATGACCTAGCAGGCACATTTTATATGTTGCATTTCTGCCTCTTTAATGTGTTCAGTGGGCTTTGGATAGTTGAGCCTTGCTCCCATAACTGAGCAAGTTCAGCATCTCAGAGCTTTGCTCTGTCAGTTAATTTTTGTTACGTCTCTGTGTAAACCACTACTGCCTTCTGCAAAAAGCCATGCTCCTCAGATTAGCTCCCCCCCCCCCCCCCCCCCCGCCCCAAGGTCAGATAATTCTCTTCAGGTAATGTAAAAGCCAAAGCGATCTGGTTTCGCTGGGATCAAGTAGTTCAATGTAGATCTTTATCCACAGTCTCTTAGAGAAAACAACTGAAGCTTGTTAGGATGGTTTTTAAATGTAGATTCAAATCCTCTCCCAGCCCTAACACCAGTGGAACCTCTTTTAGGCCTTGATTCAGCAAAACACTTAGACATGTGCTTAAATCTGTTATATTACTCATATGTAAGCATGCTTTGCTGAATCTTAAATAACAGAGATGAATTCAGGCAACAACATACACTGTCCCTTCTGTTAAGTGTAAAATTTTAGTTTTGGCAGGAGTTCAGTTGCAGATTTTGCTTATGGAAGACAAGAGCTGAAAAATGTCTGCCTGAAAAGCTCATCATCTAATTCCTCGTGGTAGTATTTCAGAGCATGACAGGATTTCTTGAAGAATAATTGCAATAATGCCAGATTGCTTGTGTGCTCTAAGTGCAGGTGATCAGTTGCAGGAATTAATGGGCTCTATTTCATACTCATTACAGAAGATAACTTGCCAGGTGCCTCCAGTTTGCAGATCATAATGCTATCCATAGCATCTTTTCAGGCTGAAAATTTTAATCCAGTGGCAATGATTGTAGAAACTGCAGTAAGATAAATCTTTACAATGAGGAATATCGGTCTGTTATTTGTTACTCTGAGGGTGTAGGAGATGGGCAGGGAATGAGCTTTGCAGAGCTAAGGGTTTGAAGTCTCTGTACTTGGAAAGCTGAGGCATACTTTAGCATAAAAACCAGGAACACGTTCTGCTCTCTTACATGAAGGCAAATGTTTGAGCATGCCATTCGTCTTTAATTTGCACTTTTGCCACTGGTTTTAAGGCACAGGAAATCACCGCAAGAGCAATCAGAAGCCTAAAGCAAACTGTATAATCCCAAAGGTATGCAGCTCATTTCTTACCTGGTAGCTATTGATCAGACTGGAGCACTCACAGGGGTTTCATACAGCAGTTTAATTTTAAGGGACAGCTCGTAAAGGTATCACAGTTCAGTTGATTACTGGTGCTGCTGCTGCCTCAGCACCAGCCTTTGTCCAGACTTCACAAGCTCATTGCTACAAGCCTCTAAAGAGAAGCATCACAGCGAGGGCTGACAGCACTGCCATTTTAAAAGGCCAAGTGGGACAACTGTAGCAGTAGGTATTGTTACCCTGAAGGTGTAAAGAGCAGTTCTGAATTAGCCCGTGCCCTCCAACTGATGTGAAAGAGGAATTGGTTCGTGGTTGTGGACGCAACCTGCCTTTTCACTTGTATTAAGTCTCGGAGACAGCAGCTCCCTTCTGACTGAGGCCACTCAGTGCTGCTGTATGTAGATGTCTATTAATAGGTGGTTCCTCATGTCCTGGCTTGTAGGGAGAAGTTCCTTGCGACCCTGGAAATGGTCTTTTGCGTATTTGCTGCCCTGGGTTGAACCTTTGTTTGCTCTTGGTGGTAGTAAGGCACAGAGCATCTTAAGGGAGCTGTGTCCCTTCAGTGTATATTTATCAGCAGTTGGTGAGTTTTTAAAATACCTAAATTCCCAGTAGAAGGTTCATTTTCAATTTGTATTTGTTCTGTCCCCACAGCATAAATTTGGCATGAGTCACTGTATCCAAATTGCATGCTGCCAGTACTTGCTTTGTAGCCTTAAATTAAATTCTCTGTGAATGTGATTTTCACATAGAATAAAACAAAATTCGGTGTCAAATCTGAGCTCTACACTGTGTGTCCACCAGCGTTAGAGTTGGTAATCACAGTGGTACAAATATGTGTGTGTGTGTGTGTGTGTGAGTGGCTTTTAACTCTTCAGTGCCTTGTGGCTGACTTTTAGGTGAGTCAGTTGCAGGTTCAGTATCTGTTCATCTGACTGCCACCGCTTTATGCAACGATTCTGAGCACCAAGGAAACGCAGCAAGAACACTTAAGGGAGAGGAGCTAATGACTATTGCTGCGAGGGGTACATTGCTGTGCAGTGAAAGTCTGCTGGGTAGCTAATGTCCTTGCACACTTTGCCCTGCCATTTTCTAACCACATACTGTCAGACTGGAGCAGACTGGAATTTTGGGATTTTTGGTCTGTAATCCTGCCAGAGCCATTGGCTAATACCTGGTGCTCAGAGGAAGACGAGCCGGCGGGTGATTCAGTGCTGTGCATGTGGGAACATTCCTCCCCGACCCCCGTGGCCTGGAGCGTGAGAGCTGGATGCCCTCAACTTGCATAACTGCGATTGTTACTCATCCCCAACTCAGACCCCGCATTTGGATTGAATTCACGGCCACCTGAATGTTTGGTGGTTTCCAGGCCATAACTGGAGCTAGCAGTAGGTCCTGATGCACTGCGTGTGGGGCACTTACTTTGAGGTGTGATTCATGGGAAAAGCCAAGCACTTTGGAGAGGTGCGAGTTTGGTTAGGAAGAAGGACCAAAGGATTTGCTATATGGGCTGCTAAGACTGCGGTTTGTGTAGACGTTTAATTGAGATAACTAGCAGCATTGCTGCAGGAGTGCAGAATTTTGCCTGAGTCATTCTTTGTCTCTGGCATAAGTTACAGCCTGTGCTTAGCTCCATGCTTTCCATTTTAACACCTATCAAGACAGATAGTTAAAAACTATTTCAGGTATGTCTGCAACTGCAGTCCCAGATGAACCCATTAATGCAAAACTCACAGAAAGGGAGGTGCTCACTTTTTTAAAAAGAGGCAGTCGGATGGTAGAGATGACAGCTGGCTTCGGACAGTTCGGGTTCACCTTGCACAAGACTGAACCATGAATGAGTCTCAGCAAAGGAATGTAATCTTGTCTTCTGGTAATTAAAGTCAAACTTGGATACCAGCCCATGTGAAAGCCCAAGTACCTTCGGGTACCGATTGGTAGAAAAATGTTTCCTTTATCTTGATCTGTGGTTAGTCTGATAATATTCCAGGCTTTAGAAAAACAAAAAAGGATGGGATATGGGATGGGAAAAGGGTAATCAGAAGTGTTTGAGATGGGACTGACACAGGAAATTCTCCTTTATTTACAATGTATTTAGCTGGGTTTTATATTTTAGGAGGTATTTAGTAGTTTCTCCGGATTGCTGTCATCCCAGCTAGCTCTGGTCCAGCAGGGCACTGATCAGTGTGTGTGTCTTCAGATAAATAGACCAGTCCATTGACCGTGTCTCTTCTACAACTGATACTACTAGATGTTATGTCATGAAAGGTTTTAAATTCTGTGACTACTTTAAATTAAGTTAGTTCAACTCTAGGAGAGAACCTGTTTTTAAAGGGTGGTTTATCTGATTGGCCCAGTCCTGGGCCTTACTTCCATGGGGACATCTCAGATGCTTGAAGATGCATGTGCTTAAAGTTTTTTTTTTGGTTGGGGGGGGGGTCTTAATACAGAGTATCACTCTTCTCTGAGGGCTGCTTTAGCACCTAGCGTTGATAGATCTGGAGGCTGACCCCCAGGGAAGGTGGTGTTGATAGGTATCTAGCCGACATAGAAACAGAAGACGTTTCCATTCCCTATTTCTGATTATCAGAGGGCATGGGATGAATTGGTTTGTCTCTGTCTCCTTGTTTCCTTGAAAGGTAGTAATTGCGTTCTGCTATTAATTATTCCAGCATGAAATGCATGGCTTTTGATGGTTATTTTAATTGGTGGGGGTTGCCTGGCAACTAATGACGGAAACTTTTCTCTGTGTTGATTGACTGACCATCGATGTATTCCTCACACAATATTTTTGTATTCATAATGTGGAAGCAATCACTGACAGCACCTGTGATCTTTTCAGGGGTTGGAAAACACATAAAGTATAAAAAAAATGCTCTAATTAACAAGGTTTCTGCCTGATTTTTATTTCTCTGTAAAAACCATAGAGAACCTAATCACTTCCTTGCATAGTTTTGTGTGTTTGGAATGCCACCTATTGTTTAGTGTAACAAGATTTGCTAAAATTTCCTTGTTTACTTATCAGCATCTATTATCTGCAGGTCTCGATTGTCTTAGTCTGAAACCCACATCTCTTGTGTGTTTTTTCATCTTTCCGTTCTACTCTCTTTTCTCCTCTTTCTTGCCTTCCCATCCACCCATTTAAAATGTTTTCTTGGAACATATCTCAGTTTCTCCAAAAGAAAATATTCCCTCAGGCTGCTGTTGAGTTCATCTCTCAAAGGGGAAGAAATCCAGATAATCCAGAACAGAGCGCAGGCAAGTCACTGACATTATCAACAGATGTTTCTGTTTCCTATTTCCAGGTTCTGTAATTCTTAAGTATTACCTAAAAACAAAGGGAAAAACAGGTGGAAGGAAAAAAGTGAGGAAGAAAATGAATGACAGGAGATACACACGGCTGGCTTCCTGTAATTTTAATGATCTATGTTTCTGCTATATGTTGTCCCTATGTATTTTGCTATATGCCTAGTCAACGCTTTAGTGATGTCCTTGATCCTTTACTCATCTGAAAACAAGACCCCGGAACGCCATAGCTCTCTGAAATAATTTCTAATTTAATATAGATCATCATTTCTTCAACAATAAATCAACTCTTATCTCTACATGTGTCAGTTAATCAGTTTTGTCCTTCATCACTTCAGCACTCAGTAAATCAGTTCTTCCTCCCACAAACAACTGATTATTTCTTTTCCAGTGCCTGTCTCAGTACATTTGGTCCTCACACACAAACTTGTCCATGTACAGCAACATGTCCATGCTCATGTGTTTAGCCTCCCCTCTAAACCTGCGTCACCTGGATACTCTCCTATCATTTGACTGAATCTCCATCTTTCCTTTGTCCTACCCTTTGGATGTGTGGATCTCGCCATTAGTGCTCTGGATTGACCCAAAGTGTGGTCTGTGGGCCACCATTACCTGATAGTTTTCCTGGTGCATTGGAAGGATTGAACTTCAGGTTTTGTCTCTGATACATCTTCTGTGAAGAAGGGATGGCCAGCTTTCCATCTCCCTTGACTTTTTCTTCTTCTTTCTGCTTACATTTGCTCTGGCATGTGCCTGTTCTACTATTGAAGAATTCAGACTTTATTGTTACTGCTGTGTGGGCATCTTTTGTTCTTCATTTCAAATGAGCACATTGGATTTCTTTAGTAAAGATCTTAACTGCATGTTAGTACCTTTTTCTCCAGAAAATAGTGAGCTTGCCCCCTTGCCCTTGGCACTGTTTGAAGTCTTACTGTACCCTGGTCATTTCCCGTTTTGACTTGCTATGCATATCTTAGGCTTTTCCTGGATCCCTGAGTTCCCAGGGTTTAAAGACTCTAGACTGCTGACAGCTCATCATTCCCTTACCAAGGAGGCAAATTATACCACTTTGCAGCTGTGGAAACTTCAGCCTGTCCTTCCTCACCAGCAAAGCTCCTTTTCCAAACTTCCCGTGTACTTCTATAACTGAATCGTCTTCTGTTCTTATTCCTGTTACCTGTTTTCCCACTGTCTCCAGTCTTGGACTTCTTTCTGTCCCTTCTGCTGGTGACAGTCTGCAGCACAGTGGCAGGACCTCTATCCTCTCCCCTCTTGCAAGGCTGCACACCCGCCTCTCACTCCTGCCCTGCAAGTCCTGCCTAACAGGGACAGGAGCTCTTAGCAAAGGACATGGTATGAAGTGGAAATCTGGTTTTGCTGCCTCTGTTACCTTCATCCTCATGTGCTGTCTAACAAAAGAACTCTTTTGCTTTGCCCCTCATCCATGCCTCCTATCCAGGCTAGGCTACTAACTCATCCTTTGTAATAATTCTTGTTTACTGCTTATTTCAAGGGAGAGATATCTGTATGGCCTGAAAACTCATTGATGTTCCACACCAGGAAGCAGCCTGGGTTTTATCTTACAAATTAATTTTACAGATCAAAGGTTTCCACTGCCACTCTTCACCTTAAGGATGCTTTTGGTTCTTGCAGGTCTAGAAAAGCTGTTTCCCATAAGAAGCTTGCCATGCACAAAAGAAAAGATTTTTTTTTTTTTTTTAAGTTTGTCTTCACACTTATAAAATAAACAGTGGCAGCAGACTTTAGCATTCTGTCTTTCAGGCTTTCTTCTGTCAGAAGGTATTGGCAAATGACAGAGGAAAAATTCTTAGCTGTGAGGATTGATAGGTTGGTGATCACAAAGGGGTGAATTGGCCCTGTGAGGCGGAGGACAGGGTTTTACTCCGCTTGCTGTGGGCTTCCTTGTCATTGTGGGCAGATCACTTAGCCGGTCTGGCTTTACACATGTGGAGATAATTCTTCTCACCTACCTCACATGGGTGATATTGTGCCGATTCCATTAATATTTTGAAATTATTTGGAGATCCTGAGGTTGAAGTACTGGAGAAGTAAGAAGTTTTGTAAGTTACTAAATAATTATCATTATATCACAAATACATGTATTTGCTGGAGGAAACATTTGCAGTGTCTGGCAGCCAAGCCATACAGCTGCTGCAGTATGCTACTGAAAATAATTACTTGCTCAAATAATGCATATTTACAGTTTATGGGGGACTATTTAGAGGATTATATATCATTAAATACATGGACTAATGTAAGATTTTAAAAAGACTACTTTCCCAGCACCACTCCCCAGAGTCCTTAGTGCCTGGGCCACGTGAATAACGTTCCCATTCCTCTGTCCAAGCCCAATGTTGTGTTTTTAATTTATTTTAAGTATCCAAGGAATGCTGTCTCCAGTATTCAGAGGACTCTAAATCGGATGTGAGACACAAATGCACCAGAGAAGCTTATCAGAGAAACAGGGTTGGCACGAAGCCTACATAAACAACCATAAATTTTTTTCTCATTTAAATGATGGGACTCAGGAGGATTGGCTGATTATAGCTGCAGTGGGCTGTCCTTGGGCACCAAGGAAAGTGCTTTGGTGACCCCTGGTATTTGACATGAACTGAATGTTTTGCTTGCTTATAAACTTACTGTTACAGAATGACCAGCTTGGTTCTGGTAAATTGACTTCACAGGTCACTTTCCAGAATTGTTTACCAGCAGTGGATGTTGTCTCCTATCCTTGGACTTCTCAGGAAATTTTAGCTTGGTTTTAACCCAGGTAGGAAGAGCACTCTTTTCTGCCTCTCTCCCTCAAAACACAACACAGGAAGAAACTCAGTAAATTTGATCTTAGCCAGAAAGTATTTTTTTCCCCTTCCAGTAAATATCTCATTTCCTGAAAATCTTGCCTTGGACCAGAACTTCTACTGGGACTTTTTAGATTTAACATCACTCATGGCCAAATCCAGTTTCAGTTAGCGTCAAAGTATTCTTGACTTTGTGGGGAGCAGCATGAGCTCTTAGCTGGGCAGCAGGAGCCTGGTCCCATCATACCAACATTAATGGTGTGGTTTGCCCTAGCTGAGCCTGTTCCCTGTACTTGTGTAAAAAGTAGGTAATTTTGCAATATAGCTTTGATTATGAACACCATGCCAGAAATAGTAAGGAATTATTTTATGGTTTTACTGAGAAACTCCTAGTATTTTACTAGTGTAAAACCTATATGTAGGTGCCCTGCATTAAACTGACACAAATAAAAATAGGAAATCTTCATGCTTGCAAACTCAATCCCACAGTCTTGAATTAGGTACAGTAAACACTTTCTAAAAACAAACCTGAAGCAAAACCCTGCCATGGCCTGTCTGATAGCCAATGTCCAGTCTGTATTCAGTACTCCTCCATTTATAGGATTATTGACTCCATTTGGCAGTTCACAGGACTAGTATCCGACTGAGCGCAGGCAGTGCGCTTTGGCAGCCAGCAGAGATAATGCAATACACTGTAGTGTCGGTGCATGTCTGGAAATCGGTGCTGGGCTGCAGAGGATGAAAGCAGTCTGGCTGGGGCTGGCACCTGATGTGTAGATGCTCTGTGCTGTCCCTTAAACAGTCGCCTTCTCTTGATGCTCCACCCTCTCGTGAAAGCTCAACAGCTTTCCTGGCTCAACGTTCAAATAAATTAATGAGAATTATTTTCTTAAAAGTGGTGGAGAAAGCAGGAGTGTAATAACTTTAGGTGTAGTCCTTGCCTGTCCCAAATGTCCCAGCAGGCCCAGGGCATGCAAGGAGCGAGGAGGGGTTCCTCAGGGAATGGCATTGAGCATTTTCTGGACACTTGGTCCTCTTGCTCCTCTTCTCATGGACATTGAGTACTTGAGGAACAGGTCTGTGTACTGTGGTCTGGGGCCAGAATAACCTCCTAGCGTTGTTTTGGGGTAGTGGGGCCTCAGGGCCTTCAGCATTTCACCCACAACATTGCTGTTTCTGGGTGATGGAATGACCACCCTGCCAGCTGAAATGGCAAAAAGCGTCCCCGTCTCTCTGCAACGTCCCACAAAGCAGAGTGACGGGTGAAGGTGTAGCTCCGTATGTTTGTGTTTAAGTTTTAGTTCGTGCACGACGCGATTAGAGAGATGTGGAACCATACTGGAGGCAGTAGGTGTTGCTTACGCTCTCAAAGCGTCTTCTGTCGAGTGGTTTTGCAAGCGCACCTGTCTCCTCGTACAATTTGGGAGGAGTGCTTCGGGACAGGAACGCGTAGGGGAGGCTGTTGACAGTCGTGGCCTCTGAGATGGGGTTCAAACCTCGTGGTAAACTCAGTTGTTTGTGAGGTTACTGGGGCTTTGCGAAGTCATTCCCAAAGTCCCCCGTGAGCGCTTGCTACCTTGTGGTGTCAGGGGCAGGCTTGCAAAAACAGGTTTCAAGTTGCATGGATACCCTCCCTTTCCTCTGCCTCTTCATCCCGTGCAGGTGGCACAGGCGTCGAGTGCTCAGCAAGGGGTTCTGTCGCTGCTTTGTGCACCATCCCACTCCTTTCTGTCTTCACAAGCTTCCTTTATAGGCGCAAAAAAACCCTGTATTCCTTTCCTTTCCTTTTCAGGGCCCCACGTAACCTCGTCCTCACCTCCGTACCTGCTGTTACTGTTTCTCGCCCTGTGATTCAGCTGGTCAGTCCCTAGCATTGCCATCCCCCTGCTCCCTCTGTCCTGCTTCTGCAGCTCAGCCTTGGTGCAGGCAGGCAGCCTGCCTGTGTTTGGGAAGAGGCTCCCACCCCCTGCCTGCCCAGCCGCCCTGCCTTCCACTGGCAGGGACTCTGCTTCTAAGTGCTCCCTGCTCTGGTTGCCTCCTTAGGCTTGCTTCTTTCTCTTTCTCTCCCCCAGCCCCCAAGCTGATTTTTCTTGCTTAAAGCCATCAAGCCTTGACTCTTTGTTTGCCATGCTCCTGTGAATTTGCACTGCGTTTGGAGTAGTAGCAATAAAAGTGAATGATGAGCTAGGCAAGAAATAGGCAAAGAAGTGGAAGAGATAACCGTTCAAAGTATTGTATCTCCTGTAAGAAGAAATAAAATTGGCAGTGGCTGCTGGCTTCTGACAGCACAGCTGACTCGGCTGGTGTAGGTGATTCGTGGTGCCAGTGCACACGCAGAATATGGCCGCTAATACCTGCCAGCTCTTTTAATTGTACCTGTGCAGAGTGAAAGGTGTCTGATTTAAAGCATATTTAAAAGCAGGAATGAATTTGGCAATCATTTTTGATTACTGACTGCTGTGTCTCAATGGTTGTTTATCAGTGTATTTTAAAACACAAGTGTGGTATGTCCTAACATTAAATTGGATACAGTCATAGAACCTCAGTCACTTAACACAGCTGGCTGCCTGGGTACTCCACACTGTCACTCTTCCAGCTGCATTCCCTGCAAAATTTTTCCTGGAAATAATGCAAATACCTTACTTGAGTGAGTCAGTGGATTACCGACCTTAGGAACCACAGCAGTGTAAATTCAGACCTATGGAAACAATTTGCTGAATCAGTATTAACAATCCAGTGGTCTCCAGAGCAGCGGTCTCCAAAGTGGGGTGCATGCACCCCAGAGAGTGCTTCAGACGATCCATTGGGGTGTGGGAAGAAAATACTTCAGTAGTAGATGTATATAATTTATAAATAAATAAGTATACATGTATTGGACGTGCATGCTCAAACGCTTTTTACTGATAGGGGAGCATGACCAAAAAAGTTTGGAGACCGCTGTTTTAGAGGAAGACAGACTGAAGAATACACAGCCACCAGGACTTGTTTTGCTGTTTCTACAAGTTATTTAACAAAGGAGACTGTATATGCTTGGGGAAATGAGGGTGGAAATCACCTACTTAAACTCTTAAGAAGGCATGTAGGTGAGGGCCAGACATCATGTTTTCTAAGCCTTGTTTTTGAACAGATGTTATTTTTTATTAGCCTGGTTAAATTCTAGTAGCAAATCATACCCATTGTTACAACTGTTCTTTTTCAGGCAGTGCTACATGAGAGGTTGGTTCAAGTAAAGTGGCCAGTGGCTAATATCTCAGAAGTACTGTGGTGTTTAGATGATGATCGTGAAGATAATTTGGTGTTACATACAGAGATGGCACAGCATGGATGCTGGCAGATGCAGACATACAGTACCTGCATAGTGAAACCACAGGGAGGTTCCAGTTAAATATGTGCAAAGGGGAAAGTCGTCCTTTCTCAGTGAAGTTCTGCAGCTGATTCTGTATGGTTTTGAATGATTAACTTTGGGGTTTACAGCAGCCAATGCATTTGGGGTTTGTGGTTTGCTGTATAGCTGCTTTTTCTATTTGCCATAGAGCTGCTTTTCCACCTAGCCCAAATGTTGGGCTGGTGAACAGGGTATGCAAAAACAGAAAACCAGGGAAAATCAAAAGAAGGAATAACCAAGTTTGATATGGGCATGGCTGAAGGCAGAGGTTTTCGTTGTCTTAGTCACCACTGGCTGTAGTGGCGAGCCGATGTCTCATGCTGGGTAGGGAAGAGAGGAAGGAAGTGGATTTAGTGGAAAATTGATTGCATCTACTTGGGCTCTTTCCAGCTGAATCCTGAGTTAAGTACATTCATCCTGAACTAATCGTTGGGGAGAATTGGCTGAAATCTCACATACTTCTTAAAAGGAAAGCTAAGCATTAAAGGAACAATATCCTTATTGTACCTGAGTGCCAAAAGAAGTGAGTGTACTATCAGGAGTCCTACCTATTCAGCTCTCTGTCTTGGAAGCTGCTTGTGATTCTAGTTCTAACGTGATCTGGTGCAGGAAGCTGTGGTCGGTCCACCACAAAACATCAAGGACAGGCCATTTTGCAGGGCTGATTTCTGATTATATTTCAAACTGGCTGAGCAAGGCCCAGTTCATTTCAGTAATTCAGTGCAACTGTAATTTTCAGTTTTATTTTATTTACAGCAAAGTATACTGGAATATTGTCTAAACCACGTATCTAAGGTCCTAACAAAGTTTTGTTCAAAGTTACGCAGAATAAATCTGAGGTAGCATTATTAGCATCAGTATAATTGTTCACCAGTGTGAGCAAGAGGAGAGTTGTCTCTCTGTGCAGTTCTTTCAAACTTACTGCTAAATAATCTAAACCCAAACAATGTGCTTCAGAACTGGCAGAATATTTTAATACTTTGCCATCCTGAGAATATTTAGATTTTTTTCTACTGTGTACTAACCTTTCTAAGCTTTCTTAGCACTTCTGGTCCTGAGGACTATTCCCCGATGCATTCTTCCATTATCACATGAAGAAAAAGGTTACAGCTGTTGCTCAAGATGCTATCTCTGGGCACTGTGGATCTCAACAATCTCACTTTATTTCAAAGATTTATCTCAAGGGAATGAGAATTGAGCACTGTGAGCTTGATTTCACAAACACATGGGTGCCATTGGTGTTGGCTGCTGAACACTTTCTGGATGTGACTCAAGCATTGCTGGTGTGTTTAGGTTCATCAACAGCGCCCTTTGATGCTGCTCACACTGAGGTGCTGACGCATACGATGCTACTGGGAGGAAGAAAGTAAACTGTTCCTGTGCAAATCCATTCTTGTTTTTCTGAGACAACGCAGAAGATAGTTTAGGGAAATTGCTCATCTCCCTTGAGGCTCTCTTGCATGTTGCCACAGGATTGGGCTGTGTCCACTCCTTTTGTTCAACATACTTTTATGTATCAAGTATTAGGAGAGAAGGTGATGCTGCAGCTCACTTCATGCAGAGATGACATTCAGCAATCTGACTTGCCATTCCAGCTCTTGATCAGATTTCTGATCATCTGCTTCAAAGCCAGGCTAAGCTATGATTTTTAGTTGAGGCTGAACTTGAATGAAGAAGAGAATAATGCAAGAAGAACCTGGTAGCAATGGTGAGAGGTCTGCACTGCCCTCAGTTCAGCAAGTTTACCTAACTTTTGCTAGCTAAGTTGTCAGGTGGAGTCTCTGGTGGGTTCTTGCCCTGATCTGAATGTCCAGTTGGCAGTAGGAATGAAACCTCTTTTTTTTTTTTTGGTTTGGTTTGTTCTTTTTTTCCTCCTTTAGTCTTACTGGAATACAGTGGCGGCTTCTTTTGGATGTATTCCCATAGAAATTTTCTCCCTTGTGTATTATAGCAGTTCACTCCTGATGAAGGCTGCTCATTAACTTCAGGCAGGGCAGAACTCGGTGGCTTGGTCATGTGTCCTGCAGGGAGCTCACACGCAGAGTGGGAACCTTTTGAGTCAGGGACTATCAGTTCTACTTGTATGAGTCCACTTCTGTGTTGTGCAAAGAGGACAGAGTCTCAAAAAGCTGCTAGATAAAAATACCAGTTGTGCCTGTGGTTCTGCATGCTGTTTGCTTCCAGGTGCAGTTGAAGACTGAAGTTTCAGGCTTTGACTTGCAAAGCTCTTCTCTAGTCTGGTGGTGATGACTGTAGAGGCTGCTTTGTTCTTTTGGATGTAACAGAAGCTTGAGATCAGCAGAGGTTTAAAACAAACAAAAGGGAACACTTCATACAGTGCGTAATGAAATTGTGGAACTCGCTGCTATAGGAACAGCATGGAGGCCAAAAGTATAAATGATCTCATAGAGGAATTAGATAAATTAAAGAAGGATTTGTCCAGCGAGGCTATTAAACATAATAGTTATGATGCAACCTGTGGTGCAGGAAGGCCTTAAGTGCTGGCTGCTGGAAGCTGAGAGGTTATTCTTGGGAACACATCAACCTGTGTTTCTAATGCTGTTTCTAAAGCCCTGTTTCTAATGCTCTTTCCCATTGAGCTTCCACTCTTGGCCAGAGCTGGAGACAGGGTACCGCGCTAGATGGATCCTTGTTGCTGCCATTTTGGTGGTTCTTACTGGAGCTTGAATGAAAACCACCCACCACGTTGCATGGGTGGCGGCCAGCAAGGCTGCTCAGGAAGGTTGCATCCTGCACAGTCAGGAAGGCTTGCGCTGGAATAGGCTGCAGTTTGGTGATGGATTTATTTTGCCATAGAATGGGCTGGCACTGGGACCCTGGGATAGCGTGATAAGACAAGTACTCTTTTAAGTCCTGGCTTACAGGCAGCAGGTGGAAAAGTGGAATTCTTTGCTAGTAACAAGCAGGGTCTGTGATGGAACTGTGAAAGCTTCACACAGTGGAAGCGACCTAGGGGAAAGAGCTATACCCCCTTCCCTCCCAACTTGCTGAGTGGTGGGGAGGCCTCTCGTGGCTTTTACCCAGTGGCCTGTGTCGCTTTGCCTTTGTTCTTCACTTTCTTCTTGAATTCGTAAGCCCAGCCCTGAAAAAAAAAAACCAATTGAAGTACATTTGGAGATTTATTTTACATTTCCCTGTTAGCGTGTCCGCTTGATAGTTTATAAAGAAATATATTTTAAGATACATGTTAATATATAGGCCCAAAATAGCTATTAGATCAATGCAGGCTGTTGTATTTCTGTTTTTAAATATATGCTTGGCTTATGTTTTTACAAACTTCTTTGCAACATAAATTCTTCTGTTGGAGCTCCATGGAAATAATTTATGCCTTAACCCTGAAATTGATGAGCAGTATGGGATAGAATAAATATGTAAGTGGGAGAGAAAGGAAACATCTGCCAATTTTAACTTTTGCAAATTATATGGAAGCTTGAAAGTATCTGCTAAGTTTATAATATGGTCTGCACAGGAACGCTTTGCCCACATACCAGAGGTCAGAGATTTGTCTTGTCCCTGCAGCATTAAGTAACCTTTTGGTTAAATAACCTGACCGAAGAGTAGGAGGAGAGAGAAAGGAAGAGAGAATTCCACACTAGAGTAAACATGGCACTGAGATTATGGGTACCCTGCCAAGAAAGGTGGGGTTTTCCAGCAAGGTAACAAAAGATACTAGCTATCTATCTACATAATCCTGCTGGAGACTGACAGTGTAAGTCATGCAGCTAGGTTGGGGCAGAAACCAGGTACCCTCCACGTCCTCTCCACCTGGTCTTGGGCTTGCTGGCTTTGGTGGTGGCAAATGCTGCAGAGTGGTCAGAGCAAGACACGTTACCTGCCTCAGTGCAGAAATGCGAGGTTTTTTGGCAGCGAAGGCGTGCTTTCTGGATAGAAGGGTGTTCCTTTCAGTGCAATAGCTGACATGAGGCAAAATCCTAGGGAAGATAATGAAGTTTTTCATTTTGACATCATGGCAGGTTAAGGTAAACTGCAGAGGAGAGTCTAGAGTTTACCCTGGGCTACAAACATGTCAAAATGATAAACTGCCTTGTTTTCATCTGGATTTTACCACACGTTAGTGAGTGCATAGCAAAGACAGTCTTTTTTCTGGCAAAGATAGTACCTTGGGGCAGGTCTACAGCTTGTATAAATTGTGATGAATTTAGTGATGCTGTCACGATTTACACCAGCTGCAAATTCAGCTTAGCGTAGTCATCTGTGGCAGGAGGTGTGTGGTACTAGCACGTCCGTGTGGCAGGAGCTGGCACGCTGCTCCCATGCTGGAGAGGTAGCAGAGAGCAGTGCAGAGCCTGGATAACAGCCCAGAAATGGAAATGATAATCGTATTATACAAGAGTGTACTTTTGTGAGAGTCCAAGTAAGAGCCGGGCAACGGTAACCGGGAGGAAAAATAGTTAACTGCCATCTGCCTCTCCAGGACAGATCAACTTGAGATAGGGAATGAGAATGAATACTGACTTTGTAGCCACAGTTACATTGCACTGAAAAGCTCTTTTTAGTGTACAAATATGAATTAGTATAGGAACTTAAACTATGAAGGAATTTTCAACTAAGATTTTTAAAATAATTTATTTTAAATGATAATTTAAATTATAATTTTAAACCATTTTTATGCTTTCCCTGCATCGATATTTTTAAAAAGTAAAACTTCCCATCTCTTAAAAGTGTTCATTCATATCTTGCTATGTCTGCCTACCTGATGATAATATTTGATTAGAATTTGTTCACAGACTCTGAATACTCTTTCCTGAAAGAATCTATGTAAAGGGAGAAAACAATACACATCCTGTACTCCACCTTCATAGGCCTCTAGCATACGATGCCACCTTTTGTTTGCAAGAGTTTAAATTTCAAATAAAATCCCAGCATTCTTTTGAAAAAAAGGAAAGGGCCTCTCCCCTGCTTAGATTGTCAAATCCCAGACTAGCCCGGAATTGAATAGGCCAAGTCAGTGACCTCAGGCAGAAAGAATGTTGGTTATTTACGTAGGGCTTCTGCTATTTTAGCAGCAAACCTTTTCTTCTGAAAGGACAATGTATACTGTTTTGTGTTTATGGCCAAGTAAAAAGCTTGTACATTTGAGATTTGCATCGTAATAGCCTCGTAACTCAATATACAGCATCCTCAAAAATAGCAGTGCAAGGCTCTGTTTTGTCTTAGTTGGTGCAGGTCTTTTAGAGGCTTTTACAAAAGTTCTCTAAAAAACCATCCTAAAGATTCAGCTGCTTATGTTTGCTTTGGTCGCTGCTTTTTTTTTCCCCCAGAGTTTTTTTTTGTGGTTTTTTTGTTGGGTTTTTTTTTCCCCCAAAACTAAAATTACACGTGGTTTCTTTATGAGCTATCAGGCCAGTGCTCAAAATATTTTGATGCATCTCAAGCTAAGCTGTGCCTGCAGCTTGAAACCAGGAAAATGTGTGAGAGTGTGTGTGTGTAATTCACACACCGAGCATTTTTGCTGAAATAATGGAAGATCTTTACAGGCATTCTGGCCTGGTGGATGAGCCTGCAATTCCAAATGGTTTTTAAAGTGTGCCTTTCTCAATAGATCGTAACCATGAGGAGCTATTGTGTGAGTAAAGCACACATTTAGGATCCAATCCTGCATTCCTTAAAGTCAATGGGAGTCTGAGCGTGAAAGGAATGCAGGATTGGGTCCTGAAACAGGGGAGCAAAATTGTGTGCCAGATTGCTTTGAAAAGAAGAATACAACACATCCACAGTAGCCACTTTTTAGTGTTTCAGATTTCAAACGGCTGGAGTCTGTGAAAAGTGGCTTCTGCCAACATGCAGTATCTTCTATTCAGAGGAATTTGGCATTGATTCCCCCCCCCCCCCCCCCCCATCTTAAAAACCCTGAAAGCCCTAGAAATTCACCCCTCCTTTCACAAAGCCTGAGCAATTGAGCATTGTGAGGAGGGGGACGGGGCAGTGGCGGTGGGGGATGGAAGTTTCTCCAAGGCCAGGGGCTGGGGCTGGAGCACAGTCCTCCTCGCTGCCCCTTCCCGCAACGAAGACCCTGCACTGCCCTGGCACCTGCCGTGGAGGCTGCGGCTCAAATGCAGGACCCCGTCATGAAGAGGTGGTGCTCACGTTGCTTGGTGGCTTTGTGCGAGTCCCCTGTAGGAGACGGAGGAGAAAAATTGAATTAACAGTTATTCAGGGGCTAAAGCAGCCTCCGTGCTGCCCGTTCTCAAGTGGGTGGAGTGACAGAAGCCCTATGTAAAGAAAATCGCTGTGCAGATAGCCAGTCATATGCCGGAGAGAGGGATGGAGAACTGCAGGCCCGAACTCACATGCTAGTAAAGGAGAAATGGTAACAAATAAAGAAAAAGTATTGGAAGCTTGTGTTTTCTTTTGGCATGTCTTTAACTCCTGGGCAGGTGAACCTTCTCTACCAAGTGAAAGAAAACGGATCGCCTGGGTGAAATTCTGCATCAGTTTTATCTTGAGATGACTGGGTAGAGGAGGTAGCTGAGGTGGGTTGTTAATATTTTCAATTATTTATTCCATGTTTGTGAAACTCGGTACTTCTCTTGAAGTTTCAGCTCCTGGAATAATCTGGTGACTTAAAGTTTAGCTTCCACTCTTCAGAAATAGTAGTTGTCCAACCTGGGGCTTTGTGGAGAACAGATGGGATTCTGGATGTTTCGTTTGCCCCTCAGCTTTTGAGTTATTTTGGTCCCGGTTTCTCAATAATTAAAACGGGTACTTACAGAGCACACAGGCACTCTTCAGAGGGAGGGTCGCACCTTGCATGGCAAGAAAAGCTGCAGCGTCTGTGCCAGAGTTTCGTTTCAGGCTGTGGACGGTGGTCCCCATCGTGGCACCCTGTACTGTCATGATGGTATCCACAGGCCATACGGAAGATTGCTTGGGCACTAACTGCCCCTGCACGGGCTCGGCGATGGGCCCCGCCACAGCCCGTGGGTGGCACGTGGGGTGTAAAAGTGCGTTCGGGTGCTGTCTGCGTTTGGGAGCGTGAGCAGCCCGTGGATGGCCACCGCAGGCTGGCTCTGAATCAGAGCAGCCCCAGACCTATGCCAGGGGCTTTTGCAAAACAAAATTACCAGGTTGGCCTGGTAAAGTTCATGTTTCCGTTGAGCAGTGATGGAGACTGTGGCCACAGGTGGGCAGCAGGCATGTAGATAGGTTTCCTCAGCCCAAGCCACCTTGTGTCTGGTTTCACTTGTACAGGGCTTTGGAGCAATACATGGGAATTTTCCTTCCCTGTTATGGTAACTGGGAAATATTTGAGCAAATGTTGTTGTGTAGTAATCCTGCCTGTATGTTTACATGTCGCTTTAGTCTGAACGCCTTGAGAGATTGTCACTTAAGGTGCTAACGTGAGACTGGTAACGATGCTGGTGTCACATCAGTCACTGCAGAGATGGCGTCTGAAGCAGTTAATAAGCAATTAGGTCCATGTTTAACATGGCTAGCTAAAACAGATATGCACAGTTCTTTGGTCACTCAGGCATGAAGAGCCAGGGACTGCCACGCTCAGAAAGCTGTGTGAGTTGTGGACCAAAGCTTCCAGAGCGCAGAGGTTCTCACCGAGTGTCCCATTCAACCTTAGTACTGACAATTTGTAAAGTAAGTAAGGGGAAGAAATCCTAATCAGAGAAGCAACGTGATATGCTTTTTTCCTCCAGAAAGAGCTGTTAAAGAAGGATGCTGTGTATTTGTGTTGCTGCTGTGAGACAAGGCAGGAGCTCGCGGGTGCCACTTTCCCAGCGGGAGCAGTGCGTGGCCATGCCAGGGCTCGAGCGAGCCCCTGATGCCACGGCAGGGCAGCCGCAACCATCCCGCCTGGTCCTGCCGCAGCCTGCACCTTGCTCGCTGCCTGCGCGGGGACTCCGGTGGGGCCATGCCCCCATGGAAGAAGCGGCAGCAGAGCTGAGGTCTGTGCTTGTGTGTGGTCAGACCTACCCAGGCATGTCCTCAGCCAACAGGAATGGCAGGTACTTGTATAATATTCCATGGCGATAGCTTGGGCTGTTCGGGCTTCTAATTAGCTCTGCTTTAACAAATTTCTTATCTTCAGCAGTGATACCTACAGCTGAACCCTTCAATTGCACTCCATATGGGGAGGTTTTAATTACATTTTCTGACTAAAATACAATCGTCTTATTCCACACAGCTGTAACATTAGAAATAACAAGGACATTATTAGTCATCTCGCACTTTGTTCCCTCTAATGCTGAAACTTTCCCAGATGGAAGTTACAAGAAGAGGCACATATATCACGAGAGAGATCATGATGGTGAGGAGTTATGCTGGTGTATCTTTTTTTCAGTGTGCTGGTAGTCTCAGGGATGCACCAGGCGTTATCTGGGAGGCGAGGCTGGGGCCGCAGCATTCCCATTATGTCAGAGGGGAGTTGTTTGTTTTTAAGTAGCGCCAGGCACTGAGACAATGCAGGCTTCTCACATGAACTTGCTTACACTACAATACTAGTAAATCATGATTATTACCCAACAGTTGCATGTTTTTAATCATCAAAGTACTTAAAATATTATAATAATGCTTGGCACTTTTTGACTTCAAAGCACGCTGCAAACAGTAATTAGGTCTAATAACCATGCTGTGACAGTGAGACATTGCTATCTCTTGTCTTACAAAGGCGAGGGGGGGGGTTAGTCCCCGACACGGTTGCATCATCCCATGTGAGAGTGGGGATCTACCACTGAAGGCTGCAACTTGATAAACTCACCTCCCTATAGGCAAATACCCCACTGCCAGCAGCGGCGGGGAGGGCTTTGAAGATGCTTTCTGGGCTAGCGGGGCGGGGGCAGGACATTTTCACTGCTGTTTCGGAGCACCTCCTCAAGACTGTAAAACCCGATCTGATTCACATTTTGTTCCATGAGGGCCTGGAGCAGCTTTTGAAACAGCGTTGGAAAAAGTTTTACCCCATCTTGGCTTCCTGGCTGGTGTGTTTTCACCACCCAGCGAAGTGTTGCGGAGACTGGAGAGAATAGTTGTGGACAGCCTGTGTCAACTGTAGGTCATTTTTCCTTTTACAAGCCAAATCTTTGAGTTGAGTCCTTTGCTAAAGCAACAGCTCTCCCATTCCTGCCTTTTAGTGTGCATCACATAGGAGGTAAAAATTATGCAGGAAGTCATTGCTAGACACATTTAAATACCAGAGACTCATAAACTGGTTAAATTTGAACACTGATGTTAAAATCAGTGCTGATTAGAGCTGATTCTGATTTTATATATTTTTTTGAAGTTCCAAAAGCCTGCATTCTTTTGGATGTTTGTCATGTTGGTTGCCAACACCAGTTGTGATAGTTCCTTGGGACAGAGTGATTTCTAGCTTGCGTTTTATTAACTACTAGATTATCTACATGAATCTTTGCAGTCTATGCTGGAGCATTTGCGGGGTCTCTGCCTCCCACCTGAGGTGGTGGAACCCCCTTATCCAGGCAGTCGCTAGCTCTCTAATGTGTGGGTGATCAGTTAAGAAATGTAAAAGTTACTTGCAACAAGCACTTTTTGTTACCATGAGTGCATAAGCTTTGTTTTCTACAGTAAAACAAGGCTAAAGAGCAGTCAGGGGAAAAAAAGGGCTTCCCTATAAAAGCTAGCATTACGTGCCTGCACGCGGGCTGCAGGCTAGGCGGCTTCTGCCCTGTCCTGTGGTCCCCTCTCGTGTTCTTGGCCAACCTGCTGGTCTTCTGGTCGGGTGTGAAACGGAGCCTCTTCCTCACTACTGTTGAAAACTGGTCTGACAGGGCAGACATGCCAAGGTGGGTATCCGACAGAAGGAGGAAAGAAGCACAAGGAAAGGTTTGTGAAACCCCGTACTTGTGAACTCTGCGCTAGGCTGCTCATTATAACTGCTCGTTATTATTATAACGAGCTATCAGCAAGTTGCATCAAGTTTTGTCAGAAACTTTTGACTTTTTTGTTTCAATATTATGAAAGCAAATAGTAACCTAGGCTTGGCTATACTCAGTGATTCAAAGGAAAGCCAAGCAGCAGGTTCTGTGTACCAGTGGGCAGGATGATATTACCTTGTCTAGCTGGCCAGGCGCTTGACTCAGCTGGCTAAAGCAACATTAGTTTTTTTTTAAACTTTTAATCTCTGCCTGATTGACAATAATAGGTTATGGCTACACAGAACAGGCTGGTGCTGCGCAGGGCCCCGAGTTACTCCAGGACCTGGAGAGGTGAAACCGCCTTGTCCAGTACATCGAGTTGGAGGCAGGTACCCTAACCTCGAGGCGTTGCACCCACCCTGCTGCGCACGGCTGCCCTGCGGCCGGGAGGTACCAACGCTGCATCTCCTTGGGCTTTGTGTCTGGCTGCAACTGCCAGCGCTTTCCTCTTGATTGCAGTTCTCATGTGATGCCCAGGCACTCGCAGAGTTTGGTGTTTGACGGTGTTCAATGCTGTCATTTAGCAAACTCTTCTGGAGGGCAAATAGAACGTATGTTTTTGCCTTCGTTTCTAAAATGCAGTACGTAGAAGCCAATATAGTGTAGCCATGGGTATTTGTGTGATAACTTGCTGTTTCTTGTTTATGAGATAATTACTGTATGATCCCCGAATGAAATTCTTCTAAGGGAAAAGTCCTGTCAATCTTATTAATTATTGATAATAATAGTAATTATCATGTGAGCAAGCTGCTTGCCTGCTTTATGAGTTTAGGCAAGTCGGTTCCCTAATAGGTGGCTTGGTTTTTTCAGCTGGAAAATGGTATTTTTCCTCAGTTTTGAAAGGTGTTGCTCTGTGAGTGCTGCGTAAAACAGAGATGTTTTTACCACGTCAGCTGTACGGAAGGGGAGGCCAGCTGTCTGTGTTTGGCAGGCGGGGGTCTTACAGAGCAGGGTGTGAGCAGTGTGCAAGTTGTGCAGTGGCTGAGGTGGAAGCTTGCAGCTTTGCTGCGCTGGGGTGGGGTGAGGTTGTTTCATGTTGCAGGGCAATCAGCTGCCAAATACATCTGATAACATAAGCGTCTTTGAGAGCCAGTCCAAAAGATCAGTTTTGCCTTGCTTGCTTTGGGTCATAGGCTTCCCACTCCTTCCCAGTGTGGGAAGGCTCTGACCCCATTGGCTTCTGCCAGTGATGCTCTGCTAAGGAAACAACAGGAGCAGAATTTGGAGCGTTTCTGTCAACCTGAGCGCTGTCAGGCTCTGTGCACTGGCATACAAAGCCAGATGTACGGGTTCCTCGTGCACCTTCTGCAGTGCCTTTGGAGATGCTGACACCTCCCTGAATTAGGGCGTTCCTTTCCTGCAGAGATCCTCCAGCAACGGAGTTCAGGATTTGTCCCTAATGATTTCTGCTGCTTCTAAGCATAATGGGTGTGGGGTGAGGGTGATGGCCAGCGCTTCTCCACCCTAAACAGATGCCCTGGCTCTGCACCGGTGCTGCGTGAGAGCAAGGTGGAAGTGCTGCATCAGCACATCCAAGGCGAGTCCCTGTTCTGAGTGCAGCCACTTCATTTCCATCATCTAAAGACAAGTTGTGTATCAAGGCTGGGTCTGGCAGAGCCAACATCCTTTAAAGAGCCATTCTGGCCTCTTTCCTTTTCTTCCCTGCCTTCCCTTTACCTTTCCTTTACCTTTCACTGGAGAGGTTTAAAAACAGCTTGGATAAGCAGGAGGGAAGATCTAGAGGTGGTTGCTCCTGCATCAGTCAAGAGAGGCCCTGTGACCCCCTCATTGCTGTCCCAGCCCTGTGCCTTGTTTGTGTGACATGTAGGATGGACCAGTTTTATCTAAGTCTCAGAAGAGATGGGACAGTCTCAGTGGATTGCCCATGCCACCAGGCTGCTGGTCCCCACCAGAGCTACCAGGCAGCTGGAAAGACAAACAAGAGCTGACTCCACCTACCAGCAGTATGGAGACAGCAGCCCGTGAGATCGACAGCCCAAGAATGTGCACACAAAAGAAGCATTTCCCTCGGCCACGACAGTAAAACCGCCAGACAACCACATGCAGCATGTGATTTCCCAAAAGCATCAGTCCAGATCCCAACTTCTTTGTGCCACACACTGTTTCCCAGGATCAGATCACAGTGGCAACGTGTAAAAGGCACTTTCAAGCACTGAAAATTAATCATATTTTCCTCAACATTGTTTATGGAAACCGTGGAGAGCACTCCTGCCCCTCTGTGCTTGGCCAGCTGGCTCAGCTCACCGGCCCTCAGAGTCAAACCCTCCGCAAAGATCGGTGGTGTTTATGGTGGAGCTACTCTGCCTTGGTAGAAGATGTCCAGGCTTATTTTGTGGAGCAAAAGCTTCAGCGGTGACCTGGGAGGGGTATTCTGTTGACCTGTAAATACAGAGCATCTTGCCCTCTTCTTTGCTCTGTGTCACTGCTTAATGGCAGCTGGTATGCAGCCTGTAGTAGGCACCATGCCATCTGCTTGCCAAGGCTGAAAATGGCTTGTGAGAGCACCCAAATGCTTGGGAGCTTTGGCCAGCGGGACCCTGGCACAGAGTGGGAATAAGGTGAGTCAGGGTGAGTGTGGTTTCCCTTCTGCCTCTCTGGTTTTGCACTGATAAAATGGCATTGCTTTCAATGGAGCAGCTCTGGTGTTAGACAGATCCGATCTGCTGTGTGTAAAAACTGGTTGGGCTCAGTGGTTTTTGAATTCCTGGTTTTAATCCTTTTTGTTGGGACTCTCTGGAGTCTGTTGTGCATTTCTTAGCTGTAAAGGGAACCATCAGTTAACGATGATCACAGGCTTTGTCAATAGACTTCCGCCAGTGCTAATGAAATGGCAAATGTTCAAACTTGAAAATGAAATCTCTTGTTTTCAGTGGGATTTTTCTGCCCATCCCTCCATCATGTGTGCCTTGTACTGCTTTAGTATCACAGGGAGCTGTGGGTGTAGTTGCTGTGGCATTGATTAATGTATTAATATTTTTAAAGCTGACAGGAACCATCCATATGCAGTATCCCTTGTTTGGTCCTTCGGAGACAAACACGTTGCTGATGTTGATTGCAGTGGATGCATGCCTGCTGTGATTTCACCTGCTAAGAAAATTGTCTCAATTTATAACTGAGCCTTTCTCCCCAGAATAATCATTTTTGGGTTTATATGTCAGATTTTCCAGGAACTGGTATCAGCTGGGTTCCGTAACCTGCACTTAGAAGTAATATTTAGTTGATAAGGAGTTTGTTAAGGGACAATGGAGCCAAGAGCCTAACCCTCACCCATGTCTCTGGATGGACCCTTCGGGGAGGAGAGGGGCCAAGAACTGGCCATGCATACAGGCGCAGCAGGGTGTGCTTTTCACTTTGCATCCTGAACGACTGGGTTTGGGGACGGAGCACAAAATTCTGACGGTACTATGTTTTAACAGGGAGAAGACTACGAGGAAAAGCATTCTACAATGTCAATGGCAAGGTGTACTGTGAAGAAGACTTCCTAGTAAGTAAGATTTCAGGCATTTTTTTTATTGTTTTTAAACTAAATTGTTCTTTTATATTGGCTTGTTTGCTTTGAGAGACGGTTTAGTCATCTGGGGCCTCCTGCCAGTGCTGGAATTGGAAAGCATTTACCACTAGCTCTATAAAGGCAGGATCAGGCCCTTGGTTTGAAGTGGTGGCTATGAAACCAAGTACATAACTGTCTATAAGCCATCACAAAGTGTAAATTATGAGAGTAAACACTGGAGCTGCTCAAGCCTGGGACTTGAATTGCAGCCACAAAGCCTTGCCTGCCAAGCTAGAGCTTAAAGTCAAACATCTGGGGAATACCAATCATAACAAGAGGGGAGACGTTTTTGACTGGAGCACGTCATCGCTGTGTACAATGTTGCTTTGTTGCAGGCGCAGTTTTAATCACTGCTCTGCTCGGAGTGATGTGGAACTGCATTGTGATTAGCTAAAAACTGTTAGCCACGGAGGAGCAACTAATTTTCTCTCCATGCGCCCGTAGCTTTTATAAACGCTTTACTTTAATAGAGACTGAGTCATGCATAGAAAAATGAAGCTTGTTGCTGAGCTGTGTTGTTCCAAAAATAAAATATTTGTGCAATTAAGGGTGAGGATTGTGCAGTACACAGAGAATGACTTGATAAGTGGCAGACCATTTATAATTAAGATAAAGAGGATGGCATGGCTGGGAATTGAAAGTAGAGAGGAATGATATATTTTAGCTTAGAGGATGATGAATTGGAGAATCAGTATGCTGAATTTATGCCACCTTTATTTATTGAAATACCATTCATTTAGAAGCTTGAGTCTTCCAGAATGACTTTCCATTTCTAATGAATATATGGCCATGGTTTTTGCAAAGGAATTATTCAAAGTACATCCCACAACAAAAATGTTACTGGCAGTTCAGAGTGTGCAAATGCATTTCTCATCAAGGCAATCCATAAAAATAATGGAAATTCCTAAAATATAAGCCATGTTTGCCTTCATGTGTTACACCTTTACTTTCAGCCTACCACAGCTGGAGCCTGTTGAAAAGAGCAAATTGTATTTTGTGCAGAAAATAAGTTTCTTGTTAGAATTGCAATGTGTTACTGTTTTGCTTGCATTGTGGAGAGAAAATTATTTTTTCTCCCTTGCTTTTTTCTTTCCTGTGTTTCTGCAGAAGCACAGGGAGAGGTAGAAGAGGTGGAGTGTGAGATGGAGGGGCTCAAACCTTTGAGATTTTTATTTTGAACTGTGTCGGAATGTATTTTCCCCATGATCAAAATCTTTCATCCAGACTTAGTGACATGAATGTTGTTATCAGCTTGTAATTTCCCTAAACATGGGAATTTTAAATCTAAAAATCTCAATCTTTTGGAGAACACTCAGTTTTCAAGGGTTTGGGGGGGAAACATCCTTAGTTCTTAGACATGTTCTGTAGTAGGCTTTTGAAGGGAGTTACTTGCAGTGATTTTCCCAAGAAAACTGAGGTTAAGGACCTGATAGGAATAAACTTTCTGCAAGTTAGGGAACTGTTGGGACATTTAAGGCACAGATTTAAAAACCCAAACCTCCCACAGGTGTGTCTTAGCAGATTCTCAGTAGCACTGAGGGGTTGGGAGAGAAGCAGACCAAGGGACTCACTGCTGCAGAAGTCAGCAAAAGAAATCAAATTCTGATGTTGTCCCTGCCCGCGTTAAGCCAGCTGCTTCTCAGAAGGCGATTTCATCTTCTCTCAGCTTCCCCTGAGCAAAAGGCTAGGAATTGTCTTGTTTCCCTAATAAAACAACTTTGCCTATTTTAGAGTTCTGTGGACAGAGAAAGCTCAAAGCTTTTCTAAAAGTCAGAGGAAAAGGCTGCAAAGTAGCAATTAAAAAGGAAATTATTTTAACTACTTCATATTCCCAGGTCTTGCTCCTAACCACTTGGAAACCCCCAATCCTCTCTAAAAAGAAGTGTTTTCAGTCCAAAGCAGATAGCCAAATGCTTTTTCTGTATAACTGAGAATTTCAGTCTCCACCGTACCTCCAAATCTTAGTGCAGCTTGGATTCCCTGCTGACAGTATAGTAATGGGATGTTAGGGAAGTTAAAGATGGTGGGGAAGGGGTGGTTTGGGGGAGGAGGAATTGCTTGAGGGTGAATTAGGCTGATCTTGCACGTTGTCCTCTGACCACTACCATGCAAGCTTTGCAGGCCAAGAAGAGAGTGCCAGCAGAGCTGTAGGAGCTGCTATGCATCATAACAGTCTGTGGAGTTTTCCCATAGCCCTGAATCCACAGGTCTTCCACAGAGACATGCCTCCTCCCTCTCTGCAAGCCTCTGCCCTGCCCTATAGCAGCTGTGTGAGTACATGCTCCTACCTTTGACCATTCTTGCACTGGGAGACTTCTCTCTCAGCTCGTTGCAGCCTCTCTCTGGCCAGTAAATGCAATCAGAAGCAAAGTGGATCACATTGTGGTCTCATTCTTAGGTAAAAGCATAAGAAAAAGGCGATTTTAATTTGGGGAGGTAAACAGAGGCGGTCTATCTATGTTATAATTGTATTCCTTCTAAGAAAATAGTCTCCTGTTGGTGTCCTTGCTCTTCCTTGGCTTTTGTTTGCCTGGGAACTGATCAGGAGAATTAGCTGCTCCTATAGGTATGGGAGCCTGGTCACAGCTCTGTGGAGTTGCAACCCCACAGCTTGTGACCAGGTTATTTCAAGTATGACACAAACATAACAGGAATTAGAAAGCAGAGCAGCTTCAGAAAATTTGGGCAGGAGGTACTGTGCTGTCACACTGGGGTCTTTGGTGAAATCCATGTAATAACAACTGAATTGGAAGGGCCTGTGTGTACATGGTTAGGCTTGCAACAGCAGGATTCCCAGGGACAGATGTGAGGAGTTGATGTTTCATTGCTGACAGTCCCGCCAAAGCAGCAGTGGTCTGAATGAGCCCCTCATTTGCCCTCCCAGCGAGAGGCATGCTGATGGGAAGCAGCTGACTTGCAAATGTAATGCAAATGGAGAGCAGGGGTGGTAGTGGGCTGAAGCCTCCCTGCTACCTGGGGGAGAGCCCGTCCCCTTCCCACCCTCAGCAGGCAGCACAGGGCAGAGCTGAGGGCTGTAATTCTTGCAGAGCTCTGTCTATCCCCACTGCTGCCTCTGTGTATCCCATTAATTTGCTGCAGGTGCTTCCCCATCATCCCTGGCATCATACTGGGGATGTCCTTCTGGCCAGTCCAGGCAAGACACAGAGACTGCAGTAATTCCCGCTTTGGACTGCAGTTAATAGCACACGAACGACAACGGGCAGAAAAGCTGAACTGGTTCTTGCTGTGAACCAGTCAATGTACGAAATTTTAGGGAAGAATGGGTATTAATTATGGGTTTCTTCTTATTGTAACTGTTAGAAATGTTTAACATCCTATAGATGTCAGTATTTTAAGTCTCCTGCAATACTGCTGTTTTCTGTCAGAACGGCTTTTGCTGGAGCAGAGTCTCCAGAAATGTAGTTGATGGCTTATATGCGATACCTGGTTCTTTAACTCCCACTCACTCAAGCCAGATCAGCTCTTTCTCTCTATCAAAGAGAGTATGTAGAATTCACTGCAATATTATGTATGGTCCTTGAAGCCAAGACCCTGAGAAAAGCCATTACCTGATCCTTATAAATGTTTGGCACCTGTTGTACGAGCAGGGCTTGCCCTCCTTGGCTAAACTGTCCCTTTCGAGGTTCAGCACAGTGCTGGTTGCATCTCTTCCACCCCTGAGGCAGTTGCACTTCAGTGGTGAAATGCTGTGTGGGTCCCATCTTTTAAGAGAGCTCAGTTGTCTCTTAAAGCATAGCAAGTGCCAGAGAGCTTTGGCTACCAAGTTGTTTCAAAAAAAATTGGTCGTAAAAGCATGACATGAGTAGCTACTAGCATCAAGCATTCAAGATCTGGCCCTTTCTTTGAAAAGTGCTTTTGATTTCTGGACGAAAGGTGTTAGAGAAATGTAGATGTTATTCATTATAAGCAATTTCCACTGTGCAGCCATAAAGCTATCCAAAGCGCAGATACACCCATCAAAACCTTTGGCAATAGCCACAAGGTACATTCTTCTAGCAAATAGTTTTCCCACATGTTTGCTCTTACTGAGGGCACAGATTATCTTTCTCTGAATCAGGCGGCTTATTTTGCTCATTCTTTCCACGGAAGAAGTGCTAGAAGTTTTTAGACCCACTTCTGGAGTTGTAGATGGGGAAGGGATGCCATGTGCCGCGGTTGTCCTCACAAGAACGGTGCCTGCCTTTTGTGTGGGGGGTTGCGAATCGATGGGTGAGGGCTGGTAAACCCTTACCACCTGGAGGACATGGCATACCTCTTCCTTCTTTGTTCATTTTTGTCAGCCTCCTGCTTCCAGCCCTGATTAGCTGCATATTCTCTCAGTGCTTAAACCCAAGTCATATTGGCTAAAAGTAGTGAATGAATTAGATTTTTAAAAAATCCACAGATAATTCCACTTCTGCCTAAGCAGGGTGTAGAGATTGCCTAATCTATGCAATTTCCAGTAGGAGCGCTTCAGTAGCAATATTGCGTGTTCCTGAGTGTAAGGAGTAAAAAGGACAAAACCAAAACCCCAGACTTTTCATTGCTTTGCTTTAGCTCCAGGGAAGATCCAGTTACTCTTTTTTTCATGCCACCTTAAGGTAGCAAGTCCAGCAATATCCAAGTCTTGCCTCACCCCTGTTAGGATAGTTATTTCATGAAAGGAAATAAAACAAATGACAGTTTAATCCTTCCCTGAAAGCTCTTAGGACACAGATGGCTAACTAGCCATAACAGGGACACTGTTCCTGGTGAAGTGAACAAAAAATAAATGCCTTACTGTATAATAAATAATCCGAGTCAGATGTTCTTGTTCCATTTTGTTGATAAATTGCTGCATAATCATGGGTGAAGGAAAAATAGCTCAATAATTTTAATTTGTCTTTCCTTTTCAATGCTCAAATATCACGTAAAGAAATTTAAAAGAAATTACTGTTTTTCTTGGCAAAAAAGACTTTAAAAATGTCACTAAAGCAGCCTGAATCTTAGATCTATTATCTCTCTTTTTTTTTCTTTTTTTTTTTTTTTTTTCCTTTTCCCCCTCCTTGATAGACTTTTCCTTTTTCTCTTGAGGTAATGAACATTATTGAGTGGGGGTCCAGTAGAGGTTAAGAAATGAGAGGATTTCCCTCCAGGGAGGAGATGAGAGGGAAAATGAACCTCGTGACAGATGTTAGTTACATTGCTTAATGCACTACTGGAAGACACTAAGATGCTCTGGAAATAACCTATTACAGACACCACAAGCTGCAGTGCATAGCGTTAAGGTCACCCAAAACTTCCCCTTTTAAGATTATCTCTTTCACTGTCTTATAACTTTGCCAAATTTAATCATTTAGGCTGAACTTCTTCACGCCAGGTTTTTGCCTCCGGCTAACTTTGCTGTCATTAGTTGTTGAAAGTTTCATCTAAAGCTGTTCATCTATTTCAGTGAGTAAGACTGGAGGATGATCTGTCACTTTGCCCATAAATCCTCAGAGTGAAAGGCTCTAAAAACTTCATTTTGCACATGCCAACCATAAAGAGAGACCTAGCGCACTGCAAGCCTCCAGGAGGCCTTTGGGTGTCCCCTTTCTGCCCTTCCCAGCCCGGAGGGTGGGCAGCCCTGCGATGGTTGCGTGCTGGTGCCTCTGGGGCTCCCTGCCCTGGCCTCGTTCCATCCTGCCAGGGAGAGGCTGGGGCTGAGGCTGTGGTAGAAGGAGGGCGAGCAGCCCACAGCCCCAACGGAGCTGTGCCTTGCAAGCCTGCAGGCTGCCTCTCAGGTCTTCCTTCTCCTCTCCATCCAGTCTACTCTGGTTTCTAATCCTTCTCTCCTCTACACCAGTGACTGGTACCTGCTCAGGACGCTCTCCTTGCCACAGCTGTAGCCTCTTTGCTCCACAGCTGACTGCTGCAACGCAAAAGTTGGCTACAGAGAACATAGAGGGGCTCGTATTATATCCACAGCTGTAACACTCTCAATGATTGTAAAAATGCGAAAGGATCGGGGTGTGCAAGACCGGTAGGGAGGTGACGAATGGAAATGATCAGCCTTTCATGGGGGAAAGCGATAGGATATCAACGAGCTGGGTGATCGGCGGTTCATGAGAGGGAGGGCTTGCACCTTCATCTTCTGTAGCACCCAAACACAGGACCCTTACCCTAATTTGGGCCCCTGGGCATGGCTGCAATGTAAATATTAATACTAACGAGGCTATTCTTCTCAGTTTGTGCACATGCTGTTTTCCAAGGCTGGTAGTGTGGGAAATGGCCCATCCCACTTGCTGGGGCCCTAGGAAGATAGTTGTTATCAAGTGTAATGGAAGCTGGTGTCAGCTGGAGTCAGAGGCCTGAATTTCCATCTCAGTGAGTATAAATGTTTGGAGATCCCCCTTGGGAGGTGAGCACTGGGACTAGTGCATTAGTCAAAGAACCCACTGCTGCTAAGCAAGACTCTCTCAGAAAAAATAGACTCAGTTGAAAAGGTAAATGATTGAAATTGCAGCTTGTGTTCATTTCATATCTAATGGGAATCACAGAGCAAATGGAGTTACAGATAACTGTCAGGATGTTGTATTTAGGAGAGTTGCTATTAAAATGCATTCTGCAGTCAGAGAACAGACAGACATGGGTGTTTATTGGTATGTTTAACAGAATAATGGAATCAAAGCTCAGAAAGGGATTTGCTGCAATATTGCTAATGTACAGAACTATAAGGAAGTCTGTGAGCATTTTCAAGGTGCTGACAGCTCTAGGTTGGGACAGGAGGTGCTTTCAAGTTCCGCAGGCATCATGAATGCCGAGTGTTGCTGTGCTCCCAAATACTGTCACTGAAAACAAAGCCAAACAGATTATAGCCCGTTACTGTAATCGGCGCATGAGGGAGTAAAGTTCATGTTGTTACTTGTGTGTGTCTCACTCCAGCCCCTCCCTGCCAAAAAAATTTGGATATTTTCCTTCCGTATTTTTTCCTAAGTTTGTAGTATGCCAGTAGTCCTGGTTTTATTTTATAAACAAATTTGACAGTAATGATGATTAATTGGGGTATTCTGAATTGAAGTGTTGCATCAAGCCTACAGATGGGCTTAAAATTCAAATTTCAAAATATTTAGGGGTAGTCAAATATTGATTGGCCTCTGCACTTTGGACTTGAATGCGAGTCAGCATGAAGAGTGCGTAGAGCTGGCGGTTTGGGTTCACCTCTTATTGCAACACAATACTGTAGTGCTGTATCCCGTATCAAGAAGTTACAAGTCCATTGAAGCTAGTGGCAGAAGTCCCATTGACTTCAGGGAGGTCTGGATTTTCTCCCAGGAATTCATCCCAGAGGACAAATTTTTAAAGCTAGGGCCCATATAAAAATGTTGGCACCAAGGCTGAGAAACTAAGGGTGAATGCTGCAAACACTGCATGGCATGGCAAACTGCAGCTCTGCTAATTGAAGAAAATTGGTGTTTTGAAATAGGAGACCAACTGGAGTCCAGAAAAATTTCTCAAGTTTATAGAAGAGCAATACACAGGCAGTACCTAGACCCAGGTGATAATGTAGAATAATCATAATGTGATGAAATGTCAATGTGCGAGTAAGGTGTGTATTCTGTAAAAGGATGCTCAGCATTTCCTGGCCGGGGTTATGGATTGTTAAACGGGCCACAGGAATCACTCTCTAGGCCATGACAAAAAGACTGAGGAAAGATAAAGATGGGGTTTTTTTCTGAGATGTATCACTGTGGACTAGCTTTTGCAACTATCCCATACTTTACATTTGCTAGTGGAATGTTTTGAAGAGTGTGTTACAAAGTCCAGTTGGTTTCATGCCAGATAGTCACTCCCCTATTTCCTTTTGAGATGGTGATCCAAAAAGTCAGATTATCCCATTTTTCTTAATATTAGATTGAAAAGTAAATTACAATAACTGAAGCACACGTGAAAGAACTAGAGCTCTTTCTAATTATGTGTAACTCCTGCCAAACACTTGTAAGCAGACAGCACTAATTTTTTTTCTATGGGAGAATTAGAAAAAAAAGTGAGAAAGTGGTGTGTTTCCACTTCTGTAGTAAACATTGGTATTAGTTGTTGTTATGTTTCAAATTGAAATCTTTCAACAAGTGTTTTGAATAAAATGCAGATTTTTTTCTTTCCTGGGAGGATATGTTCTAATGGGGACAGTTTCTCTTGCAGTGTACATAATAGATAGTAGCAATGACAATAAATAACTCACAGCAAGAGTATAGCGCTGTGCAATATGAAGTGCTGTACAATGTGAATCAAGTTAATAGATTTTGGGCTGTATGATATGATGCAGAGTTAAAGTTGTTGCTTCGGGCTTTTTTCTTGATCATTGTCACCGCAAAGCTTCCACAGGAGTTTGTCTAAGGAAGATCTAGGTAAGAAAATCATTATTGGCTCTTAATTAATCAGACAGAAAGTAAAAGTAGCCTTGGTGAGTGCTCACACATGGGTCTCTGTAGGCTCTCTAGGAAGTAAATGGCTATTCCCTTCTCAGAGGCTGTAAAATGCCTGACTGCTAAGGCAAAGTTAGCTGCCAGCTGAATTCCTGATTTTTGGCAACAGTTTTGTGCATGGCCAGACCAACTACCTCTGTGCAGAACATGAAGTCCATCCTTGCCCTACCCATGTCCTTCAAACATAACAAAGTGGAAACACAAGAAGAAAAGCTGCTGCGGTAGTGTTTCCTCACTGGCAGCAAGACTGGGTGAAGCAACAGGATATATGAAAGGGTCTGAGTGAGATGAAGAGTAAAGTTCTAGACGATTTTCCTTTAGTTTAATCCCTGCCACCTGCCATGAGGCTCCCGTATCTTTGAGCCTGAGAAGGCCCCATTTTGTTCAGTTCCGTTTAATCGGAGCATTTAAATATGTGTGTTAAAAAAAAAAAAAAAAACAACAACAAAAAAAAAAAACCAAAAAAAAAAAAAAAAAACCAACATCAACAAAACCTCATCTGCATGAAACCAAATTTGATATTCTGTCCCTCTCTTAACGTGATCCCATGAATTTCTTGCATTGTTGTGTCCCATGTTCTAAGGGTCCCATGCAGAGAGCAAACAATAAAGCAGTGAGAAGACAGATGCTCTGCTAATGGGAAACCAAGGAGAAGAGAGTCTGTGAGGGATTACAGGCAGCCTGGGGTTGGAATACATTATTAGCATAGCACCCAATTCAGAAATTAGTTTTCAGAATTAAACGCCTGAAGCATTTTGGCAAAAACTCCTGATCATCCCTCTCAAAAGCCCTTAAAGCATAAAAGAGTAGGAATCGCAAGCCTAGGCTGAGCAATCACATTCGGTGACCTTGCAGTGCTGTAACAGTGAATTGTAGTTTTTACGGCTTCATACCATTACCGGGGCAGCAACTGCCACACCTACTGAAATGTAACCCACTCAATCGCTTGCACAAACCTTTAGCAGGTTTTGAACATCCTCATCAAAGAAGAAAATGGGCTGGAATGAGATTCCAGGGTCTGTTTCCAGGAGGAGGGTTTTGCTTTGTTGAGTGCGTAACAGCAGGGAAGGGCATCAGCCTCTCCTTGGGCACGGTTAGGCATGCGAAGGAGAAGAAGCGACATGTCTTTTCAAAGATCTGACATTGCCTAAGGTAGAAACTTTGGGTCCTGAAGCCTTTTTCAGGCGTGCTATTTTCTGAATGTTTTTGCTTTTGAAAATCATGATGAGAACATCAAGCTTTAAAAGACCCTGGGTAGACAACCAAGATTGGTTACAGGATTGAGGGCAGACAGGAGAAATTGTTTCTCATAGTACTTGGTGGGATTATCCTCCATGCATAATTGTTCATTATATGCTCAAAATTCATTGTTAATTTCTTTTGGATATATTGCACGTTAGACAGAAGAGTTATAAACCCCAAGATTATCACAGGAGGACACTAACAGGCCTAAATATTCAGGACAGAAGGGGACTTGTTTTCCTCTTACATTGAAACAAAGACTGTTGGACAGAATCATTAGAGATTTTTTTGCCCGTTTGATAATCAAAGTATAGTGGACAGCAAACAAAAGAAAAGTTCAGCCAGCCAAGTCTTCTACTTTATTTTTACTCTTCTATTCTAACATAATTAACATATTTCTCAAGGTTTATTTAGTTTCCCAGAGTCTTATTTTATATAAGTGTATCATTGGGGAGCTTGATTACAAAGTCTTGATTCATGCACATAAAGTGAGATTTTATTATCCTGGGAGAGAAGTCAAGGACAAGGTGAATATGGGAGAAAACAGTTGGGATCAAACTAAGAAATCAGGAAAAATAATATACCGGCTCTTCAACATGCATTTATCTTCTTTGCATCCCGATAACTAACTAACATCTTATTTCTAAGTCACAGAAGTGAGAGGAAAGGATAACACTTCATTTTCAACTTTGAATTTCCGAGCTCTTCTTGTTATAACAACTTCTTTCAATGTTTTTATATATGCTTAATGAGCATCTATAATGAATATTTGGGAAAGTTCAAAATTACACTTCCTGTTTGTCCTGGGTACGGACTGTCTGTAGACTTCTGAAAGTTTCTGTCCAGTTTGAGATTGGTTTGTATTTACATCATCTTACTGGTCTGCCAACAAAATTTTTTACTTTTTTTTTTTTTTGTTGTTTTTTTTTAAACTGGCATGTATGAAACCCATATAGAGTAAGGCTAGAATTGAGCTCAGTACTGCTTACATCCTAAATGAAATTGTATGTATAAAATACTACGTGTACAGGAAGCATAGCTGTGATTTGGCTTCTCCACTAGGGTCTTGCCTGTCAGCCTGTATTACTTCGCTGTTTCACCTCAATCTGTTTTTCACGTCTCCAGATTGCAAGGGAGGGCTGATGTGCGCAAAAGCTCTTTTCCCCGCTCCAACTATGTCAGTAATAAAAGAGGCTGCAGGCCTGTAGAGCATACCCTCCTCTTCTCTTGCAGTGACCTAGTCCACAGGCTCTGGGGGACCAGTGCTTCTTCCACCCAGCCACGCTAGGAACCCCGCACTGGGGAGGCTCTTGGGTGTGTTGAGAGATAATAAATGAGGCCATTCTGCCTTGTGTGCTGTCTGGAGCAAGTCACAACTTCTCTTTCGTTGCACACGCAAGATTTGTGTGGGTTAATAATAATCAAGCGCTTCAAAGACAGATGTTGCCGATTTTCATTAGTGTTTTAAGACTTTGTTTCTAAGTTCTGCTTCTAAAATTGAAAACTTAGCACAACAGCCCTGTTTGAACTTTCCAAGTTAAGAACAAACACTGCAAAGCAGAAGTTGACAGGTGAGCTACAAAAATGTAGAGAAAATAATTTCTTGTTTACCTTTAAACAGCAGTGTCTGCAGTACTACCAACATGTAGAAAACAGTGCTGCTGGGATCTGAGGCTGTTCTTCTTTTCCAGTACAAATAGATTTAAAGCTCAAGCAGAGCTGAATCCAAAACAGTGATCTCTCTGAATCAGGTCTCTAGTTTGTCTGGGATCAATACTGTGATCAGAAGAGTGTAGCAGTAAAGGACAGCTCCCTGAGCCCATGAAATATTTTATCACTGCTATTAGACTCACTGCCATTTTGCAAAGTGTTCTTAATTGGGTAATCCAGTTCTGGATGTGTTTGACAAATAACAATTCTCTTGTTAAAAACAAATCATGGTTTTAATTTAATAGGGTTAGTCATATAAAGAGTGATTTTGTGTCAGCAAAACCTTTCTTTCTGACAAACAGTGTAATTTATGACAATCTAGTTAGCAATAAATAAATGAGATTAATCTGACCACTATGCCATTCTGTTCCTGGGGAATAATGTTCCCTCTTAATCAATAGCTGGGTAAATGCTCCTTTGCATTCCTTATCAAATGACAGCCAGATGGTACTAGTAAATTCATTCCAGCAGGATTTCAGAATTAGCTGGGTTTGTACTATTGTTAATCCTCTGCTGTCTGCGCCACTAGGACCTACCCACCTGTTTTCCAGTAACCCTCGAGTTTGCAACCTTAGGAAATAGTCTAGCCAGATGGTTACTCAGATACAGTGCAGCCAAGAAGCATCCCAAGCAGTGAGGCATTTTTTTCTGCATCAGCAAGAAGAAGAAAAAAGAAAAAAAACAGTATCTTGCAGAAATAGCCAGCTAGGACTGTCTGCCTCTGTATTTGTTCCTCAACACCCTGGTGTCTTTTGATGAAGTTTCAAAGTTTAAGATTGCATGAGCTGTGTTCCTTAGTGCATAGTAAATTTGGAGCTGTGACAGCTGCTATACCGTCATTTACTGACTTTCTGCGCCCATCAAAGTGTCTGCGAGACCTTTTCCTTCATAATCACTTCGTTGCATAGCAACAATAATTTTGTCTCCAACCTATTGATCTGAAATAACATGTAATCCCCTCACACCGATAAAAAGGAAAACATATGGCAGCTCTAGGCTGGGAACACTGGCTTTTGAAGTGAGGGGACAGTTAATCCCCACTAAATCAAGGGGGGAATGGAGCAAGCCGTAAACTCTGTTGGGCTGAGGCTCTGAGGATGCATTAGATGCCTGAGCCAGTTAACCTGTGCTCTGGGAGAAGAGTCCAGTTTACACTCATCCTCCCCATTCCCTGTATTTTATCTTGTGCAACTGAAGCACATTTCAGGTGAGCTTTGCTACAACCTTAATTGCTGAAATAAGCATCACTGTGCAATACTGTACAAATAACTGGGCACCCTGTCCCTCTGGCAGGAAAGAATGCACATGCAGCACTTCACTTGCAGGGGACTGCAGTGGGTGAGGATAAAGTTCAGCCACTGCAAATACCAGTTTCGAAATTACATGGCTGGAGTTCTTAAGGCCTCTTGCCTGTGGGGTAGTTGTTTGGTAGGTCAGTCGTCTGGCCTGATAACCTTGATTTTTTTTTTTTTTTTTTTTTTTTTTTTTTGTATACTTCTAAACACAGGGCTAAAGACAGACTTTGGCATCCGAAACAGGATCTGCTTTGGGGACGCAAGTACAGAGTTAAGGTCAAAAACACTCAGGCAGGGAACACAGAGCTTTGGTCCCAAGTGGGTGAAGCATCTCCCTGCTGCCATGCCCCAGGCACCGAACCTGAGCGGTCTCTGGCGCCAGGCCTGCCCAGCCTTCCCGTTTCCCACTGCAGGATGGAGCACGGGCTGACGGTTGGGGTTTGTATCATCTTTCTGAGGTACCCTACTGGTGCCCACATTGTGCAGGGGGCCCAAGTTCCTACGACTGGACTTTTAGATTCTTCCCTGGATAAAAAGCTTGGTATCCATGAGGCAGCTAAATCCTCCCTGGCCTGCATATAGCACCGAGTGAAATATAGGTCCAAAATCTGAGGTCAGTAAGCATCTGGTCACTAATTTGAGCAGGAGTTGGGAGGTAAGTCCTATGTTACTTACTTCCTCAACAACAACCAAAGAGTGAAATCAAGCTAATTCCAGCATGCCAAATGCAAACTCACCAAATAGGCTTCAAAAATAAAAATCAAACTTAAAATAATATTGTTACATTGGAAATCTCAGTGGAAATCCTGCAGTGGATCAGAAGGCCAAGCTGTTATCTGAGCATGCTGCCAGAGCAGAGCAAAGGCTTCTGAGTTCCTGTCTCCCAAACCTATTGTATAGTTTGCTATCATACATGGCACAGGCTGGAAAATAGCGCAGCGTTGACTTAAAAGGTATTTCTGCAGCTAGAGGAGTGGCTACTAATAATCCTTTCTTTTCTGTCGTTTGAACAGTATTCAGGTTTTCAGCAAACAGCGGACAAGTGCTTTGTTTGTGGACACCTCATAATGGAAATGGTAAGAGACCTAAATTCCTAACTGCGGGGTAGCTTGCTTTTCATGTACGTTGGGTAGTGCACTGTGAGACGTTGTGCTTTTTCCCTAGTAAGACTATCATTGTGTCTTCACTGCTGTCAAGGTAATTTTTTTAACTGAGGCAGTAAATAAAAGTATCTTCATGCTCTATTACTATTAAGTACAGTAAATTTGGCTTCTTTTCTACCTGAGATCATGGGAGGCTGTTGTTCTGCCAAATGCCAGTTTAAAAAAAAAAAAGATAAATAGAATTTTAATACTAAAGGGTGACAATACAGCATAGCTTTGTAGGAGAATATGGTAAAAGAAAACAGAGGCTGTGCTCTGTAAGACAGTAGAATAGCAAGAGCTCTGTCAAGTGGATGGAATCTGGGCTAGAGAGGAGAGGGACGTTATCAGTAGTCCTGAGGTTTGTTACCTGCTCTGTGACTTGTTTTCTTTACCTTCTGCCACTTGCTCCATGTCAGTTAAAATGCATTATTGCCACTGGGATTTGTAGGGAGCCAGTAGTCAGAGTTACTTTTATATTAAAAAAAAATAATCAAAGGGCTATGGGTTGGACCAGATACTGCTGGCATCATTTCAGTGAGTGAAAGTAGGAAGAATTTAGTCTGTTCTTCCTAAGCAGAAATTCCCAAACAAACCAAATTAAGTGGCTTGCACATTGAAGATGTGCAGATCATGTAGTATATCTATTTTCCTCTTGCTTTAAAATGTATATGAACCTCAGTATGCCTAATAGAAGTAGCTATTGCATTGCAAACACGGAGGTTCAGTAGGAGCTGGAACGGAGACTTCACTAATGAGGATTCTGGCTCATATCCTGGCACCACTGGTTGGACAAGGATATTGTTCGTTTTAGCCCAAGAGCAAATTTCTAGAGTTGTGTCATGCTGGGAGGGGGAGGGGTATCCTGACTTGCATGCTTTGAGCTGGCCATTAATTGCAGAATCCAGGCAAGAGTCCATAATATCTCGTTGGTGGAGCTCAGTAGCTGGAAGCTTGGCAGGTGCTTGTCTGCCTTTCTCCCATCGGCAAGTGTGCTCTGACAAAAGGAAACAGCTCTGGGATCTCGAGGAATTAAGCAGTCTTATTTGGCTAATTCCTTCGTGTTCCTCCCTGGGAGCGCACGTAACAACAAACATGCCTGCACAGTAGCGGTGCCTGTGTACAGCTAAGGAGCAGAGAGCTGCAGCCCCACAGGCCTGGGCACAACAGAAGCTGTTCAAAGCTGAAAGTGCAGTTGAATTACGAGTTGCTCCTGCAAAGGGGTGGCTGCACAGCCATGCCGGGCTAACAGTGTGTCTTATGTAGCTGCCTAGATAGCAACACACACACAGAGACGAGTTGTTTCTGGCTAGGAACAGGCTTGCAAACCAAATGGAGTCTGATGCCACTCACTGAATGGAGACCTATAGGGCTTCATTACAGGGGGGAAAAGGGTTAAACTGACTCTGCGTTTTTCCTATGCGCCACTTCTTATTTCCTGTTAATTTGATCTTTATTCATAGAATCATCTACAGGGCCGTGAGAGCTTGGCCTGTGGAGATTTTTCATCTCCAGCTTATTAGCACCTCTAAGCTGAGCACTGCTGCTAGCAGATAACTTTTTGAAATTACCTTCCAAAGGTATTTCTTACACTGGAAATGTATGCAATTGGTGCTATAACCTGTTCAGAGCTGCCTGAAGATGATACCATGTTTCACTCTACCCAGAGGCTTGTTCATGGGCTTGGCGCATCCTCCTTGATATATGCCCCAGTGCTGCGCTGAGCATTACATAGGAGGACACCAGGAGGGAGGGGATCTGTTCTGTAGTAGTGTAGCTGAGACTGCATCAGGCCTTTTGTTGAAACCTTTAAAATGCAACAGGGAAGGTCAGCATGGGAAAAGCCTGGGCACATGGATGGATCTGTATCCAAACACATGGATACAGATGGAATTTTAACAGAAACCGATGGGCCCCTATAACTGAGCGATAACCAGTCAGTAACTGTGGTGGATTAGGATCCTTAATTAATAAAGGGACACCTATTTATTTGCTTGTTTTGTTATTTTAAGTTTGAGTAATGACTGCTTTGGAGCCTGTCTGTCACAGCCTGTTAAGTTTTGTGAATTAACACTGTATCCCAGTAACTTGTATTTGGCTGCAACGGATTTGCCAAGAAGTGGCCTCTGAAGCCGTTTTTAATTTCTGTTGGCAGTATTGGCCCTGCAGAGCTAAGACTGATGGGCGTTTGCCTGATTTTCACAGTTCTCTCTCTTTATTGGGAGCCTACTGAAACCCACTGAAATAAGCAAGTTGATTGTTTTAAAAAGCCCCTTGCTGACAGATCCGCAGAGTGGTAATTTCATCCTGAAGTGCTTTTCTCACTGTCATTATTGAGTCAGACACAGCAGTATATGGGGGGCATCTCATGTAATCATGCATCCACTTATTTTGCTGTTTGCCTCTTAAGATCTTACAGGCCCTTGGAAAGTCATACCATCCCGGCTGCTTCCGCTGCGTGGTGTGTAACGAATGTTTGGATGGAGTCCCCTTTACTGTTGATGTGGAGAACAATATTTACTGTGTCAAAGACTACCATACGTAAGTCCACAAATCCATTGCGTGCTTGGAAAGATTATAGTAGTTAAATTATTGGTTAAGTTATAAGCCTTGTAGTATATAAAAAGGGTAGTTCCTATTTGCTCAGATGCTCCTAGAGTGCTCCTCTCACATGTTGCATTTGTAAAGTATTTTAAAGTTATATTAAAGGTCACTTCATGGGCCCAGTGTGGCATACGGTGGCCAGGTGAGGTTGAAAAACAAGTTGTGTCAGAGGATGTACTTCTCTGGTGGCTCTTTCTCTACTTCTTTCAGAACTTCAAATACTAATTAGATCAGGCTAATTCTGCAAGTGGTGGTAGGTTCTGCTTGCTGTTTCTAATAGTTGAGGTTCTGGTAAGTGTGTGACACCAGTAAGCGTAAGTTAGGTTAACCTAGACTGGGCAGTAGACATGTAATTAGCAGCTAGTGTTAGAATGATTTTAGCCTCACCTGACACAAAGTTTTGTGGTTTAAGTGATTGCTTTTGGACTCCTTTCTTCTCCCCCTCAAAGGCAATGTGAATTAGCTCCAGTCAACCAATAACTCAGCTTATGCAGCAAGAGTAAATCACTCTGAACTCAACCCTATTGCTACCAAGCTGACTGTGTTACAAGGATAGAGTGAATGTTGGCCCAGTGATTGTCATAAAATGCAGCTGTGGATAATAAGACCAGTTGATGTATTTGGTTTAAGTAGATCCTAGCTATGATCAGCCCCTCTCCTATTTAGCATGGTTATGTCTTCCTGATGTCAGATGGTGACAGTCCCCAAATTAGGAGCTGCTTTGCAGTCAAAACAGTGAGTCTCTGAAAGAATTTGAATGGCTTTATGAGTAAAGGAAGGTAAGAGAAAGGGCATATGTGGGAAGAGGGCTGGATTCGTGATGCCTAGAGGTCAGGAAGACCTAAGCAATAAAGCTGGGGTAGATCAGCCTCTTCCAAATCTCCTTTTCCCTGGATATCATCAAACATTTAGAGGCATTTGAAAACCTGTGCATCTACATTTTGCTAAAAACAAGGCGTGGTTAGAATAGCTCTCTTGGTTCTACTTTTTGAAGAAACTTTAAATGTGATTTGAACACTTTCTTCTTGCACCCTAGGGTTTTTGCACCAAAATGCGCTTCCTGTAACCAGCCGATCCTACCAGCACAGGTACATGTTAACATGCACTGACTCTTTAGAAAAAACAACTATTGGTGTATGAACGCTTTCTGAAAACATATTAGATGCTTTTCCTCCCTCTTCCAGAGTCTATACTATGTCAGATACTAAATTAAATACAGTTCAGCAGTAATGTCACTCCCAAACATTCTCAGAAGTTGTAATAGTCACACTCTACTTATGCAGCATAGTACTTTGTATCTTTAGGATGCTTTCCAGGTCTTAGTTATGCTGTTATAAATCTCATTTAATTGAAAGCCCTGACTGGGGCTCCAAGAACGACCCAAGAATTAAAAGCCCTGTTTACTTTTAGAATCTCCCATTAGCTCAAATAGCAAATTTCCTTGTCTGCTACATTTGCATTTCTGATGTGGACCTGTTAAGATGCCCAAACTTGAAAAGACATCTGAGAGTTACCCTGACCCTGCGAGAAGGCCACACAATCTGTCATCCTGGGATGGCAATGTAATGAAAGTGCTTAAAGGGGTGGAAAAGGCACCGGAAAAGTTGGCTAAAAGGGAACCCAGGTGGATTACCTGCTTGCAACCTCAGCCTATCCTGACAGTATAGTTAGCACGATAAGACTTGTGCAGTAGGACATCCCATTTCTGCCTGCCCACAGTAGTGCTCCCTTATACTCTGGTGGGTGCAGCACCATCTGAGTTCCCATTGCTGAGGTCACTGACCAGTTCATTTGTAAGTAAGGGCCTCAGCACCTCCCTCCTTTTCCTCTTGTCATGTTTATAGAGCCAGAGCTTGCATACTATAAGCCCCAGTTAAGCCTGTGGCTAGAGCCTCTCAGCATGCCCACCTCCATCACTGCATGTTACTCTCTATTTGTCATTATTATTTCTGTTAAATGCCCAGGTCTCACACAATTAAAACCCTTGCAAAGATGAGCCAGAACTTCTTGTCCTGGTGATGGCACGTGAGGAGAAAACCCCTATGTAAATTTCACTGGATTTGTGTCTTACAAAATTACTTTCTTTTTAAAAAAAAAAAAAAAAAAAAAAAAAGGAAAGAAAGAAAAGAAAAAAAAAGCAGTCCTGCTGCTGACTCATGTGATGATGGCTAGCAAGATAGACTCCATCTTCTTTCCCATGGAGGTTTCTTAGGTTAGTTCAAGTCTAGCAGTGCAGGTACTAACTTGCCCACAGCTTCTCTCAGACATAGTCTACGTCATATCTGATGCTCTAACCAGACCTGGAACTGGAAACAATGCAAGGCAACAAATTTAATGAGCTCTGTCTTCAGAGGCTTCAGAGCGGATCAGGGAAAGAGTCTGTGAGGTTATAAGAAGGGTATGGGCTGCTCTGCAGGGCCTGGGGCTCAGCCAGGAATTACACAACTCCACTGCATCCACCCTCATGCTGAGGTTTTGGCCTGTGCACATCATTACCTGCTGGACTGGTATGTAAATCCCTATGGGGTACATACAGTGACATATGCATGTGCAAAATAGCTGTGCAGCAGATGGTTTGAGGGGAATACAAGCCCTGGAAAACTCAGCCCAGGATGTCTACAAGGAAGAGTTACCCAATCAGCAGGTCATAGTTTTTGCCTGGTAATTCGTTTGGATCCTGGGTGCCCTTGGAAAATTATTTGATTTCAAGACTAATTTGTCCCTTAAGGATGAAGTTTTGGCTACACATCCCAGATGACCTCTACAGGTTAGATATGTCAGACGCCCACGCTGCTGCTGAACAGCAAAACTAGCGGTGCAGTGCTGCACACCAGGGGACAAGACCCTCAGTGGTCACAGAGCTCTGCTCTGCGGAGGAAGAGGGGATCCCCTGGGGAAACAGCTCTCCAAAGGGATAGGTTGGGCACTGAAAGAAGATTGAGAAAACACTGCTTTACAAGCCCACTCTTGCCTTCTCTCTGCTTCCCCAACAGGGCTCCGAGGAGACCATTCGGGTCGTGTCAATGGACAAAGACTACCATGTGGAGTGCTATCACTGCGAGGTAAGCATCAGGCACCTCTGCTGGCCTGCCCCACAGCAAGGCTTTGCTAATAACTAGCAGCCTCTTGGTAGGTGCCTGACTCGCACCTCAGGGTGCACTTGCTGGCTCTTGCATGCCTGGGCAGGTAGGGCTCTGCCCCACAGCTCCTGAAGGGAGGCAAAGGAATGAGTGCTAGCTGAGCTGCAAGTGGTACTGCCATTTCCAGTACCAAATTAGTTTCTTTTTTTTCTTTCCCCAGTATATTAACTTGAAAAGCTGGGTTTGGTTCTTTGGGTTGAATTTTTTCAATACTTCCAGGTGGGGAGAGGACAAAGAGTAGGTGCCAGTTCTCTCTTTTCTGATCTCTGGATACAGCTTGTGTGGCTATGATCTGAGGAGATTTGAATTCACATTGCCTGTGCAGGGAAGGACAAACACTGGAAGGCTCTTCTAGGTGATCTGTGTTTTTTCCATGCTGAATGAATATTGATTCTTCACTAGAAAAGAGACAGGGATACCACTGACTTTCTGTCACTTTTTTTGTAGTAGTTTCTTTTGTGCAGCACATTTAAAAGTTTACTGGGGCAGATCAAGTTTGTGGGATTAGTGCTCTTGCTTCAGAGAGGAGAGCTGAGTTCAGTCCTAGCTCTGCATCCAGGAGCATGAGGAGGGAAACAAACTCTTTCATTTGAGATCAACCCAAAAATTCCCTTTTGCTGTAGGTTTGGCAGTCTGATATAACGTGCAAATATCCACACAGATCCTAACTGTGCTACCTAACTGTCTTAGCACCAGAGGCAAAAATGCAGCAATGCTATCTTTCATGCACTTCTGTACAAAACGGTTTTACAAAGAGACTTCTAATAAAGGGAGAAAATAACAAAATGCAGGGCATCTTGAAATGTACATGAACCTAAACATAAGGAAGACCCCATCCACTCAGTTATCTCCTTCCCCTAGAGATATCTGATACTCCATCCTTTTCTATTAATTTTTCAAGAGAAATTGGCACAGGAAATTGCAGCATTTTGGAGAGCTGTACTTCCCTCCTCCTTCTTCCCCCATCTATTGCTTTGTGCAGGCTTCACCTAAGATGACAGCTCCCTCCCCTTCTCTCTCAGGCTATTGACTTTATATTAGAATGTCCCAATGGGGGTTTATTTTCAGTTCTGTTTCATTATTCATTTCCCCATTCTCCTTCCAGTTTGAGGCAAATGAAGCTGCCTCCACATCTGCCCAGAATGGCAGAGTGTGTTTACGTACAGAAGTCAGGGGGTTAGCCATGTGTAAACAGGGGTACGTTACTGCCTAAGGTTCTCCAGTCAGGCTCTCAAACTGTACGCACTGGGTCACTGCTGTCTCCAAATACTGCTAGAAAAGTTAGTTGCCAGTATTTCGAGGTATTCACATGGAGACTTTTGCAAAGGCTATGACGACTTAGGCAGCCACTTTTGAAATGCCATTAATGTCATCATCACCTGGTGGCCATGCAAAGTCAGTAGTCAGGTTGGAAACTTTGCTGCTTTTCTATATCATCTCTTTCTTGCAACCACATAACTTCTGCTGAGAAGTTCAAGCTGTTTTACAGATCAATAGACCCCCATTCTAAAACTGAAATCCACTGAGAAGGCAGGCTTTCTCACTGCAGAAAAGGAATACAATTTTGGAGAGGGAAGAAGGTGTGAACACTTGGTACAACTGTAGGTTATCCAAAATTGTTAAATTCTAATGAGGAATTGAATTTTAAATCTTACATAAAGGACTATAAAGTTATTGTATAACGTACAGTAACACAAAAAAGACTACCTTGGCAGAAACTTTGATTAAACCCTCCCTAAACTAACACGCCAGTTTTAAAGCTTACTTTAAAGCCCATTTTTCATTCTTATTTCAGCATTGTAAAATTTGAGGATTTTAATTTGAGCTATGAAAGCTGAGAAATTGTACTTTGTGCCCAATTAAAAACTTTGCATCAGTTTTCAGTACTAAAATGACCTATATGCCCAACTCGTTCAATTTTTTTTTTTTTGCTTTTCTATTAAGTGTGCAGATACATACTCGGAATCTCTGGTTTGTCAGGACTGGTCACAGTAACAATTTTTAAGTATTTAACGTACTTGAGACATCAAATCCAAGCACAAAACTGCCATGACTTTCAAATGTCCTCAAAATTACAATGATGACAACTGAAAACCAGGATTGTCTCTATTGCAGCATATGTAATAGTCAGCAGGCAGGATCATTGTTTGTTGTTGTTCTTTTTATCTCTGTTCCGCCACTGTTGTTCATCCATGTCATCCCTATAATTATATGCCAGTCCCAGAGGTACTACCATATTTCCACTAAAGATAGGCCATTGGCCTTGAAGTCTTTTTTTTTTTTTAATTCCAAATTAGAGGAAGTTTAGCCCTGCTTCAGAAGTAAAACATGTGTCATCTCCCCCTCTTCCCCACTCCTCTCATTCTCTACTTATGCTCCCGCATTTCTTGCTCACTGCCTTGTTGTAGAATTAACTCCTTCTCTGTTCTAACCTCTTCCAGGTTGTATGTGTCAGAGTCAGTCCTGGGCCTGTTTTTGTCTGATTTGTGTCAACATTTTTTAGACGAAGAAGAGACCAGAATGGGAAACAATGGGGGAAAAAATGCTTGGTACTACTATGGACTGTCCTGTTTGATTTCAGTGATGTCATTTTGCTTAATATGAGATAGTCAGGGTCCACCTACCAAAAACTCTTGAGGGTGCTGGCTTTGGAGGCGTGGGAGGGAGCTCTCAGGGCTATGCAGGATAGATCAGCATTGTTGTGAGATGACCTACCTGAATCATTCACTAATCTGGGATGTATATGTTTCTTCTAGGATTGTGGCTTGCAGCTCAATGATGAGGAAGGCCATCGTTGTTACCCATTAGAGGGCCACTTGCTCTGCCATGGCTGTCATATCAGGCGCCTTAATATTAAACTGCCATCACATCCACCTCCAAGCTATCCAATGCATGTCACAGAACTCTGAAAGACATTTCTAATACCAATAAGCCGTTTGAAAAGAGAAGACAAAAATCTAAAAATGACTTTCCTGTTCCTTTAAAGATAACCATCTAAACCAGCTATTTATTTTTTAAATCAGAGGTGAGGGGTCCTTTTCTGATCTTGTACATCTGCATTCTTTTATCTAGACATTTTCACTGAGACACTGTCTACTTGAACAAATAATTCACCACTAAACTGTAACTGTAAATGGCAGCATTTCTAAAAACAATGGTACAAAGGGCTGTTCTGCACTCCCTGCTCACTTTCCTTCAGTGGAGATTTTGCCCAAGTAAGGAGTGTAGAATTACTTCCCAAAAGTTAGCACCTTATCATATTGCAGCAAGCATGATAAGATAAATGCTAGCATTTTAGCTAGTTTTGTTGAATTCTGGTCTTAGAGAATACAGTCTCACATTTTTTAAAACTTAGATTCCCAGAAGTAGTGAATAGGAAGCAAACGAGTGTTTTTGGCAATGGCAGTTTTCAGCATGGGTTAAATAATGGCATTCTGTGAAGAAGCATCAGGGCGGCTTTCCATCCTACAAGGTTCCACAGTCATCCAAAGACTATTTAGCTTGTTAAAGAAATATGGTAAGCATCTTGCATAACAACCACATTACAGAGAAATATATCGAAAAGATTGGCACATGCAGGGTCATAACTTGAAGAAAGTTACAGACCTCTGTAATCACTTGCTGTGTACAAATGTAGCCACGGTTTCAAAATGCATTCATATCAACTTGATGATTTGGCACTTACTAAAGAATTCATCTTTTAAACCTGTTTTTTGTTTAATAGGGTTAGCAGCCCCTTTCTATGCAAAGGTACACTTGTCTTTATACTACTTGTTTTATACAAGACTTCATTTGTTACCAACTGCTTTATGATTGTATGTTGATACATTATTAAAAAAAAGAGGGGGACAGTGGTTTTTGTATTATCTTTTCAGCTTCGTGTTCTTTTCTAGATGTACTTTTGAACTGATTACAGTGATTGTCTTCATTGGAAAACAAAGTACAGTTTAGCAGAAGTAATAATTTAGAGATTCAGCAGACCATTTTAACATTGGTATTTTATAACAAGTATTAGATGTACATAGAATGTACACACTTTCATATTTTGCATAAGCTTTTACAGTAACCTCAGAGCTCTGGGGAAATATATGTCTTCCATATAGGAAGTTAGATGAATCTTTTTTATGGTTTGTTTTCTACCATGTGTTGATGATTTACATGCAAATCACACATCTGTATATTTAAAAAATTCTTTGCATTCTCCTGAGAATTGATCCAGCCTTCCTGAATTTGTATTTTAAATAAATCCATCATTGCTGTCTTTAACTGTATCCAAATTCACAACAAAATAAAACTCTTTTGCTCCAGAGGAAGTGCAAATACCAGACCAGATTCTCTGCATGTGTAAACTGGGACATTTCCATGCCAGTTCTCAACACATCTAGAATCTGACTGATCCATTCAGAAATGATCCCGTGTTAAATTCGGCACACAGACTGACAAAATGACCTATTTGGCAACACCATTGCAGTTTAGTTTCTTATGCTCCATTGATTTTTTGAAAGCCATTTGTGGTGCTCTTGAAAAGTACAAACAGCATCCAATGGACACTAATTCCTAAGTGGAATAATTAACTCCCTTAACAGAACTTTTTGATAGTCTGGAATTTCCTTATGGGGGGAGGAGGGGGGCCAGGAAAAATTCTTGTGAACTGGTTTTTTTTCTGTTAATAAGGAACAAAAGGTATGTTTCCTGAACTTTTGCCAAACTTCCATTGGCCTAGATTAACCTGTCCTACTGAATGCTCCTTGGCAAGTCAGATGCTGCTTTAAAAAGTCATTTTCTAATTAATATGTATCAGTTTGTAATTAATATATTTAATGTGATAGCCATGTTTTGAAGGAATTGGAGTGCAACCAGCTAGTGCCCTGTTTCTACAGTGTGACCTAAGGAGGCCTGGCCTGCAAAAGAGAGGACATTGGGTGCATGAACAGTTTTTCTGCATTTGCAAACATCACCTCTGTGTCCATAGTCACCAGCCCAGCCTCAGAAGGAAGTGGAAGTACATGTGCCTCTCGCCCAAACAGCAAATGCTGGAAAAGGGAAAAAGAATTGTCTTAAATTGGATTGTATGACTAGGCCAATTCCTTAAGGTTCTTACAAACATGGAAGATAGATAGCAGAGCTTCAGGATAAACTTTTAGCATCAGCTGCAATGTAATACTTTTTCCATTTAAGGAAGCTGCTTTAGATCACATTTAGCTTTGAGGCATTTTTACTTGCTTTATATATTAAGGAACCCAAATCAAGAAAACAATCATTAAAATACACAGAGAAGGTTTGGGTCTGTTCCTGTGAGCAGGTCATCCCATAACAGTACTCACTGTACTGGAAAATGCTTTGCTCTACCACTATAGAAGCAAAACCTTCAAAATCACAGTGGCCAGAGATGGAGATGACTTACTCTGGCATTTGGCCCAGTCTTCTGCCAGTACCTTCCTTAGCACTTTGCCTCCTTCAGTGGCAAGTTGTAAGTCTCCACTCCCAACATACTTTTCAAGGGACAGCATACTAACATGTACATACCATATCTTTTCTTCTTTTTTTGAAAACGATCATACTGTAGGAAAAAAAAAAATTTAATGTCATTTCACACATTAACTTGTCAGTCTCCTGTAGTTGTAGTTCTACTCAGTTCCAATGCGTTAAGTATCATCACGGTAAAAGTATCAAAAGGTAATATTTCAATATAGAATAAGCAATTTGTTTCAAACCAGAAAGCAGCAGTTGTTGTTCCAGTATTTTCTATAGACAGGTGCATTCCATTACTGTATAATGAAGTACAGCTTTGTTTTTCCAGCATTTAGTATAAAAACTGGAGCTTGAGTGAAATTTGCCAGGTTTGGTTTTTTTTTTTTTTTTTCCCAAAGAGAAAAATAAAAGCAAATCTAAAATAATGATGTGCTGTACTCTTTAGTGCTAGTGACAGTTTCTGCACATTTTTACTTCCTGTCTGGGGAATTACGTAAATGAGAAAGCTTCTTTTAATGATTTTCTTAAGGAGTAGTATTATGTTAAATCAGTTCCAACACAGATGTAAACTTTCTAGAGTTCATTTTATGATGTGATTGTTCTTCAGAAGCTTTTGCTGTACTTTCAGAATATTTCCATAAAGTCAAAACAATAACAACTTGTTCTTATTTGCATCAGGACTACACCTTTCCATTTTGGTAAGGAATCTTACAAAGTCCCTACAGCACAAAGCTGTTGCAGGTGATTCAGAGTCCCTCGTGCACTGAAGGACATGTTCCAAAGAAAGGACCAAAATAATAATCTGAAAACAAAACAAAATAAAAGAATGCACTCAGTAATTGAGCTTTCAAAGAGGGTTTGTTTGGGTTTCTTTCCTTTTCCTTTCACTTGTGTGCACGTGTGTGTGTGTGTATATTTTGTAAGGTGGAGCTTCAAAAGGAAAACATGGTTAGAGGAGCTCTTTAAGACCAGAAATTCCAGAGTAGTTAAGTAAACCAAAGCTCTAAAGGAGACAAAAGCTGCTTTCTTGTGTTTCAAGAAAAGTTTAAAAGTTTGTGATTCATCCTGTAACTAATGCCGTAACTAGAGTATATAATTTGACTTAAATTAAGTTTTCATTTGAGAAATATTTTCATTTTCTTTAAAAGAATATAGTTTTCTTCCAAGAACTTGGACCAACGTTGATTTTTATTTTGTAGGAAATATATAAATTCCCAGTTTGTATATCATGTAACTAGTTTACATGCTGAAAATATACATTAGTTTAACTATTTTTGTGTATATATCCTTGTAAAACCTTTCAATGTGCTTCTGTCTTTTAGTTTTCAGAATTACTTGTGGTTTTGTGTTTCAGTGTTTGATTCCCTTGATTGTTGAAGAAAAAAAATTGGGAAATGTAGATTTATTTATCTAAAGAAGAAGCTACTTGCTATCATCCTAAGTTATTTAATATTAAAGTCAGAAGTTGCATTTAACCTTAGATGCTATAATCTGCTTTTTTCAATAAAGACATTTTGTAGTTATCTTTGGTTTTGTAGTTTGTTGCATGTAAGTATTTTATTTTTTTTTTAATCTAGGTGGGCACTAAAGCAATTTTCAGGAGACCCTTGTATTGCCTACAGAAATGTCTTAACTGATATTAATTGATTGCAGCTGCATTCATGAAGGATTTTGGTCCTCCAGTGCAAGTGTTACTAATTAAGGTCTAAAATATGCCCATAGCTAACACTTTGCAGCTGCCCTTAGAAAAGAATTTAGCCACTCTGGCAATTTTTAATTAAGCTTTAACCAGTCTGGCTAGTTCACATGTAGGACAGTCAGTATTGAGGAACACTTCCTTTTCAAGACTCCCATTATGTTTTGGAGTGTTCCAGAAGAGAAGTTATGTGCCTGGGCTATGAACTTGCATAGCTTTAAGCTTGGTTTAGGGAATTTTCTCAGTTTTCTGACTAAGTCACAGTAATGCAGAAACTACAGCCAGAGCTCTGATAGGATCAAAAAGGTGGGGTTTTTTTTTATATGTTTTACCTTTCTGAGGCTCTTTGCCACTTTCTTATCTCCAACTTCACGGCACAGATGGGAGCTTGGTCACACTTACCTTCCACACACTGTGGTCCTGCAAGAGCAGCTATGTCTGTCAGGCAAAAGGTTCATCAGCACTGGTATCTTGTCTGCAACTATGGCCAAAAGTGGATGCCTGGGGAAAGAGTACAAGAACCCGTTTGTTCCTGGTTTCCTCATGTTCACTGGGTTTCCTTTCCGTTAAGCTGGTCAGTCTACCATCCTTGTGGATGCTCTTTCCTCCAGTGACTTGCAGAAGCCAAATACTCACAAGCTGCTACTCCAGTGTGATGCCACCCTCTCCTCCAGAGAGGCCTGCTCTGCAGCTCTGCCATCCTGGCTTTGCAAAGTACAAATGACTTCAACATTTGGAAATGAAACTCACTGGTGGTTTTCACACAATGGCTATTTTGGCAAATTTTTCTTTTGCACAGTCAGAATGGAAAGAGTTACAAATGCCACAATTGTTTTAGGGACACAGTCTGCACTTCTGTGCTTTGAAACAGATGTACCACACTTCTATATGGCCTTCACATACATGCTATTTTCTCGCTCTCATAGTTTTTTAAAATTCATTCAAAATGAGCAATTCATGCCCTCCTTGAAGAAGAAAAAAAAAAAAAAAAAGCACAAAGACTGGCCAACTCAAAGCATTTTAACAGTGCCTCACCACATGGGTGACACAACTATAAGTCAATAAAATCTAGGACATACTCTTAATGCAGCAAGAATTTATACCAACCCATAACGAGCCTGGCTGAAAAGAACAGAGTACGTACTTACTTTAAAATATTAACTGCCCCTCGTGGGCCTCCTTGCAGGAAACACATACTGGAAAACGAACATACATTCACTGCAGGAAGGGTGTGAGTCACGACCCAGCTCCCAGAGGGGAGCACCACAGAAGTCTACAGTGTCGTACGTAGGACTCCCAGGCATGGCATCTGAGCCACAGGGCAGTGTGTAACTGGGAGCTGTTGCATGACGCACGGTTCCTAAGTCTGGCCTGCAGATTATTCGGGAGGGCTTTGCTAGCCCTGCTCTTCACCTTACCAGTCATCCCCACATCTGCGCCCTTCACCTGGCAGCTATTGAGTAAAAGAAGGATTTTTCCAAGTCATCCCAGGGCCAAGCCAGAGACCCTTGGCTAGTCCTGGGAACCATTAGGAATATGTGAACTAGGCTGGTGAGGCTGCCTTCAGCTCACATCCCTGTTCCTCAGCTTTTAGTCCCCCTAATTCATAGACTCTCAGAATTAAGTGAGGTGGGACAAGACTTCAAGAGGTCATCTGGTGCAACACCTCACCACCAACACACACTCAAAGCAAAATATACACGTGTGTGCACATATATATATATATATGTGTGTGTGTAATACCTTAAATATTCCCTTCAATGTGTTGTTGTGGAAGCTGAAATTGCAGTCTCATTCCTACCACTACAGCATTTCTTAATCAGCCCAGTCTGACAGGTAGTAACAAAGCTGCTCAGTGTTCACATTTGGCATTGCAGGTTTCTTTCCAAGACACCAGCTGGCAGAATCACTGGTGCCCATGCCTTTAACTTCACACCAACTAAGAGAGAAAAAGGTGGCAGAGGTTAGCAAATGTAGAAAGGCAAAGAACCAGGGCCCTGCTGAAAACAATGCAAACAACATCAGATCAAGCATGAACACTGCAGTTTGCAAACATTTTGCGTTGGGAAGGCTTTTTTTGCAAAGCCAACACCTGTGATTTTTTCTTTCTTTGCTAAAACATCCTTATTTCAATCGCCGATTTGTTTACATTAAACATTGGAACATGGCAACAGACACCTTTACTTGTGAAATCTATTTAAAAGCAAAGGACAGTAGTCCACAGTTAGAGCCACTCTCCTATCCAAGAACTCAGACCTCATTACTCTGAACACAGTTAGGGCAGCAGCAACCTACAGGCTTCTTCCTGCTTGCTCTCCCACTTGCAGGTCTATGATTTCATGCAGCCTTAAAAAGCACTGAATTTAGTTGAATTTGCTAAGACTATGATCCCAGTTGGTGCTACAACCTCATGCTTGGGGTTGACTTACAGATAAGAAACTTTGAAGGAGGAACTACTAAGCAAGGTCTAGAAATAGTGAGTGAGAGCTGCTGGATGTTGAGCAGGACACACCAGTCTTCTCTGGATGCCTAAGCTGGACATGGAAGTGTCACCCATTAAGCAGAGGACACTGGTTTCTGGAATAAATTGCAGGTCATCCCTCAGTCACCACCGCTGGTCTCATCAGCAACTGAATTACATATTTTGTAAGCTATGGAGTTAACTACAATATTTTCTTCCTGTTCAAAATTCATTTAAGATTCTATCCTAATGCTCAATGTAGTTTTCACCATCTCTTGACTTAAAGCTGAGACAGCAAAAGTTGCCGTATTGTTTAAGAGCACATAATAAGAACTATACATTTCTGCTGTACCTGCATTTTCCCTGTGCTGTCAGCTTCTGTCCCATCAGAAGAAAATAAAATACATTAGATAGCATAAATCACTGTGCTCACACACACAGCATAGAAGTACAAACTGAAAACTGCACAAAAAGTAAGAAACAATGAGGAGAACTGGTTTGCCAGAAGTGATAAAATAAGTATCTATCCAGCAACACATTTAAGAACAAATTCTTAAAAGTTTGTGTCACAGCTGAAAAAAAAATTCCACAAAACCCCACATGTGTATGTACATCTGGGAAGTCATCACCTCGAAGAACAAGTACTGCATTGGCTAGTTACAGTAATTCAAGTGGTTAAATGGACTATCCAAAAAAAACCCTGTTCGTTAAAAATTTGGCACATTTAAACTATTGCAGGAATGTTAAAGCCAACTGATCAGTTAATTACCGGCTGCTCTGGCGAGGCAAATGAGAGCCAGAGGCACCCCTCAGTGCTTCCACACACAGTAAGAAAACAGCGACGTGCGCAGTTCCCAACGGGTGCAAATGGGTCTTGCGCCACTAAAATCAAGGAGGCTGTAGTGGTTCATGCTAAGTGAGAGTGCCTCATACCCTCTGTAAGACAGGACATTAGGAAAGAACATTATTGTATCAATCTGTGTCTTTTACCACCTAAATCCTGCAGCTGAAAGCTTCATGAGTCAAATGCAACAAGCTTAGCAGAGGGGAAGTGAAGCAGCAATAAATTCTGTTCTGTGAAGGTCAGTTATTGTGTGGCTCTGGTCTCACCTAAGTGCCTTTACCTGAAGCTTACAAAAGTCATACACTGTGCGTAAGGACGGATACGGCAACAGAGTAGGGAAGAAAATGAAAACAGCACTTGTGGCAGGGTGCAACACCGGGGAGAGTAAGACTTACCTGCAATACCTGCAAGCCATGCATTTAACTGCATTTACCTCTACCAGTGGACATGGCTCCCAGAAAATTTTTTCCACAGAGCTTCTTTAAAGTGGTGAGTTAAAAAAGGGCACCAGTGTCCTGGACCAGGAACCACCGTCTTCCAAAACCATGGTGGTGGCATTACTCCACACCTGGCTGTGCCTGGGCTCACCTGGAGGCTGGTCCTTTTTCTCACTACTCCTTCCTGTATCAGAAAAAGAATAGAAAAGAACAAAAGCATCACAGCTTTCTGCACCATTCACTTCTCATTCCTTATCAGGGCATTTCCCAGCAAGGGAGAAGAGGAAGATGGCACCCTGCCAGGCACAGGGCTGTGGCACCTTGGCACAGGCTGCTTGCCAGTGGTCACACTGTCACTGAATCCCTTTTATCAAAATGGCAAGTCTTGGTCCAACAAACATTATGGTCACTTTAGACACATCCTATTGCTCCTAGCAATGTCTTATCATTTGGAATAGATCATTTGCTACCTACATTCCCAATCCATAAAAGCTATACATAGTTTATTTGGCTCACTGTTCTTTTATCACCCCAGTATACCACACTTAATGGTAAAAGTGACAGACATTCAGCTGCAGTTAGATCCGCCTTTAGTTGGCTATAAACATTATTTCATTCTCTATTTTAAAAAAAAAATGTTCATAAGCTTATTTTAAAATAACTTGCTTTCCTTGCAATCAGCTGCTAGCTGCTCTCTTACCCACAGCACATTTTCCAAGCTCTAGATCAAAAAGATTTTTTTTTTTAAAAGCCAGAAAAAACTATTTTAAAAATGAATACATTTACTGCCAGTTAATACATAACTGGCCATTTATTTTCCAGATAATAAAATTTCTATATGGAAGAGTCCATGAATGCCTCTGAAATGGAGCAGAAGTCCTTAAAGGATGTGCCGTTGCATCTTCCAAACTGAATCAAAAAAGAAGGAAGGTGGAGCAAAACAAAGTTTTCTTTAAATTTTTCTTATTTTATTCTGCAACATACAGCAGAAAATCTGCCAAATCAATGGCTCTGGCAGCCGCCAGACAACACTTTGATGAAGATGCTGGATTTCATGATATAATTTAACTTTGATTTGATTTTTTTTTTTTTTGCATTAATCATAGTATCTTCAAAGTTGAAATATTTTCCTTTGCTGATGAGGCAAGAGATAATATGAAGATAGGCACCTACTGCACTGCAGTCAGTAATTTCCATATCATTTTTACCAAAAATTTTATGGCTTTATTTGCACCCCAGGTCTAAGGATCTTCTGCAGCAGGAATTCACTTGCAGGCTTAGCAGACACAGTCAGGGAGTGCAAAGCAGGAGGTACCAAAGACTGCTGTTTTCTTTGAGCTAGATCTTCAGTTGCAGCCTTGTATATAAATATGGAGCCTGAAAGAAAGCAGCGCTGTAGAGGCTCAGCAACGCTTCCACATTAAACAGGAGTGAAGAGGTGAGCAGGACTGTATGTAATGTGCCAGCTGCCATCCCTGTTTGCAAAGGAACAGCAAAGCAACCTGTAAGCTCTTGCTGTGGTGCAAGAGCAGCCTCTTGATGCTTCATCCAAAATCTCTGCAGTTTTGCTATCACTGCACACAGCACCTCCCACCTCAAAAAAACCCAAACCCACATATATGAACTTACTGTCTATGCTATACACAACATATATAACTAATAAATCCACATGTAGAGGCGTAACTGGGCTGAAGGGCTTTTTTGTGCAAAGATCTCATTTTAGAGGGAACCAGGCCCCGTGAGATTCACTGGCAAAGGGTTACAGAGTATTTTAAATGTATCCCAATATCATTCTTTGGAGACAGGCAATAACAACTCTTGCACATACACAAGCATGTTTCCTCGCACTATCTGGCAGTGTACATTATTCCTTACTCCCTCTCCAGCTGAAGTTTACTAAATTTCCTATTTTACCAGCCAGGAATTTCTCCCTGAGTTGCAGATAATGCGCTCAAGGACAGGCAGCAGAGGCGGCAGGAAGAGGATCCATGATGTCTGCCCACTGCAGCTGTAGCGGGGCACAGGCTGGGGCCAGTCTACAAAAAAAGATGGGGACCAAACTCCTGTACTGCTTTGGGTGACTGTTTCTAGATAGTGCCCCACATCCCGCTGCAACAAAGCACAGGCTTGTAAGGGCTGCAAGAGGCACCCTCCTGGGTTTTGCTGTGTTTGGGTCTCGGATGAAAAAAAAGTTGCAGCATGCTGAGCTAAAACAAAGGCAGTCAAAAGGTGGGACAGCCAGAGGCGACCCAGCTAGTGGCTCAGTTTGAGGAGCCGACAGCCACAGCTTGGCCTCCCGCACGGTGCCAAGTGCACCAACTTTGAAGGACATGGGAATGTCACCAGAGGACCTTTTCCAGTGGAAATATCAATGTTATCTCAAAACAGATACCCCTGAGGAGCATACCCTGTCCTCCCCAAGTGCCCCCCAGAGTGCGTAGCAGAGCCAGTTACCAAGCAAGCATTAGAAAGGCAAGAGCAGCACCACTGGTCCCTCTCCTCCTCTTCCAAAGTGGCTGTTCGGAGCCAGGGGCTAGCACAAAGCCTCATCAAACCCCCCACGTTGTGTAACCCCAAGAAGCCTGGCAACGCTTCTGCCACGTTTCTTGCCTGGAGGAGATCAGTAATTATTCTCTGGCAGGCTGTGGAGGAGACCCTCCTCTCATGCCTGCTGTTGTGAATTGCAGTGAACTCCACTAAGTTCCACCACAGCAAGTCCAGGTTTAGCTGTGCAACTGTCTTTTTTTTTTTTTTTTTTTTTCTGTAGAAGAAGCTTCTGGAAGTCACTAAAAATAAGTTTGTTTGGGTTTTTAAATCTAATCCAAACACATTTGTGTTGTCTTTCAAGATGGCACTTCCCCCTTGTCCCTACTTGACAACAGATTTTTTCAGTCATTAAGAATGCTCTGCATGCACAGAAATATCTCGGATTATTTTTCCCATAATCAAAAGAAAACAAATCCCAGAGCAGCCCTGGCAGGCCGCTTCCGGCCAGCGCTGCTGCCCCCCCAGAGACCCATCATGCTCAGCTGCTGCCTTCAGAGGGCAAACAAGAAAATTTGCTTTCAGTATAAAATTAGACACTGAAATACACTGACTACCCCCCCCCCAACCCTAAGCTCTTGCCCAACTACTTTGCCATTAAACATATTCCAAGACAGTAATTTAGATGTATATGAGGGCTTGGATTGTATAAGCCAGCATTTATGTTCACGCCCCTCCTGCTGTCAGTACCATTTAATATATTCCTGGCCAGTGCTGGAAGCTCCCATCCTACTGCAGTCACTTGTAAGCATTTGTGATACAGCTCGAACCACGCTCTCAGCTACCACGGTGCCCTCTGCTATTGCCTGCTTGTTCTCACGTGCTTTCTCCTACAAGGCCCTTCCTGATTATAGAGGATTGGCATTTAGAAGGAACTGCAAAGTTATTTACCTCATTATCCTCCTTCAAATTCCTCCCTAATACCTTCATCTGCTGCAATATCTAAATGAATTTTGCCAATTAGAGCTGGTAACGTGCTATGGCTACCACATGTAATCGTCTATCCCATCTTAAATTTGGACAGTAAGTTTCTGAGGGCAAAAAGGTATTTTTTAATTGCGAGAAAGACATTCTTGCAACTCTACAACTACAAGTTTACAAGTAAACACCAACAAATCTTTCAGTATCGCCAAAATCTTCTTGGCCTAATGTAATGGCAGTTCTGCTATAGGAAGTATTTCTATTTCTAGCACTGAAAGCTGTCCTAAAAAACAAAAACAAACAAACAAAAAACCTATTACAGCCATCCTTAGCAGTACCATTCCTGCAGTAGGTTTACATTGCTAAGTATAAATTAAAGAGATTTCATAGCAGTTCACAATAACTTACCCAATTAGTCTTTTGCTTTCCCTGTCCGTTATAGATAGCATTGGTGAGAAAATTGCTAGCCACTATCTAGAATTGTTGATGAAACCTTCTGAAATGCTTTGCATTCTCTCTCTAGTGAGAGACCACTGTAGGCACTCTTAGCCTTGGGTCTACAAGGACAGATGAGTCACTGCAGCATCTCCTTTTCACATCTGATCACATGTACAAAAACCTGGGGACAAACGCTCATGCACATTACTCTCATGTCCTGGGGATCTTCATTCAAGAGCACTCAGAGAAAGCAAGCATGAAAAAAGGCTGCAAAGCGACATCATTTAAAAATTTAAGCAGAGTTACAAAAAACACCTGGGGACCTAAACCAACCTTTTGTTAACCACATAGAGCACCCAGTACAATGGAGACCAAATGTATTATTGAGCCCCTAGACTTTATGGTTTAAGAAACATTTTCATTTTAGCAGATCTGCTAATTCATTAGATATCTCACCTTTTGCATTTACAGCAGCTTTGAGCACCCCAAGATCTTTAATCCTAAGCTAGGCCTCTTCCCTTAAAAATACATATCATCATACTGGATGTGCCGCCACGAGAATACAAAAATAAATGTTTCGTGTCATTGCATTTTTCAGTGCGGAGTTGCACAAGCTACACTCCAGAGAACTCTGGAAAAGAGGAAGATTACAGTAGCTCCGATCACTATAAAATATTCAGAAGGCGAAGCTCATACACATAAAGGATCCCAGTTCAGGAAGGTTCTTTCACTGCTATTAACTGCAAAGAAATAACCAGAGACACCACTGAGTATCGCCAAACCCCCGCTGCATCAGGCTTTAAACACGTAGGATTGCGCAAGCGACTACACTAGGATTTTATATTCCCTTTTAAGCTGAAACCTAGTTCTTGGTCTTGTTCTTTGCTAATGAGAGGGACGTCCTGGCCAGGGAAATGCACAGAGACTAGATCATGGCTGAGAGAAGGGCAAGGAGAGAAGACAGTACTGCAAGGAGGAAGGAAAACAACTGCTTTTCTTTCATTTGGAGACAAATTGCTTCTAAGAAGTGCTAAGTTCTAAGAATTGCTTCATGAAAAAAAACCAACAGCTGAGCATGGCTCCTGAGGCAGTTCATTGGCCTTGGCAAAGCCACTTGGCCCAGGGGGAGGCACCACCAGGTCTTAGGACAACTTAATCCTCCCCAGGTTTGGTCCATCAGCAAGTCCTTCATCAAAGCTTAGCACAGCTCTGCACCCATCGGGGAACCTGAGGATCACCAGAAGTCAGGGACCTACCAACCGCCCCAAGTCCCCTGGTGGTGTGGACACCCTCTGCCTAACCATCCTCATGTCCTCTGTGGAGCACCAAGTGGCCTTCGAGTAGTATGAGTATTTGGAAAGATCAGGACTGGACACTACACACATAGACTCTCCCTTTAATGCTCAGTCGAAGCCTCTAAGCAAAAAGCAGCAGCAGCAACACCAGCCAACTGCAGTAATCACAGTCCAGTCACCCAAGTCACTTCTGTGGTGGGCTCCATACCCACCTGGGCTCCACAGAGATGAAGGTGTCTGCAGCCAGTGACAACTTATAAAAATAAAATGCCTTTACTCTTTGATTGTCTAACCTTTTTTTTTTTTTTCCAAATCATACTGAAAAGGAGGTATGAAAAGCCAGAAACTTTTCCATTTGAGAGTGGCGCATTCCCCAACTTTTAAAATATTTGTGTACAGGATGCTGCAGAACTCCATACAGCCACCTAGTGCCAGAAAAAAAAAAAAAAATCACTTCCCCACTTCTGTGACTGTCCTTTGCAGTCCCATATGTGTATTTGAGACTAAGTGTCCAGTAAGGAGGAACAAAAGCCAAGTCTCTGCAAAAGTCAAGACTGTGCACTTCCAGTTATGGGCAGCAGCAAGTCTGAGAACAAAATGGCCGATGAACTGTGCACACAGGAAATGAGTTTTATCCTGATAAAGAAAAAAGACAGATATCCCACAAAAGACATGGCTACTGACTGTGGATTCTCCAGTGGTTGTTATCTGTGGCATCTCTCCTCTGTGCTGTTGGGCTAAGCTGAGTAGCAATTAGATCTGCTTATTTTTAAGGGTACCCGAGCTGCCCACCCCACTGCTGGGCTCCAAACATGTTGCTCTCTTCTCTTCCTAACAGACAACAACCAAGATTTGCTTTAGTCAAATCCTTCTCATTTCTCAGCAATTCCTTGCCATCACTGGACCAAGACTGCCTGTCCTCATATCTAATCACAGCTATAAAACTGAAGGAGCATGCTCCTTCCAAGTCACTTGCTCCTACGTTCACAACACCTCCTCCCATGTGGTGGCACAGGTAGTCGTGCAGCTGTGCAGTGGAGAAAAGCAGGGAACCAAACTGGGTTAAGACTAATCCAGCAAAGAAAAAAAAAAAAAAAAAAAAAAGAAAAAGAAAAAAGAAAAAAAGGTTTGCATTCAGCCATATCAATTACTTGGTTCCTGTTCACCGCATAGGTGAACAGATGCTGGTGCCAGCAGAAGACCTGGGGGGGGGGGGGGGGGGGGGGGGGGGCAGCACCACTGCAAGGTGGTGGCCTGATGTATTCAGCAAACTACAGCCCAAGTCATCAACTCTGCCCCCACGACAGCCAGAAACAGCCAACAGGAGTCTGGAATATGCCCTGTGGTGCATCCATTGGGGCATAACCCTGATTAAAACCAGGTTAGTTACTTAATACCTTTCTTTAAAGTTATTATTTTTCCATAGCTTTTAGACTGGTTGCCTGGAAGACAGCAGACCTAACCCCACTCAGGAAGCATGCTGTTTGGATGTCAGTTTGGAATATCCAACTTTATTGGTTTTTTCCCCTCAGAATTCAAAAATATTTTGCCATGCAGCTAGCTAACCAGGTCTTAGAGGGATATGGTTTCTTGTTCTCTTGCTTATAAGGGAAACTTGAAACAAATTAAAATTATTCTGGCCTTGTACTAAAGGTCAGCATTGTGGGGAAAGATGACTTGTTCGGAATTCAGTCAGGAAGTTTAACACAAATAATCCAGCTTGAAGTTCTGTGAGAACAAGTTCTAGCCAAAAAAAAAAAAAAAAAAAAAAGTGCTGATAGAACTAATTTAAGTACTAAATCTCTCCTTTCCAAGCATTTTTTCCACCGATAAACCCAGCGGTCTTTAAAGCAGCCATGTGAACAACTATTTAGCTGAGGTGTAAAAGAGATGCTGTTAGTACCTTTCCAGATAAAACCAGGCTTTTATCAGAAGACTTAAGCAGGAACAAGCAGGGGAAGGAACAAAAGGTATTGTTGTAAATTGCTGTGAAGATAGACTGCACTGTACAGAGCGTCACCATTACTTGTTGTAAAGCATTAGGCTGCCTCAAACTTTTTTAGCAAAATATTCATGCCATAAAAAAAGGGAGAACAGCTGATAAAATCCAACAGCTTATTTGCAAATAACTAATTCTTTGTTAGTAAAGAAATGCCTTGCAGGTATGCAGATGCCTTCTGTATGTGTAAAGCAACATTTGCCTCTCTGAGGCTACATCATGAATTACATTTGGAAGTGTTCATGACTTAGAGAAAGCCCAGAAAGACTTTAAGATATTCTATTCCCACTAGAAACGAGTATTAAAAACCAGATACTAGAATTAGTAAAAAACCAGTAGGTGCTCTACCCTCATGTCACTGTCAGCCTTGAAAGGATGACTTCAAAAAGAATTAGAAAGAAAGCATTTATGTTTTAGAGACTATGTATGTGCTTGTGTGTATGTAAATACCTATGTACATGTATTTTTCAATGAAGTCCATAGGGACACAATGGGTCAGGAAATCCCTCCCAAAACTCTGGAAATGAGAAGAACGTGAGTTGTCGATTCCTCACAGGTTTATACCTCTGTGTTTGGTCTGACTGAAGCCAGCAGGGCTATAAAAGCATCTGCGTCCAAAGATTTAAATCCCGACTCAGCCAGTCTGGTTTTGTTTTTCTGGCTGACCAAAAGCTGTTACCAAGAAATGAGCCTTTCAATCCCCTCTCATCGTTACAGACCATTCAGTTCCACCAGTAAGTGGCTGCTCCTATCAAACAAGCTGCACCTGGCACTACAGAAACATCAAAACCAAACAACCTGAAATTTTCCTGTAACAGTCAAATAATACAGCAAGTGCAGAGTGCCATGGTCAGTGATGAAACTGTCCTGCAGATAGAAAAAGCCATGAATCGACTAAGAAGCCTATGTAGTTCTTAAAAGAATTTCAGTGCATTGCCAGAGCTGCTGAGCTGGAATAATAATCAATTCACTTTGAAAAATCCACCAGTAAGCTTTAAATTCAGTTTCTATACACGAATCTAAGAGGACAACCTGCCAAATACTAATATTAAAAAAGTCTTCATGTTTTATGGACAAACATTTTTATAATTGTGCAGGAAGAGTTTCTGTGGCCTACATTTCACCAGCAAACATGCGCTTCATGAAGATTGGTGCAGTGTTTTTAGCACAATTCAACACTTAAGTCTTTCCAAAGAGATTTCTGCTCTTACCTGCACACCCAGTTTCATCCCGTCCGATCCTGCACGATCGTGACTCGCTGCTGCCCTCTTTACTCCAGTACCGGCTCCAGTGTATGATAAATACAGCAGTGCCAGGAATGTTTCTCCCACTCGGTGACTCAGTCTCCATTACTTGAGTATTTGTCCTCGCTTCTCAGCAAAAATAACCAGGAGAAAGGTACACTTCATTCAGAAAAAAAAAAAAAAAAAAAAAAAAACACACACAAAAAATCCCTGTAGTCCAGGAGGGGGAAAACACAACAAAAAGCACAACTGACTCACTGAGTGCTCCCTTCCAACAAGCAGCATGATGGTTTGCCACCCAAGGTGTTGTAATCAGACCATTAAAATGTGGCTTTTTCCTTTCACCTCTAATGAAGCATCAGCAAATGGATAACATATCTATAGCCTCTCTCCTTCTGTCTGTCTCTGGGAGGCAGGTGCAGACTCAAGTAAGGTTCACAAAATGGATTCAGATGTGACCGATTTGTAAATTCCCAGGCAGCTATCCGGAGAAAGCTTACCACAGCCAAAAATGTGCACTTTGGAACATCACTGAACATCTTCTGTGTTTACAGTAATGGTTTCACTTCATTCAGTTCCTCAAGAGAAAGGATCAGAAGGACATCAGAGAAATATTAAATGTTATGGTGTTCAAATGAAAGTGCTGGGACCAGTGCTCTTGCTCCAGCTGGTTAGCAGGGAGAGACACCTGCAAGTGCTCTCCCAGAGCAACTGTGGCATTTTCCTAATGTATTTTCAACAGTTATTTCAGTGGGAAACCCCCCAAATTTCAATTTCCTAGATAAGATTACATAATAAAGTATAACCACGAGCAATCCAGCTCTGCCTTGAATAGGAGAGACATTTTAAAAATGGCTTTTGGAAGGTTAGTTCTCCTGTACCATGTAAAGCATCAGCTTTGTATTAGTGATATCAAAATATGAATTTAATTCATGGTCAACTTACTTTTTGCCAGTTGACTTCCTTGGGATGTTTTTTTCAGTTTGTCTTGTTTCTCAAACCAGCAAAAATGAAAGGATTCACTGAAGTGTCATTTTTAATGCTGAACATTAGGGACAAATGTTCCTTTTGGCCAAACCAAAACAAGTTCCTACAACTCTTCTGTTCACTTGTAATAAAGAGTCAGACAGTCTATTATTTATTCTGTTTCATGATTTCATCTACACAATGTACTGTAAAATAAGAAAAAGCAATGCTAACCCAAAGAGTAAAATTCAACCTAAATCTTTGTTTATATATGTAATGCCAGCGAACCCATATGGCCTGACCATAGCACAGCAGCAACCCCATTTTTATGCTCCGAAGGAAGAAAAACCAACAAACCTGTTACAACTTCAGCCAAATTTGCTAATAAGAATACCTGTATGTTTTCTTGCTCTTTGCTTGTGTATAATATCCATGAAACAGAGATATGTGTTATCAGATATGTCTTAAATGGCACCTTATCCCTGAAAGACAATGACAGTGAACCAGATGCAGCAGAGTATTTTGGGTTTCCCCAAGAAACCTCTTTCTCCAAAAAAGGGTATCATGTAGAGTCCTAAAGTATCAACTTAGCTTTAAGTCTATGAATCATGCCATAAGCAACCAGAACAACCACCATTTCTGAGTACCAAAGCCTGACAGTCATCCTCCAAGCAGCTGAGACATTGGAAAGGCAACGGTGTTCAGAAACAGCAGACAGTCAGGGGGCTTGGAGTTTGCCATTTATAACTCATTATATCTAAAAGACAGTCACGCAACAGAGTACAGTAATGCGAAACAAGCAGAATCCTGGACTAATGCATGAATACGTTGGTCATGATTCCCTTTGTATCTGTCAAACTCACCTTATTCACTGAACAAGGGTGAAGCTCCCTGTATGACCGGCAGTGAGCAGCTCTGTACAGCACCATCTCCCTCCCATTACTGCTGCCTCCAATTAAACAACAATGTGACAGCAGTGACACAGAACAGCTGCCCCCAGAAAGTTTATTTTCATGGGCCTGTGAGAGTCTACCATCCACGACTCCCTGCACAATGTCACATCTACCTTTCGTGCTGCTCAGGGCTTTTAAATGTCTCCAGAGCAGCAGTGGTGGCATGCAAAGGGGAAATAGTAAACCTCCTACCTCCAAATTATTTTTGCAGTTTTGAGGGTATTTTTTGCCATCTTGGAGGACTAAAATAGATCAGAAGCCCTGTTTTCCCATGGTCCCCCTCAAATTATTGTCAAAGTTTCTTCACAGTTGTGAATGCTTCATAGGGCTCAGGAGGAGTAGTAAGTAAATAAATAAACAAAGCCTAAGAAACACTCCCCCCTCCTCGTTCATTTTTTGCTGTAGCCTCAAGCTCTGAAATGATACAAGGGAGGGAAAAGGAATTCAAATGTATACATAGAGGTCTATACAGCTACAGTGTAAATACTTGAAAACATAACCCACGAGAATACTGACTGGAGGCTCAAGAAGTCCGTTGCATGTAAAAAGATTTCATTTGCTCAGTTAGACTCCAGATGAGGTTTTAAGATCTTCAAGAATTTGTGCTCAGGTGCCTGCCTACTTTATTTTCTAGGTATTTTGTTCATTACCATTCTGCCATGCACACTTCAGCCAAATAAAACAACCTTGCACTAGCCATAGATAACATTTCTGCAAGACAGATGGACCAAGATAACCTGACAGATGTCTGATGCAAAGGAAGCTTGCTTGCACTTCTCCTAGCACAGTTGACCATCCTCAGGAGGAGCTCAGCCCAGTAACCATGCCTGTGGCAGTAACATGCCACACTGGTGCCAAATACTGACAGCCAGATCAGCTGGCACCACTGCTGCTTGCACACCTGATCTGAAGTTCCCTCCTGACAACTGTCGTCATCTGCTTATTTACAGGGATCGCCCCAATCCCAGTCCTTCTTTTCCCTTTGGATATTTGCATGTTGTCCCTACCGTAGGTAACCAGTGAGTACCACAGCTGGCCTCCCCAGCAAAGTCAGTAGTGATGAACCTCGTTTCCACCCAGGAGAGCCGCTCTACCCATGCACAAACCTTTGCTGACCTGAACTATACATTTACTGTTTTCTTGCTTTTCTTGTAGGACAGCAATATGATAATATTGCCAAAACAGCAAAAGCTTATATTCTCTACTATAGCTTTTTGGAAATGGGACATTTGTGGTAATCCAGCAGAACACTCAGGTTACATCCCAGAAAAAAGTCTACCACATCTCCTACCTGGAGGTCTCTAAGGGTGCAAGAACAGAGTGTATGTGCACATCATGGTTTACTGTGCAGTAATCGTTGGTGTGCCCCTATGACAAGACAGTTCAATACCCCATGACTGAGTGGAAAAGCCTGGAAACAAAATTGAAAGGTACAATCACTAATTTCCAAATATACACCTCCCATATTGTTTTTTATTTGTTTCTGCATGCTTGACCTTCCGAAGTCTCACTCTAGAAATTGAAACTAGTGCTGATGTTTGTATGAAGTAAAAAAAAAAAAGAAAAAAAAAAAAAAAAAAAAGAGAGAAGAGTCTAGGGGAAGTTGCAAAGATATCCTGTTCATGGATCAAAGCATCACTTGGCAAGTATTTGAAAGTGGGTAAATAATTTTTGAGCAGAACCACAGCTGCTAATTTCAACTACACGAATAGCTGCTTGCAGAAGCTAAGCCTTTATATTTCCCACTGTAAGAAACAAAGACTTGCTGGAATCCAGGCAGCAATAAAGCTGTTGTGTCTATAGAGTTATCCAGGTAACATTAAATGCATACCTCTCACAAACAAAGCAAAATACAGGTAACTTCGTGCTATCATTATCAGCAGAGAACTGACTCTCTCAGATATAGCATCATTTGTAATTACACTAGCATTCATCGTAAGAAGCTGAACAGGCAAACAGCCTATGACCATGATCCCATATCTACAATGAGAAAGAGAATGTATGGACAATATTTATACACAGAACCCAAAAAGCACTGCAGTTCCACAAGTAAGCATATAAAATTGATATTCTGAAAGAAATTAAATAGATTAAATAATAGCAATTCTTCGGAATGAAGCTAAGTATTATATGAAGAGCAATAACAGCTCTTTCTCTTGGGGAAAAAATTCACATAATGTTGCAGGACATTTTGCCAAGGCCTGCACACATAGTGAAAAGACTTCCCTGCAATCTTATTATGGCTACATACAAGCTGACACCAAACCTCAGAGCTGAAGAGTCAACAAAATGCCAAAAAAAAAAAAAAAAAAAAAAAAAAAAAAAAAGAGATGAGAACCGCATTTTGAAACTTGACCCTCTTTCTAATTCTGTGCAGAACAAGTTTCCAAAGTTGAGATTCCCAAAATGAGTAAGGCGCAAAGAGACATTTGTTTCCAAGTCTTTTTGTGGAGACCATGGATGTCTGGCCTGCTGACACAGTTTAAAGTTTTGGAGGAAGACAATGTCATACACAAGAGTGAGTACTTGTCCACTGAAGGACAGCTCGTTTCTGCAGTGCTGCCTGAGAAGTGGGTGCAAGGACAATACTTAACACTTCTGCTCCTGCCTTCCCTCACTTTCTTTAAGCAATTTGCTTAATCCTCAGTAACCCATCCACAGAGGTGAAATAGCAGTATCTATCTCCCAGTAGTATCACAAGCAATAATTTGTTGACATCTGTAAGCTGTTTTGACTCTGTGGTGATGGACACCAGAGAAAGGATTTAGAAACAGATGTCTGTGGAGAGGGAGGAAAAAAACCCGAAACTGTGAATGTGTAAACATATAATATTTAGTACTTATATAAATCCAACTCTGCCTAACAGAGAACTTCTACTTAGTAAACATAACTAAAGGACAGTTTCTGAATGAATTGAACTACAACACAAGGTCTATGTCATTTTCCCTTACAGAATTCAAACGCAAGGACTATACGTTCCACGATAGTACTCCCAGCAATGCTTGTGAGATAACCGAGAGGATGTTTTGCATTGGACATTTCTTCCCTCCTTAAGAACACAGGTGAGGTTAAAAGAAGAGAGCCAGTCAAGTTGACATAAGGACTGTACTTCAGCAAGCAAACTTTGTGTGAAGATTAACCAAGGTCAAGATCTTCCCCATTAGCAAAGACCATCACATACCATGTGTGAGAATCACACAGCTGATACTTAAGGAGGAAGGATTTCTGGTATAAATCAATAAAGTTAGAATATTATCAGCAAATGTTAGAAATGAGACTCGCAAGAAGTTTCTGTATGCAACAAAGCCTTGATCTGGGTTTCCACAGGACTGCTGGCCTTACGATGCACCAGCATGTTCCTGCTGCTTCATTCCTAAATGTTAGGATTCAGAGAGTGGTGCCTCACTGAAGTCAAATGACACCACAATAACCTGCAAGCTGGCTCTTCAACACCACCAAAAAATAACGTTACTCCACTTAAAATCTTAATCAAGACTTGAAAACTGGCTGGGTAATGTGCATTTACTCTAACTTCCAAGGGAGGTACAGTTTAAGAGCCTTACAAGTCATTCATCTCAGTGAACCAAAAAAAATAAGCAAATAATAAAAGACTGCCTGGGGCAAGCACTTCTGAGCTGCTTATCTGGGATGGGTTTCAGTTATGGTTAGTCATTGGTATGTTCTTGTTATCACCACTTTTTACCTCAATTAAGGACAGCTGACAAAGACTGGCAAGGCATATTTGAGACAAATGACAAAGTTTTCTGCAGTACAAAATTTGTTGCTGTTATTTCATATCTATTTTTCCTTATTGTTTTTCTTGCATTAATTCTTCCCCCTTTCATAACTTCAGGTTCAGTCTTTTTTGGAAACGAGTCTGCTCAGTAATCCCAGTCTCACTCATTTCCCAAAAATGACAGCAAAGCAGAACAGGATCTCTTCCTTGACATTTCCAGTGGTGGAGACTGGAAGGAACACAAGGCTTGCAGGAGAGAAATGCACTTACATACAGGGAGGGATGACCAAGACAACTCCAACCAGAAGCTCCAAAAGAGCAGCTGAGCACTGCTCACTCCCACAGAAATCACACTCAAAGAACATAGCCAGCTCCAGATCTAATGACTAGTTTGACTCAATCCTAACCAGAACAGACCAAGGACAACAAGCATCTTCTGTGGCAACTATAAAGATCTGTATCTTGTATTCCTTTTTAATTTTTACCTAATGCCACACAGCACAAGGAACAGAAGTCCTACAAAGCTTGGATATTTTGGCACAATTCCTCTCAACAAACAGGAATGGCCATCAAAACACACAAAAGAGTAGTTGTTGGGGACTTCACTGGGATGTGGGATCCCCACATTCAAGACTCGTCTTGCCAGACTCCTGGAGTGAAAAACTCTGTCTCAGACATAGCAGGTATTTTATTTCTCATGTCCCAAGTGCAAGCAATCTTTCTTCTCCCGGTGTTTCCTCCCCTGTCTCACTTGTTCCAGAGATGTTCCAGTAAAGTGATACATTTCGATTACATTTTGTTCAGCCCCAAATAGACTGACAATCTCTAATCTTAGCATTTATCTTCTCTCCT